>NC_087201.1:108275149-108352649 GCF_015104395.2 Macrobrachium nipponense
GTCATATATTTCAAAACTGTAAGAAAATGTCACGTGTATCAAATTTCAGAAAAAAATCTTTCGAAACATTTTCAAAACTTTCGTTCACACTTCGCTGAAGCATTTGACCAAAATGAAGTCGTCATCAAGCATCAGTTCAAATAAATAAAAGAAACACAAAAAAAATGTCATAACATTAATAATACTACTTCCAAAGCCAACATAAAATTTGAAGTTGTCCTATTTGATTGCTTTTACACGTCAATGCTGAAAAAATGTAAATATGTATATGCAAAAGTAGAATGTGCCCACCGATATCAATGTGTGAGGGGACCGTATGTGACGTATCTATCATTAGTGTTGGTGCAACAACAACCACCCGGTGTATCATAAGTAGGTCTACACTGAGTAACGACAATGAAATTATCTTGAAAACACTTACTTTATATGTGTTAGAGGAATATTTGGATTTTCATACATAATTAATTGTTATAATTCTTAAATATTAAAAAAAAATTGTGGCATACTAGCAAATATTCGCCTATGCAATTATTCATTTTTCAATGCCAAGATATTGTTCCTAGGCCTAGGTGTTAGATTTCTTTAATTTACAATTAACAGTCACATCTCTCTATTAACAATTTCTGGCCAGAAAGCAAATGAGGTTATCAACTCATTCATGTTCTTCAAGTTACCTTATGAAAGAATAAATTATACACCAAAAGCATGGAGGACTTTTAAGAAAATAATACTTTAAACCAGTTGATTAAGAAAATAATATTTTAAACCAGTTGAAAAACAAGTGTTCATATGCCTTGATATTAATACTTATGATATTTTGATTAATAGTCATCTTCTCCATATAATCAAAATCATCATCTTTTATTCCTCAAAGAACAGGTAATCTCTACAAATAGAAACATTAGTAGCATTACATCTCATAAGGCTTAGATTATTCTTTAAGGCCTATAGATCATTTTGCAACATATAGGCAGCTTAAACGTATCCTAAAACTTCAACCTTAAAAGAAAACTGGTTGTAATTGATATTCCTATTGTATTAATCATATTCCTACTTTGAAAATGTTGTTATGACTGTTGAGCTTATTAGGTCTACTGTCATAATGCAGCAGACGTAGTTATGTTGATTGGTCCGAGGAGCATGTTAAGTGTGCTTTCGTTGATGGCACCGCTAACCTTATCACACCGCACTTTGAACTTAGCAGCGTAAAAAAAGAAAATCAGTTCAAATTACACAGATTACGAATTGTACCAATGCATAAAAGGGACCATATTTATATACCCATAAGGAAAATAGGGCTAGCTATGAATTCACAAACTTTTCGACATGTATGACTTTAGAAAAAAGTATAACACTTCTTGGCAACATCACGTTGAGTTTGAGAATCTGGACGATACAAAAAGAATCATGTCGCATGAGATTTGAGCATCACTGTAACTTTAAAGGTATGGGATTAACCAGGTGTAATTTGTAGCTTTCATAATAGGGCAGCCCTCGGTAAACCAGGGGGGGGGGGATTACTAGCCGATGCTGGTAACAGAAAATCGCTGCTAACCGAAAATCAGTGATAACAGCCCTAAAAACCTACTTAATGGCTCCGCTAACCAAATATCCGCGCTGTTAACCAAAGATTGGCACTTCTGTTAACTAGAAATTGGTGCTGCCAACTGGATACCGGCACTGTTAGCCAGAAATCTGCACCGAAAATCCAGTTAACAGTGTTGCTAGACAAGCTCCGTTAAACCGGATAGCCACTAACTGATACCACTGTTAACTGAGGGCTGCCTGTACCTCACAGTCCATTTGGTCTATGTACTGTTTTTGGTCTACTATATAAAACAGTAAATTACTAATGTGAAACTTTATAGTTAAGCTATCACGTAGTGTAGGTTATTATTTAAACCTGGTAAGTTTCCCGTTGGATGTGTGGACTTTGCGCTCAGCTACTGATCTGGTGGTCCGACGTTCGATTCCCGGCTCTGTCAACCCGGAACCAGGAATGTATTTCTGGTGATAGAAATTCATTTCTCGATGTAATGTGGTTCGGATCCCACAATAAGCTGTAGGTCCTGTTGCTAGGTAACCAATTGGTTCCTAGCCACATAAAAAATGTCTAATCCTTCGGGCCAGCCCTAGGAGAGCTGTTAATCAGCTCACTGGTCTGGTAAAACTAAGATATACTTAACTTTTATTTAAACCTGGTTAATTTACCTTTAAAGATATGGGATTAACCAGGCGTAACTTGTAAACTTCAAGGTAGGCTACTACCTCATAGTTCATTTGGTCTATGTACTGTTTTTGGTCTACTATATAAAACAGTAAATTACTAATGTGAAACTTTATATAGTTAGGCTATCACATTTCTTTAGATAAAGCTTCCAAATACTAGAGCGGTAAATTCTTCAAAACAATTTTTGCTTCTACAAACAGCTGATGATCGCAAAATCTAGGAAGCGCTGATTTGTACTGGCGAAAAAGCTGGTTTATGGCTTTTCTTGCAAATTAAAATCATTGTTTGACGGACTAAACTCAAAAATTTTTAGCTGGAACTTGAAATTACATACTCGGCTTTCAAGTTGGAAGTTTCCATCAATAAACGAAGAACAAAACTCCTGGAGCGAATGATCCTAAATTGCTAGTGCCGACATGTACTGGGAAAAACGATGGTTTACAGCTTTTCACACACATTATAAACTAACAAAATTTTTAGTTGAAACTTAAAATTGTAGCACACTTAGCTTTCAACTTATATGATTCCATGAACCTTATCGTAATGAACTTAATAACTGAAGAACGAAATTCTCGTAGCTACCGTAACTAAACTAAAAATTTTTTTAACTGGAACTTAAAACTGAGCACTCGGCTGAATCTAAGCACTCAGCTGAATCAATAAGTGAAGAACAGACTTCTCTGATCTCTGGATTCTCAATGAGCAGAGAAAGGATTGGTGTCTTGATTGAATTTTGGTCATATGTAAACAATATGATGGTGCGTATGCTCATAGCCACTTTTTCTTGTGGCTTTGATGTAGGTAAACTGGGTATGAGCATTTGCTGAGGATAATAGAAAGTGCCCTCTTATCCCGAGTCCAATTATACTCTATTACGTGTTATAATGCAGATCATTACTATGCAATATCCGGCCACAAGACCAGTTAAGAGAATTCTTTGACATTAGTCTGGTCACCATGGAGCTCTGGATAGACCATGGAAAGGGTAATCCTTTGAGGACGAGACAGTGACATCATTATAAAAAATCTGTGAATAGGCGAGTCTGCAAATCCTGAGTCCGCCAAAGCGGGGTTTGACTGTAGTAATGTATTGAAATATTAATTCACAATTACTGCACTAACATTGTCTCAAATAATTTATTCGCAAATGCCTTTTAAGCTAATTAAGACAAAACTAAATGGATATCCATTCTCTATATTTTAAGACAATTTCATAACTTTAGAATACTGAGTCTTTTCCCCAAGCACCAGGTAAAAGTTATGTAGCCCATAGGCTACATTAGTCAGTACATAATTGAGATCAGTAATTAGAATTATTGTACCAAAAATATTTAAAATCAGTATCTTAAGATTTTAAATTGTTTGACAAAGCTCACTATCACAAAACAGCACTTTTGTATTCCCTTAGGAATTGTAGGAAAAAGACAATTTACTCAACACCGGTGACGTCACTATATACCAGCTTGAGTAATACGTCACTACCATTGGAAGTAGATCTGCATGAATGTATTTCCTTTAACACTTGGAAAGAACCCTAATGTTAAAGAAAGTAATTGAGGAACTGTGTATAAAATACTACAAAAGAGAAACTGGCGTTTGGTAAACACCAAGGGGGTTGTGACACGTGATTGGGAACTACAGTCACGTCTATATTTCATAAACAAGAAGTTAGGTGAACCTGATTTACCTTTTCAGCAATCTCAAATTGCCAATCAATTTTGAATAAAAAAGTAATTGAATGATTGGTTTTGATAAAAAAATTTCATAATGTTATTGCCTTAATGACAGTTATCACTATGTCAAGAAAGAAAACACAGCACGGCAATCACAGCATAGCCTAATGATCTACAGTTGATCCCCGCATATTCATGGTTCAGGATTCAGGACTTCACCTATCCACAGATTTTTTGGGGCACTTACCATTGAAGTATTCGTGAAAAATAATTTAATTTGCCGATTTTTTGTCGAGAAATATTCACTAATCACTGTATTTTCATGTTATTTTTTTGACTGATTAAATTTTTTATGATAAATAGTTATTTACTAATTTTTGAATATTAATATTAAAGTAAACAGCAAACTATCAAAAACTGTATTTTTCAATGGATATTATATAATTAAGTACGTACTGTATAGAGTACTTAACTTTACTTAACTTCCCAGTGATTCCCCAATTACAGTATACTACAAAGAAAACAGGACTGCTTCATTACTATATGAGAGAAAATGGATGTACGTACTTGAAAATATGGGTCACTTGAATAGTTTCCACTCTTGGTTGTAAGCCATATATTTTTAAGGGGTAATGTTTTAAGATGTCTTTGAAATTATATTAAAGTGTTGTAGATAATTGTTTGAGGTATATTCTGCGTAGGATGTTAGTTTAAGGTATGAGAGAAAATGGATTTACTTGAAAATAGGGGTAACTTGAATAGTTTTGACAAAATTGTAAGCCATATATTTTTAATGGTAATGATAGTTTTAAGTTATATTCTTTGTAGGATAATAGTTTAAAGTTTATGTTTAGTGTTTGAACTATTAAAATAAGCAATTATAAACCTTATTAGAGTGGGCTCTGGTGCTTTAACTATTTAAATAGTCAGCTATAAGCATTTTTAGAGTGGGATGTCAAGTATTCGTGGGATTTAGCTATTATTAGGTGTTTGTGATCCCTATCCTCCACAAATACCAGAAGTTGACTATACTCCTAACCTCTTGCTTTGCAATAGGCCTACTGACTCCCAGTTTAAACAAATATAAGCCTACATGTTAAAATTTTAAGTAAATAAAATTTTTCATTGGGTCCTAAAACTAAGTACGTACTTAGCTTGACATGAGAGATGATGATAAAAAAAATGTATAGTCAAACATATTTTCCTAGGCAAAACCTGTGGATTACTGAACTCTTGGATAGACCAGAGTGTAATTAGAGATGGCTGACATACACTGTGGGAGTGGCGCATAAGAGCCAATTCAGTTGTTGTAGGACAGGAGGCAGAGCCTTCCTACCCTGAGTCCTTTATATTTTTGTAACTGTGCCAACAAGCACTATTCTGGCTGAGATCAACTGTAAGAGAATTGTTTGTAATTGGTTGTCTGTCTTTTGGGGGAACCATAAAAGTGTGACTTCTTTGAGGACGAACAGTGACTACGCTATAAAGAAAAAGTTGAGATATGTAGACAGTTTTTTAACTTTCCATAAGCTTACTTGGGGGGCTTTTAATGAATTTTTCTCCAAGGTAAATAACTAAGTACCAAGCATCATTATTGAGATAGAATGGGAATCAGCCAACAGAATTTCTTGTCTACATGTGTTAATCATTAGAATTGAATTTTTAAATAATTTATTGAATTCTGACATCTAATATTTTTTTTACAGAGTACACTCATATGGCATACACACTTGAAAAAGTATTCGCAAAATTGAAAGCAAAATACCTAGAAGCTGATCTTTCCTCAGATGAAGAGATGTACATTGATATGAGTTACCAGCAAGCATCCAAAAGAAAGAATAAGAGAAGAAATAGTGATGAGAAAGAGAACAAGAAGGGTGATGGGGAAAAAAGTACTCCGAAGAAAAGAGGTCGCAAAAAGAAAAAGGTTGGAAGGAAGCCCAAAGAAAAACACAAAGATACCACAGTTCCCCCAGAAAAGGAGAGAGAACGAAAGAAGACCAAATTTAATAGAGAAAAGAGCAAAGAGAAAGAGAAATATAGAAATAAGGACAAACCAAAGATTGATCAATATGAATTTAGAGATGATGAAGAGGAGGAAGAAGAGGAAGATGATGATGATGATGATTTTGATGAGCCTCCTCTCTTGGTACGAGAAGACCCATATCCAGAGGATGATGAAGAAATGGATGAAGACATTATAGATGGGACTCACCCTGTAACTGGAAACTTTGTTAAAGAAGAAGTTGTCAAGAATAAAGTAGGTAGACCGAGGAAGGAAGATGCAAACCGGAAAGTCAATACTAGTATGGAAGCAAGTGATGAGGATTTGGATGATGATGATGATGATGAAGTTGAACAAGATGTATGTATGTACTACAATAATGATGATTATAGGAGTGATGAGGACAATGAAGATGACAAGAGTAACAGTGTTTATCTAAGTGAAAGACATAATGAATTGTTTGGTGAAATTGATGATATTGAAGATGATGACCAACAAGATGGGAAAATAATCAAAACTAACGAAAAAAGCAAAAACAATCATGCTGGCAAACATGGTAAAAAGAAGGGTGGGAATGGTAAAGACAAGGAAAAGAAGAAACACAAACATGGGGATAAGCATGAAAAGCATCACCATCATCACCACCATCATCATCACCACAAAAGTAAGTCAAAAGATGGCAAACACCACAAAAAGAAGAATAAGCATGTGTCTGAAAAGGATGCAAAGAAGATCTTAAAAGTAGAGGATGTTTATGATTACTCCGATGATGAAGAACACCTTCAAGGAAACCATTTTGGGGAAGCCAATGGCTCAAAGCATCCAGGCAAAACGAAAGAGGAATCAGGAAAGAAGAAAAAGAAGATCAAGCACAGGGGAAAGCATGGGAAGCATCATGATAAACTTGAGAAGCATGAAAAACACAAAGAGGGCAAGGGAAAGGAAGGAAAAAAAGAAGGAAAAAAGAAAAATAGCAAGAAAAAGAAGATCCCAGCTAAGAACATGGCTGCCATAGATGCACTCTCTGCTGCTACAGAACAAACTTTGAAGGTAAGTAGATATTGTATGTGTGCCCTGTTTTTTTTGGAGTGATTCTTCCTTAATTTTGTGTGCCTTTAAGGTTCATCACTTATTTTGGCCATTAGTGTAATGCTCTAGGTGGTACTGGAGGTTTTTACGATGTCCTTTTTGGCCCCCATGACTGACTATCATTATTATTATTTTTTTGTGGTCTATCACAGTCATTCTATTCAACTGGGTGGTTTTTTATAGAGTGGGGTTCCGGGTTGCATCCTGCCTCCTTAGGAGTCCATCACTTTTCTTACTATGTGCGCTGCTTCTAGGAGCACACTCAACTGCATGAGTCCTGAGCTACTGTACCATCTAGTTTTTCCAGGTTCCTTTTCAGGGATCTTGGGATTGTGCCTAGTGTCCTTCTGATTATTGGTACAGTTTCCACTGGTATATCACATATCCCTCTTATTGGTATTTTCAGGTCTTGATACTTGTCAACTTTTTCTTTTTCTTTCTCATCTATTGTGATGTCCCATGGTATTGCTGCATCAATGAGTGATACTTTCTCCTTGATTTCGTATCGCCCTATCTGTTCTGATACCATAGTCCCAGAGGGAGGCTCTTTGCCTGACCATTTTCTATCACTCCTGCAGGTTGGTGCTCGTATCACTTACTATTGCAAGGTACCTGGTGTTCCTTGCACAGGCTCCAGTGGAGGGCTTTAGCTACTGAATCATGCCTCTTTTTTTTGTACTGGTTCTGTGCAAGTGCCAGACATTCGCTTGCTATGATATATCTCCGGACGCACCACTTCCTCTATTTCATCTTTGTCCAGCATCTTCTGCACTTCCTCCCGGAGAGCCAAGAACTTCAGAGAATCTGGAGGATACACCATCCTGAGCAGAGGCTTGTCTGAGAGTGGGGGAGAGAAGTCGAATGACAGTATATACCCCACCCGAAGGACATTTACTACTCACTTCTCCGCCCCATAACTCTGCCACCTGGCCCAATGGCCCGCCAGGCACCCCACCACCCGTGGCACAGGAGAGGGAGAGACGCCTAACCTACTGACGACCCCCTTTGCCTCTGCCCCGGGGGCCCCTTCTTGGCTTAAAGGAACGGTAGCAAAAGGGATGTTGGTCCTCTGATCTAGGCTGGGACGAACGGGGAGTCCCTGCCAAAACTGAAATCCTTGATGGCCTACCAGGTGACGACCTTCGTGACTGCTGCTGGGCAGGGGGAGGAGGAGGAGCCGGATGTCTCCGAGGACGCGACTCAGACTTAGACACAGCCTGGTGTACTAGTCTGTCCTTGGTGTCAGCCCAGCGTCGGTCTATCGCATCCTCCAGCTCAGTCTTAGGGAACAGAAATTGTGATTCCGAAAGATCCCCATTCCTCAATGCCAGGAAGGACTCAAGGTCAACCGATCTTTCCATCCTGGATAAAGCCACGTCTCGTCTACTCAGGAGAAGGTTAGCCCATAAATTAACACAGGTGAGCAAGATACAAGAACGCCTTGCCTCCAGACTGCAACAAACTGGCAAGGGAGGAAGCACTCACCAACCCCTCTGGGAACCTGTCAGAAGCTATCTTGGCAATGACTGCTGACCAGAAGTCCAGCCAAGAAACCGTCTGCAACATGGAGGCTGCCTTAGACTCCAAAGCTGAGGCATCCTGCGGAGACAAGGACAGAGCCACCGAATGACGTCCGGTTTAAGATGATGCAACATCAAGTATGCAGAGTTTGTAGCATAGTACTTCCTATGCCTCATGAGAGACGGGGGAAGCAACTTGGCAGAACCCATAGAGCGAAGCGATCCGTCCCGATCTGAAACAGGGGTTAACCTATCCTATTGTTAAGACCGAAGGTTTGTAGCTATGAAAAACACGAATTATCTCAGAAAATTAGTCATTTTGTTCCCCATATGAACAAATGACAAATTTTTAATCAGTTTGTATTTTTCATAGCTAACAAACCTGAGGTCTTAACGATTACTGCCCACCTCTAACTGCCACTCTCACTTTTTCCTGGGTTTGGGGAAAGACTAACGCGTCACGAGATACTGTGCTTGATCAACGACCAGCTTCCACCTCGTATACGCATGAGTTGCCAGATCTCACAGATTCCTTGCTTTACAATCTTTGATTGTTTTAACCGGTTTCCAGCTGGCGTAAGAAGTTTCATCCTATTGTTAAGACCGCAGGTTTGTTAGCTATGAAAAATACAAATTGATTGAAAATTTTTCATTTTAATGTTGCAATGAAGGTAGTAACAGTAGGCTGTTAACATTTTGTCCAAATACTAAGACTTGATAACAAATATTTATCGTAACTTTTCAGCATTTTATGCTGACAAGTGAAATACAGCAAAACGCTACACTGTCATTACTTTGTTTCAAGAAATGACTTAAGTTGAAAAATGACCTAGATGAAATAGTAAACCCTTTAAAAAATGACGTACTAGACACCCTATAAACCCCTATAAGCTACCCATATTCTTACTATGTATTAATATTCAGAAGATAAACCCTACTCATATGGAACAAACCTACAGGGCCATTGACTTGAAATTCAGGCTTCCAAAGAATATAGTGTTGATTTGAAAGAAATACAAAAGATGACAGGTAAAACAGAAAGAAGAGAAATACATAAGTAAAGTGAATTGTTTTAGGGGAGTGATGCATTGCATCTTTGCTTGAACTTTTGAGGTTCTAATTGCACAACCTCCTCAGGGAGACTTCCACTGCCCATTGGTGTGAGGAATTAAAGACCTCTGGAACTGAGACGTTCATTCCGCAAATCTGGTTGCTCTTGACAGGAAAAGAGGATTATAGAACAATTATGATAGCAAAAGTTCTCTGTTAAAATATAACTTAAGAAAAATTTACAAACAAAGAGACCATCTGTTGATAGTCCAAAACTGCTAATAGTACCAGGAAACAGAAATCTACCACCACTAACTACTCTACCTAAATGAGATAAATCTGTAATAGAAGCAGACATCCACACTGGAAAACAGTACTGTATTCTGGTAAAGAAATGACCAAAAAAATCTTGCATTGATTTTATCACTGTTATAAATAGGTGAGGTTGTACATGTAATACCTAATTATATGAGGCTTTGCTGACACTCATTAGATGTTTCTCAAGAGCAAGGTGCGAGTCAGCAGTTACACCATGTATAGTCAGAGTATCAGACTCATTCAGCAGGGTCCCATCAAGTTGAAAGGGAGGATGGGCTGAAAATCAGTACTACAAGATCTACTAATCAATAGGGTTTTCAATTTACTGGAATTCAGCCTCATAGCCTACTGACTACACCCCTTAATCCACTCCATGTCATGATTGAGACTTAAGGGCAGCTTGATTTCTCATAAGTTGGGAATTTACTACACCCACTAGTGTTGCATCAAGGTTATACGGAACAGTCATGTTTTCCAGGCCAACAGCCATGTCAATAGGTATTGGTTTGCTAAAGTTCCCATCATCAGCAACTCATTGCTGCCTACCTGTAAGAATATCTTGAAGTAATCCTAAAGCATATCCAGCCACTCCAAGATTCTGAATTTTGTAAATAAAGTGCATTATGATTAACTAAATCAGAAATTAGCACTAAAATCTATTTGAATTAATCTACACTCAAAACCCTTATCAAGGTTCTCTTGCAAATTGCATGTCCAATCTAAAAGGTATTCATACTTGCATGAGGAGAATACCCAGATGTAGTAAATGCATATGTCAAAAGAGTACTCACACATTACATGTCATGAAGAGGCATGCACAGTCTTGATTAAGTTATTCAATTATTAGCAAATAGTGGATAAAGAGATTATAATATCGAAATTAGGTTCAAAAAGAAAATTGACAGATTTGACCATCCCAAAACAGTGATGATAAAAGAGGAAGGTCTGGTTGTTTATCATTGCCTACATTATGTGTATGCATACAAGGAGGAATGCCATGCCACACCCTACAAGGGGACAACCCCAAGAGCCTATTACCAGAAGATAAGTTCTAGATCTACAATAAACCCAACTGGTAGCAGCCTTATTAATGAAAAACTTAATTGCTCATTGAGGACCAAAGGAGATGTATGAATGTATTATATAAATGACTATGACCAGAGATGTGTATATCTCACAAAAAAACTACATTGGGCACAGTACAGTGACTCTGGAAATGTATATGCTGGCCCATAGAAATGAAGAATTTGTACTTTTAACATTATATAGAACCTCACAGCAGAAGCAATCCCTACAAGAGCTGATTGAAGGCATCCAGGTCATAGAGAGAACAACCGAGGATGCCTTCTAATATTTGGAGCTGTAAGCATCAAATACTCCCCTCTTTTATAAGGAAGAATTTAGGAATGAATGAGGATAAGATAGAGCTGTCCCAAGCACCAAATGCACTGCACCCTTCATGGGACAAGGGTAATAAAATAATAATAATTTTTCAAGTCCCTTGAAGCCCTGTCAAATGTAAGCAGCAGCCCAAGACTTGTAGTATGATAGGTACAGAATGCTTTTCCGTACTTCGTACCTGGCTAAAATACCGTAGTATTGTAATTTTATACTGTATCCCCAGTTATTTTTCTGTACCGTACAGTACTGTAAAAATAATGTACCGTAATTCCATACTTTTATTGTACTATTATAAGCAAACTCAATCTATATCAGTAAAATTCCCTCTTTATGAAGATTTCAGTTTTTACAGGTGTAAATTAGCAAAAGGACTTTATATGTAAGTGTATATATTCTCTTGTCTTAATATATAATAATGATATCAGTAAATACAAAAACATGTTACTTCAAGAATTACACACATACACATGTTAATTAAGGAATTCCAAACACACACACACACACACATGCATGGTATGTTGCAAACTGGTTGAGTACTTTAGTGATCTACTTGTGCAGTCACTGAAGCGGCCAAATATGCATTAATAATTGCTTAGTGATATTTCCCATTCTAAGGTATGGTACAGCATGGAATTTTGCCCATTTTTTCTGTACCTAAATTGTACTGTACTGTACTCTGGTAAAATTCTTGTGCCATAATTCTGTACTGTTCATATAGACTAGATAACTGTACTATACCATAATGCCAGCCTTGTGCAAGCCACTACCTACATACAGTTAATGTCAGATATTTGCCTGTATGCTCTGAAATTTAATATTACACACTTAATATAGTATTATGTTTATGAACTGATATTTTAGTGTTACCACATCAGTATGGTATGACAGTATGACTATTAATTGTTTCAATCGTATTCTAGCAAGCAAAAAATATTGTAAGGGAATTACCAGTGTCTGTAGCAAAATGAGATAAAACTTGCTCATCAAAGGAAAATTGCTTGGCATATTAGCTTCAGATTTAACAAGGATAAACTTGGATAGCTTAACTCACTATCCTCACATGTTTTTATAAAAAAAATATGACCTCATTAATGATTATAAATAAGGCATATTATATGCTAATGTAGAAGAATTACATCATGGGTGGGAAACATCACTTGCATAAAGGGAAAACCAAGTTGCATTTTGCTATCACTAGTTGAAGCCAGAGTTATTGATTTAGGAAGAAACTGATTACGAAACTTTAGACAATTAATAGTAAAGCGTATTTAAGTGTATAGATGTTCTTTCTATTTTGAATATGTTTAGTAATCCAATTATTTCTTTTCAGGATATAACCACTATGTTAGATGACCCTTCTGTTCCTCGCTTTAGTGAATTTTCTTCAGCCAGTAACTCTCCATCACACAAAGTAACAGCTGAGGAGTTTGAAGCTATTGCTTATAAGATAGAAGCTGAATATAGAAGAAAATTAATGATGGATGAACCAAGGGAAAAGGACAAAAAAGTTCACAAGAAAAAGAAGAGAAAAAATGTTAGTACTGAAGATGGAGATGAACCCAAGAAAAAGAAAATGAAGAAAGAGAAAAAACCTGAAAATGAGAAAATTGACAAAGGAGAAAAGGATGCACTTGATAATACAAAAGAACTTTTTAAGGATATAAAAGATGGAAGAATAAAACCTGGCGCTATTATAAAATCTAAAGACATAGCCAAAAAAGAAGGCATGGTGAAAAAGGAAACTAAAAGTTCTACAGAAGGGAAGCCAAAGGCAAAAACTAATCCATTTGGAAAGATAAATAAGCAGGAACATACCAAGTTAACAACGCTCATAGCTAAAGCCAAAGAATCACGTATTGGACTGGTACCTAATAGTGAAGTTGGTGACAGTCCAAAGCTCAGTTTAGGTAGTATTATACTCTCAGGGGATATTGGCACAGGTATGAAGTCATCAAGAGAAGCAAATAGTGCTGATGAGGAAGAAAAATGGGAGCCTAAGGAGAAGTGGGATAGTCCATGGGAAAATAGGTGGGAAAAAGTTCCAGAAAAGGAAGAAATGCCATCTTCTGTGAGGGAGGAAGAGGAAAAAGAAGAGATTCCAGAAGTGGAAGATGTAGCAGAAAAGATCATTGAAGAACCACCACCAACTCCAAGGGCTCCAGAAATCAAACAGGAAAGAGCCACACCCAATTTAAGTGCCTGGTTCAAAGCCTTTGGGACTCCTAAGCTTAACTCTGCTGGCATAAAAAAGATACCAGAAGATGCAACGGATAGTCCGAAGGAAGTCGAAGAAGACAATGATATTATCAATGTGGATGATGTCACTGAGCCTGAAGAAAATGAACCAAGTGCTTTAGATGAACCACCACCCTCACCTCGACCACCTCCGAGTCCAGAACCACCAGTGTATCCTGAGGCTCCAATATCTCCAGAAAAGCCTCCTGAAACGCCCTGGT
This sequence comes from Macrobrachium nipponense, assembly GCF_015104395.2. Classification (NCBI taxonomy): domain Eukaryota; kingdom Metazoa; phylum Arthropoda; class Malacostraca; order Decapoda; family Palaemonidae; genus Macrobrachium; species Macrobrachium nipponense. Next base: position 108,288,892 of record NC_087201.1, read on the forward strand.
ATGAGAAACTAGATGAAAAGTTAGAAGACGAACCTATTTGGAAAAAGATGAAGGTACTGTTCAGTGTAATTTTTTATTCATTGCAGACTTGGCAGGTTATCATAGTTTTGTGTATTCCAGTAATGTTAGTTTTACGTAAGGAACTTACCAAGTAATTACATAGCTAAGAGCTTCCTACCTAAGGCAGCCTAAAATTCAAAGTTTGTCCAGATGTAGTTAACATGTCCCGCCCAGTTCGGACTGAGAGAGGAACTACCCGGCAGAGAGCTCCAATTCGTTTTCTGCCGGCTCCCTAGCAACATTGGTGGTTTCCAGTAGATTGCTCATAATTTTTTTGGATGCTTTTGGATTCTGGGTGAAGTACTGTAGTGAATTGCACTTAAAATGTTGGATTCCAGCACATTGAGTGTTAGGTTTTGTATAGAGGGATGCCAAACTAAATTAACTAACCTTGCTACAATCCTCATACCAGATGTGTAAAAGGTAGAGGTCAGGAGTATATTAAGGTTTTTTGTGCAGGACAAATTTGATAAACATAGGAAGAGAAAATATGTCTAGCTTAGAACCTGTATAAGTTACAGAATTAGTTGATGATATTGCTATTTCTTTGCCTATGATCCTTATATCTTCTCCAGTCCTTAGCCCTCCTGCTCCTGCGTCACTAACTCCTGTTCTCCTATTCCAGGTTCCCATGTTCCCAATCTTAACACCATTGCCACCCTTGAATCGAGGTTTGATAAGAAATTAGTTTTTAGTGAGTGCAGTTTTGAAATTCGGTACATCTTTTAAAGCCTTAATGGAAAAGGCGAAATTGAAAGTGTGAGTGCAGTACAAAGTGAGATTGTTGAGGAGATGGTTGTCTGTCCCTCCGATGCTCTTTAATGAAGGTCCCTGTCATTGTGGGAGAAGACATACTGGAGTTCAAGGGAGTCCAGTGGGGCTTGCTTACAGGCAGTTGCCTCCTTGTTTGAGCCTGTTGATCGACCTCAGGTTTCAACAGAGCGCCACTGCAAAGGCTTCTCTTTCAGTGCTCATTGTTTGTTGTCTGAATCCAAAGATTTGAATCAAGGAATCAAGAGTGCTATCAACTTTCTTTGTGACCTCTCAAGAGGCATTCCGCGGATGCGGACAGGTCCTTCTCCGCCTTCCTAGAAGTCCAAAAAGACCAGTTTCAGTTCCCAACCTCCATGCAGTTATGCGATGCTGTCACCTGCATCTTCGTCTCCTCCCCCTTGCCCTACTTGGGATATCCCGGAGTCTATCTCTTGTCTTGACCATCCTTTTTTGGCTCCTCAGCGCAGGATAAACCCTCAGGAGCTCTTCATCTTTGTCTGCAAAATGATGTCCCATTTCAGACTTGCCTATAACTCCTGGGCAACTTTCGCCTGATGTGCTGCATCGTTATCGTTCGACTGAATGCTTGGGGCCAACACCAGAGTACCTGGCAACACTGCCTGCTGACCCGGTGCCTGTTTTGACTCGTACACTGTTGCATACCTAGACTCAGGACCTTTTGCTTGCCCCTCTTTAAGCGACAGTTGGAAGGTCCCATGTGTTTTTTGAAGAAAATCCGATGCTTACCAAGTCGAAGGATTCGACTTTGTTGCCTACATTGTTGGATGAAGAGGATGTAGGACAGGATGCCTCGATTTTGTCGGCCTGCTCAGCTTTTTTGAGATATCTCAACAACTTTCCAGACTTCTTGCCTGCGGCACCAATATCCCCAACTTCAACTTTCCTTATGAGGAACTTCCCTCCGAGAGTTTGGCTCTGCCTAAGTTAGTTCTCTCTTCTTCAGTGAACAAGTTTTTACAGAATGTGGACACCTGGTTGGCCTCTAAAAGGGAACAGGGCAAGACAATGGTCGCCTTTCCCCTGTACAAGTTAGTTAAGAGAAGTAATTGCTTTTACGCCACTGGAGAAGCTCCTTCTCTGGGAATCTTTGCCTCCTCCCAAGGGGATCTCTGGACTGGTTGATGCTACACACCAAGCTGCCTTGAAATGGACCATCTGACTAGGAATTTGCTCAAGATTTTAGAAATATCTAGCATCTTAGATTGGACTATTAGGTTGGTAGCTAAAAAAATAGAAGACTGCCCTGTGGTTGCAATATGGGATGTTTCTGCAGAACTCACCTCTTATTTTCATTGTGTATTCTCAAGAAAAGAGAATTATGGTGCTCATCCACCAATAAAAGGGTTTTCTCTGTTGGATAAGTCACAAGTTTTTCCACAAAATCTAGTGTAAGAAATTTTATTGCTGGTGCAGAAGTCTAGCAATGACCTCCTGGCACAATCAGCAAAACGACCCAGAGAATCTCTGTCTGTCATGGGAAGTCTTTTCCACCTCTCTAACCCCAGTCCTTTCCCTGTAAGGAAAGCCCTCCTTTAGGCAGATCGCCGATAGTACAGTATTGCAGGGCCTACTTGACAAGGAGAAGTGGAAGTATGGTGGAAGATTGAGATTCATAGGGATTTTACAACAGACTCTGTAGTCCTCAAGTCATTGGGGGGCTGTAGGCATGTCCTGGATGTCAGTCCCCTGAATCGGTTCATTCTCAAGATGAATATCACATGGAGACAATTCAGTTGGTCATGTCTCAGCCATCCATCAGAGGGATATTTCAGGATGCATATTTCTACATTCCTGTTCATCCAGATTCCAGGAAGTTTCTCTGACTTGTTTTTAAGGGAAAGTACTTCAGTTTTGAGCCCTATGTTTTGGTCTGATGATAGCTTCATAGGTTTATAACTTGTATCCTTGCTCCTCTTGGCAGATGGCTTCACCTTATGGGAATAAACATCTCATTTTACTTAAATGACTGGCTTCTCAGATCCAAGTCGAAGGACAAGTGCGTGGAGGACCTATCAAAAACTCTTTACCTGACAGAGAATACATTCAGCCCCCCATATTTGCCTCAAGATTTGCACACTCACCTATTCGCTAATTTTTCTGTATATGTAATATGTAACTTTAAATATTATAGCAATGGTTGCCGGAGGACTGAATCTTGGTGGCGAGTCCTTCTCATTATATCATGGCCATGCGGGTGCTCACAGATGTTCCTGCATGACCCGGGGGATATTAGACTTTTCATTGGCATCGGAAACACTCGAGGCGCGTTGACCTTCTCAGGTGTGTGGCATCACCTGGAGCCGGGTTTTCATTGGCTGCGACCGTGGTGATGTCACTCCTGGTATATCTGCCATCCTCTTCAATATTGGTCTCGTCCTGGGCGCTGGTGTTATCCTCTGGAGGAGGGTGGGGGCTGGGCCTTTCTTACATAGGTGGCGCGAAGTGCTGTTGGTGGGCGGTGAGGGCGTGGTGTCTTATGGCACCGCTCTGGGCGTGACAGGAGATCCTCTTAGACAGTCATAATGTCGTCATTCCGATATAGATTCCAGGACATCCTTGGATAGGGCATGTGTATCAGTAGATGACATTATTCTGCTTCAGGGGGCCTCCTGCAGGCGGGGTTATTCCTCATAACCAGGTCTCTTGTCCTTCGGTTCTTGTAATAGATTATAAGAGAGAGCCTCTTCCCTTCCTCCACAGGGGTGACGTTCTCTTTTACAATCTTCTTGATATATTTCTTTGTATCCTTGGTGCATGAGGGACTTGTAGAATATGCATATATCCGTGGAAAAGGGAAGAGGCTCTCTCTTATAATCTATTACAAGAACTGAAGGACAAGAGACCTAGTTATGAGGACTAACCCTGCCCCGCCTGCAGGAGACCCCCTGAAGCAGAATAATGTCGTCTACCGGTACACATGCCCTATCCAAGGATGTCCTGGAATCTATATCGGAATGACAACGTTACGACTGTCTAAGAGGATCTCCCGTCATGCCCAGAGTGGTGCCATCATACACCACGCCCTCACCGCCCACCAACAGCACGTTGCGCAAGAGGATATTGTCGTCTACCGGTACACATGCCCTATCCAAGGATGTCCTGGAATCTATATCGGAATGACAACGTTACGACTGTCTAAGAGGATCTCCCGTCATGCCCAGAGTGGTGCCATCATACACCACGCCCTCACCGCCCACCAACAGCACGTTGCGTGAGAGGATATTGTAAAAAACACCAAGATTATCAGAAGAGTCACTTGATCAGCGTCGCCTACGCCTCCTTGAGGCGTTATTCATTTTAGAACAAAAACCCCTCCTAAATACGACACAAGAACCCTTCCTGCTGCCCACCTGTGTAAGGAAGGCCCAGCCGCCCCCTCAAGAGGATAACACCAACGCCCAGGACGAGACCAATATCGAAGAGGATGGCAGAAATACCAGGAGAGACGTCACCACGGTCGCAGCCAATGAAAACCTGGCTCCAGCTGACGCCACACACCTGAGAAGGTCAACGCACCTTGAGTGTTTCTGACGCCTGGCCACCAGCCAATGAAAAGTCGAATATCTCCCGGGTCCTGCAGGAGCATCCATGAGTGCCCGCATGACCATGATATAAAGAGGACTCGCCCCCGAGATTAAGTATTATAGTAATAATAATATTTAATAACACGGGTATTCATTGGTGATGACTGTTGATTATAGATGATGAATTAGTTATACAGTCCGATGAATGACAATGATGTCCAAAATAGAAGAGTTACATTTCCTCTGAGGGTGCCTCTTCACCTTCTTCATGAGACACTTTGTCAGGGGTTCCAGGAGGATGGATCATTTTGAAGTACAGGCAGTCCCGGGTTAACAGCGGACTCGGTTAATGGCAATCTGGTCCCATAGCAGACCCAAGTTTTGTGGCCCTTTCTTCATTCTTATCCCTGCCTTTATTGCCTGTATCTGCCCAACTTTCCTGGTCAATTTGTACAGACCATGAAATTGTTCAAAATCCTGGTCCATTGCTGGGATAGTAAAGAAGGCAGCGAGTTCCCCAAAAATGACCTCCCCAAATATTTTACCCTGTTCATACTCGTTCTTGATGCAGGCCACTGTGTTTTTAGTCATGCCATAATGGGCTGTTACTTCTCCATGACTTTTGCCCTCTTAACATAACAATCATGTCTACTTTCTCTTCATTTGCCATTAACTCTAAAGGCCTCTGACACCTAGGCTCTTTGCCAGAAGCCTTAGGAGAAGCAGAATGTGTAGAGGACATTTTAGTGGAGGATTTTAAAGAATGTTCTTAGTCTGTAGCATACCATTCTCGCAAAACGCGCACAGATGAGAGAACATTGAACTGTATTGGGTCAATTGGGTATAAATTGTGCATATGTATACGTACATTGATATTCTGCACATACTGTATGTTTTATGAAATGTTTTGTTTTGAGATGATTTTTAAATATTATATGTATGCTTTCATAAGTCTAGCCTCTTCTTGCTTAGACAATGACTAAAACACATCTGACTAAATCAAAAGGAAGGTCATATGAGGTTTAGTTTATGAACAAAATTTATGGCTTAGGGCCGAGATTAAGATTTCAAGGGAAAAATGTAAGGAAAACTCTAAGGATCAAATTTAAAGGGGGCATATTTGCAAGTTACTCGATGTACTAGGACTTTCAAGGTCCAACTTATTACTGAGGAAACAGCTGCTTGTAGCACTGAAATTATGTGGCCAGGTTACTGACACATGTTGGGGACTTGGATCTCAGCAGGGATGAAGGCAATAGGATACCTGAAACAAGGTAAGTGTGTCTCTATTATAAACACATGCGACACACAAATAACTGATCAAGTGCGGTGATGCCGCCAAAATCTTCAGACTTGCTCAATATAAATCTTGCATCCTCAGAATTTCCTGAAAGGGCAAGAAATGACTGAATTACTTCACAGAAAGTTATTGTATGAATGGGAGGGTGTGAAACACAGACACCAACTTATGTTGTCACCCTTAGTAAATTCTCTTAGCTACTGCTAATACTGGGAGGTTATTCAAGCAATGACCACTAGTAAATCTCATTCAAGGGAACCGCAGTGCTTAAATGAGATTAGTTTTATAGAACAGGAAAGCATGGCTGTGGGGGGATAACAAGGGGTAGCTATGAACATTCTCACAAGCACAAAGATGGGAAAAAACTTTAGAAAAAGGGCCAAAAGTGACTGCCCGTACTTTACCATCTTTGGTTGCTGGTTTCTGCTTCTTAAAGGGTGCCGAAGAAGGAAGGGAACTTCACTCCAATGCCATCTAGTATGGTCCAGAATGTCTAGATGCAGCCATGTGAAACTCAAGAGCAGGGGGACAAGGGGGCAGCTCTCACTGGGAGTTGGGCGTGTCTGAGGAGCGTCTCAGCATGTCGGAGGAGCGTCTCAGCGTGTCTGAGAGTGAGTTTCTATCAGTGACCTCTTTTATTAGCTTTGTATGCCCCCCACCGGCTTCTTGATTAATTCTTGGCTTTGGGTCCACAGATAAAAGAGATAGAGAGAAAGACATAACTTGCGATGGTTTATTTACAAGATTTATTATGAGTGGCAAAATGGGGAAAATATATAACAACGCACATGAAATGTTTTAGGATGATATAGATATGCAGAGCATATCTGAAATACATAAGACAACGGGAAAAGCAGGGTACGTATGTTTTCATCTGCAGTACGTAATATTTTCATGCATACGTAATAAGTGTAGTATCGTGACTAAATACATTTTGCCTCCGGGGAAGATCAGTACCGCCAACCTCTTCTCAAGAATGTAGGGCATACCCTTGGCGGCGTTCTTCCCAAAACCGCCGACCCAGGCCCGCAGGGTTGCCAGTGCGGTATCCTTCACAGCCGGAGCCTGGAAGAGAGGGTATTTATTAGATTTTAAGATTAAACTTAAAACTAAAACTAAATTAAAAGCTTAACTTAAAATTATAGGGGATGCAAAAACCCCTTGTATTTTTATCTTAAGTTTAAGAAAGATTGAATTTAGAAAACTTAAGAACTATAACAAATTGGGGACTGGCTAACGGAGTTGGAATACTTACCCCGTCTAAAAGCTGGCTCACCAGATCATAACAGATGGTGCATGTCTCGTGATACCAGACCTGGAGGTCCCCGTGCGGAGTCGCGCATGGAGCATGGGACCGGCAAACTTCATGTCCACAGGGATCTTGAAGTGTGGCGGCGCATCCCGGATGCTCACAGTTGGGGTTTGGGGGGTCTGTAAGTGAAAAGACACATGAGTATCTTAAAGGCTATCACTTACAGGCTAAAGGACAGAAGAACTCCGTTGCATGCCGGAGCTCGGAAAAATTTTGGGCATAACCCCTCCCTTAACGCCTGAATAGGCTATAACCCCGGAGAGATCCGGTGAGGCAGATAAGGGAGGGGGGATGGTTTAAGGTAGCTTAAGATAAACTTACTAGTTTAACATAACAGATTCTTAAACCTATAAAATTCGAACGTACCGGACTAAGTCCAGTGCGTGGCGGAGCGTGTCGCGACTCAGCGCGACGGAGGGGTTAGTAGAGACCAACTGTATGCCTCGGTCCACCCTGCGGGGTGGACTAGCACCTTTCCGCTGGATGCCGGGGCTCCGGTAGCAAAGGAGCCCCAGTAAGGTGGGAAAGGGCGAGAGGGCACACAGACTCGCGCTAGCAACGGAGCGACGGAGTAGCGACGGAGGGGGGAAAGGCCAGTCCCCCACCCTTACCATCCGGCCGGACCGAGAAGCTGGAGAGGTCGAGTCCAGTCTGGGTCTGTCCCGTCCCTCTACTCCCTCCGCCTGGGGGGAGAGGGAGGCAGGCTCGGGTATGCGGAGCGAGCGTGGGCAGACCAACCCTCCCCCCGACTCTATGGAAGAGCGGGAGGGGGGAAGATGACTGGACAGGCGTCTGGCTGCTCCGTGATCACGTAGTGACCACGGGGCGGTAACAACAAAACAATGAAACAATAAGGCCTAGAAAACACAACCGGCTGATCAGAGAGATGCTATCGGGAAGCAACCGAACTGAAGAGCGGTAGCATATGGGCCCTATGGGCCATAACCTAGGCTAAGTGAAGCCAGACGCCTACACTAACATAAACATAATATAATATAAAATAAATAAATCATTGAAAGAAAGAAAACAAAATAGTAGGAGAAAAAATCCAGGAGTGTACGACTAACCCGAAGGAAAGTCTACCACTCAAAGCTAGCCGGGGCCGATACTAAGAGCCGTGGCTAGGGTCTGGATAGAAGGAGCCTACATAAGGTAAAAAGACATGCATGCATGACATAAACCGTGTAGACTGTACCCTAAAACAAATAGGATGATTAAAAATAGAGCGTACTAAAGTAAGGGAATGTTCTGGGTATGGGAGACCAAGAACGAACCCGCCACGAGGCAGAACCATGCTGCCATGCTTCCGACCTAGAGTTCGTATTTATACCTAAAAAACGGCAAATACGGGCTCAGGGACGGAAAAAACCAAATAGCAATAAACATTGAGTACTTAACTTAGCTGCTGCGATGGCTGCACGCTCCATGATAAATAAATCCAAAATTAAGGGCACAAATAACACAGAGTAAAAAAGGGCACGTGTATACAGTGTGCGCTAACTGAAAAGGATGGCCACCAGAGGCGCAGCAGTCGGCAGCATGGGATGGAGTAGTAGTAGTTGCTGCCCACTCTGTGGGTCGGCTCTCCTCTTGTGGGGATTTTGTAGTGGGAGATTTCTATTGGCAATCGGCTCGTGGTAGTGGTCTCACTCGCCATAGTGTTCATACCGACACCCTCTTGGAGGGTGAGCGAGTCAGTTGTACTGACCTTTTTCTTTATTTATTTATTCTCTGGTATGTGTTAGTACATTTACCCTAGAAATAATAGATTAAAGGATATTTCGCTGGCGACACGAGCCAATCGCCCAGAAATAGATTTTTCCTTACGTCAAAATCCCTTTTTTTTTATGAAAAAATATTTATTAATTTTCAAATATTACAGTTCTGTAATATGTTAATGTAAACACGCAAAATTTAAAAACATATATTTGTTTTTCTTAACCCTTGATGGATGGATTGATCCTTGAGAGTAGTAATAACAGGTTTTGGTGGTGGACGGATTGATCCTGTAGATAAACAATATTAAGCGCCATTGATTTGGAAAGAACCGGGCGGGAAAGAGGTGCCAGTACTTCTATAGCCCATAAATTCACTAATGGCAACTTTTACACTGGCTAAAACCACGAATTGGGTGCTCAGGACTTCAGATCTGCTTATAACTTCATGGGGAATGTATTACGTCTCTGTCTCACATGACATCTTTTTGTAAGTTTGCTCGTAAATATACCAAGGGAATGCTGTTGGTTTTTGTTTTTGTCTTTTATGATAGTATGTTGGTTGTAAATGTAATTTTACAAAGAAAAGGGCTAAGGAATATTAGAAAAAAAACATATAAAATAAAAAAAGTTACTGAATCTTCGTTCTCGGTAGATTTACGTAAATATATTTTAACGAAGATGTTAAGAAATTGTTACTGATTTTATTTCTTTTCTGTTTTGATATTGTGTGAGCAGTAATTATAATTTTAGGTGGCAGAATTTACGATTGTCTTGTAAAAGAGGCCCCACAAGCAGTTGTCAATAGTTATTTTCAACTTCTCGTGGAAGGTAGGGAAAATTTTTTAGAATTTTATCTCTTTCACTTTGTACATTTGCATATCTTTCTCTTTCCATTTATGTGTTTTATTTCATAAATTGGCCTACCTCAAATTTTATCCTGCATGAGGAGCTGCATATCGATACAATTACCTGTCCAGTTAGGATTAAAAGGTGCTTCACCCAAGCCAACTTTCTGTAGATAAGTAACTTTTTTGATGCTGTGATACTCTCTTAGAGCAGTACTCAGACGAAATGATACTTGACACGCTATTGGCTGGCATCTGCAAAGCAGCCAATCCAGGAGCAGCATTCATTTTCCTTGGTGCTCATTGGCTGTACACTTGGCGTTGATTGGTTAAACCTGGATCCCATCTTGCAAAGATGGAATTATGGATACCATGCATCCCTCTTTGATCAGCCTCACTTTGTAGCGAGTTACTGATATATGCTGATGTAATTGAACAGGAAAGGACTGAAAACCCTCTTTTTTTCGGGAATGATAAATGACCTTCGCCAAAGTCATAGTATTGTGAAATACCAACATCCCATGACTACCCCTCTCCTCCTCCTCCTCCTCCTCCTGACTGTAGATCCCTTAGTTTTTGAGGACCTGTGGAGGTTGTGGGGCAGACCCTCCATAGACCTTTTCGCAACCTTGAGGAATGTGCAAACTGCCCAGATTCTGTGCTCCGATCCCGGAGCCTCTTACTTTGAGGACAGATGTTGTGTTACAGGACTGGACTGGTCTAGATGTGAATGCCTTTCCTCCCTTCAGTATGACTAGGGAGGTGATAAACAAACAATCTTCTCATCAGACCCTCAGGACAACTCTGATTGCTCTCTTTTGGCCAGAAAAGGAATGGTTCCCAGACCTGATTCAACTGTTAGTGGACTTTCAGAGACTCGTGCCACAAAAACGGTCTCTGCTCAGAGAGCACCACTTCCTGAGATTTCATTTACAGTGGTCTGCTCAGGATCTGACAGGTCACATACTGTTGAGTGCCACGTCAGAGCGAAGGGATTTTCGAGGCGAGCTGCGTATGTTATCATGAAATGTAGATGACCTTCTTACAGGCTATATCAATCAAAGTGGTAGAATTTCAGAAGATGGTGCAGCCGACATGTCTTGTCTTTGAGACAACTATAACCCAAATATCTGATTTCTTGCTATACCTAAGATCCTCCAAGAACTGTCTACTTCAACTAATAAAGGGTATAGATCCATGCCTATATCTGTCCTCAGATGAAGATTTATGTGACCTCATTAAATTTTTTATCTTTGAAACTAGCTAGATCTAATGCTATTTCGTAGAATCTGGACTTGGTTTTAAAATGGCTTTTGGGTCCATCCTATGAACCTCTTGCTGCATTGTTGACAAACATAACTAAGAAGACTATCTTTCATGTAACTTTGGCAACAGCTAAGCATATTAGCAAGATCCAAGCCATAGACTAAAGTATCAGATTTTCACAAGGAAACAGTTTGCTCCTTCTCGCTAGGCTGCCTGGTTAAGAATGAGGACCCTTCTAACCCTTAGCCTCACTCATTCTTAATCAGGATTTTGATGGATATTCTCAGGCTGGAGGAAGAGGAGAGGCTTCTATGTCTGGTTAGAGCCTTGAGATATTACCTGCAAAGGATGGAAAAGATTAGGGGTTCCTAAGATTTCCTCTGGCGCTTGGTTAAAAACCCATCATGTCCTCTCCAAATATGCCCTGTCCTTCTCTCTGAGGATTCTGATCATGGAATCTCATTCCCAGATTCAAGAAGATAAGTTGTAGTCTTTTAAAGTTAGGTCACGAGGTGAGGGCTGTTGCAACATCTCTTGCCTTCAGGCACAATGTGTTCTCCAATATTTTGCAAGCAACTTTCTGGAGGTGCAAATCTATCTTCGGTTTGCACTACTATAAGGACGTGGAGACTACCTTCGAAAATAGTAATATGTACTTGAGGAACTATCTGTGGCTGGCATGGTGTTGGGAGAGGAAGGATAGGGGATCCTTTTTCCCTCTGTTTTCTTTTGCCTTGAAGTTAGGTACGGTGAATTCCCATTATTTATGTTCTTGAGATTCGCTTACTCTAATATCCAGATTTCTCTATGGACCATATATACCCATTATTAGCTGGAAATTTGCATATTTGCAGTATTTTTTTATGAGAAATATTCGCAAATTACTGTATTTTCATATCAGTTTCATGATTAAATGCACTTTTTGTGGTAAAACTATTTAAAAAAAAAAAAAACAACATATAAGCATTTTTAGGGTTTTTCATGGGTGAACAAACAAAATAGGCAGTTTTAAGTGTTTTTATAGGGGTTCTAAGTACATATTCACAAATTCTAGCAAATGGGGCTGTTGGGCTCTGGTATGTATTACGCGTGAATAAGGGGCCGTCCACTGTATGTATGTATTGTGTTTTTTGGGAAGCTTGGGGGCACATTTGGGCTAGAATGGCCACCAATTTTTAGTTGTTTGGGTGTGCCTTTATCATGTTTTTATGGTGTAGTTAACAGCATTGTGGTCCTATTCTGGTCTGCTCCCAGGGCAAGGACATCTTTTAGTAGCTTTGTGAGTCACGGGTGTACTTCCCTTACTGCGAAGTTCCTACTTATGTAGGGGCGACTCTTGGCTATACAGCCACGCTCGCTACAGGTCAAGTGGAGCAACGACTTTAGGCAGTACCTATCTGCAGTGGTCCTTTGCCAGCTAAAGAAACAACAAGTATTTTAGTTTTATATGTTGGCAACTGTTCTATGTCAAATTCATTATCCAATATAATGCTTTGAGATGGAATTTGTCCATGGATCCCAAATCATGTCATTGGGGAATCAGGTATGTAATTACTTGGTAAGTTTTATATGTATAGATGACATAAGGTCACAGACGAATTGGAGCTCTGCTAGGTTGTTCCCTTTCTCAGTCCCGGAAGTGGGTTGGGCATGTTAACTACACTTGGACAAATTCTAACGCTACTGTGAATTTTGAATTTTAGGCTGCCGTAGGTTAGAAGCTCTTAGCTATGTAATTACTTGGTAAGTAGTATATGTAAAACTTAATTTTATTATGGAAATTTCATTTTTATTTTAGGGGGTAGTGAAGTAATCCGTACAGAATTATTGTGCAATTTAATTTGTTCAGTATGCTGGTTTTGGTTGTGTGATTGATTTAAATTAGTTTTTGTTTGTACACTGGCACCTCAATTTAGAGACTTCAACTTATCAGATTTCATTACCCCTATCAGTACATCTGAGTCTGGAAAAATAAAAATCAAATTGGTTACTCAGTGGAATAATTCAGCAGGCACACTAGACAGTGGATGGTGAAACGAATCCAACGGTTATTTGCCTCTATGATCTTGGAAGGTGACAGCGTTGTTTCGCGGGTAACTGACCCATCATTCTCCACTCTGTACCTTATTCTCATTCACCTGGACTTCATATCAAAATGCCCACCACTCATTTGATAGATATTTGTTCCATAACAGTCCTTAAATAAGAAAACCCAAAAAATCTATCTTTAAACTAAATCCATTCCAGAAGACTGTTTGAAGTACGATTTGTTCAAAACATGAAACAATTATCCCAATAAGAAATAAAAGGAAACAGGATAATTCATTCCAGCCAACCCAAAAAGTCCCCCTTTTCACATTTTTTCTATTATTAATGTGTTCAAAAGTTAAATTAAGAGTGTAAAGTAATGAAACAGTAAGTTATAGGAAGTAAAATTTTTTAATTTTATTTTTTCTTTGTATGATTTATGAACGATATGGTGAAAATGGCGCCTGGCTGGCTGGGGGATGGAGGGAGGCGAGACGGGAACCCTTTTGAGGAAACTGAATTGGTTGCAGTATGCAAAGGTTGATAGCAAAATTAATTTTATTCACATATTAGGTACAAGGATAATCAAAGGAATCAATAGTGTGAGAGAGAGAGAGAGAGAGAGAGAGAGAGAGAGAGAGAGAGAGAGAGAGAGAGAGAGTGTGTGTGTAATCAGCGTGTTTACACTTGTATCTTAAGTGCATGAAAGAGATTAATAATGCCACAATACGTCAACTTACTGTTGGCAAATGGCAGACTTTTAAAACAAACATGAGATTTTGCAAACAAATGAGTAATAAGTCAAGAATGCAAGAAAAGGAAAGAGATAAAATAACTTTTCACAAGGAAGCCGTTTAAACAAACAATCGAATGCATGCAGAAGCTGAAAGTGCCGCCAGTTTGTTTGTTACAGAGCTTAGTTACTATTACAGTATTAAAAAATCGTAAAAAGCAATTGCCGTTAGGTAGATATTTTACCATAACAAAAATAAAAGTGATTTGGGCAGATCAAGTGTAAGTGAAAGAACTGGCAAATAATCATCCCTGCACAGCTGAAAAGTCAGTGGAAAGCAGAGCCCTTCTCTCTCTCTCTCTCTCTCTCTCTCTCTCTCTCTCTCCTCTCTCTCTCTCTCTCTGCATTTGATTGTTTTCATGTTTTATCATTATGTTAAATTTATTGTGAAATATTTTATTTTTATGTGAATTAGTACTGCTTTTACGTAGATGTTATAGTAAAGATTTTACTGTCACTTCTCTCCTCAACAATACTACGACACATGATAACTTAAAATAATTCACTCATTATTCCTCAAAAATAAAAACGCTCTCTACCTCAAGTTAGCTGTGTATCACCGCAATGATGAATGATTTTGTTATTCGTTTATGCTAAATTTTAGTATGAAAAGCTTTGTTCTCTCATTTTCCTGTATTGCATTTGATTGTTTTCATATTTTATCATTACTTTAAATTTATTGGAATACTCCCTTTTTGATGTGAATTTTTATTGTTTTTACATACATACAGTAATATTTTACCTCTTTCTCCTTCTCTCCTCAACATATCAAGCTCCCTCGTTCAGTCTCAAGTCAGCTGGGCGTGACGTCACCGCGGTTACGTACGATTTTATAAATTTTTTTATACTATGTGTTATATTGAAAGTAAATTTTATATTAAATGCTTTATACTTTTATATATTTTGTCGAATATGGTTATCATTAAACTTTATATTGTAAATGAAATTTTTTTTGTTTAATACAGTTTGACTTGTAAGACCCAGTAGGCTGTCGAATACAAGTATAAACTAGATAATCAGTTAGTTCAAAGTACGAGCATTTGTTCGACAAACGATACAAAATTTTCTTGAAAATTTCGTTCAAAAAACAGAAAGTTCGACATACGAAACGTTCGTCAAACGAGGTACTGCTGTGTAGGTTAGGGCATCCTAACATTGTAACATTTCCAAAGCGGTTATTTAAAACAAAAATGTTTTTTGTTAGTTTATTTCAACAAAAATATATATTAAATTTTAGAATGTAGTGTTACAAGAATACAATACAGGAACAACTGGATGTTAAACTTTTGAACAATACCATAAAAGATTTTGGACTGTCTTACTCAGCTTATTGCCTCCATTTTATATACATTTAATAATTTCATCATAGGTTTTTATAGCTTCCTTAAATGATGAATGTTATGAAATGAGATATCTATCACACAAAGAATGAGCATACTAATACAAAATATTTACCATATCAAGTGAATGTTAGAGATGTTGGAAGTAAATTGAGAAGTTCTGAGCTTTGCTGATCCAGCCAATTTTTCTTTAACATTAACTTTAATGATAATTCTTGTTTTAATTAGTAATGCATCAATATTAGAAATTTTTTTTATCATGATATTGCAAGCTATTGAATACAGTGAGAAATTCAACAGTACATCCAGGCATAATAATAATAAGAAAATATTGTATGTACATTTATTGGCGGATTTTATACAGTGAAAAACATTGAATTTTTATGGATATAAGTTTTCAGTCCATATGACAATTACATGTAGATTGCGGTCTCTATAATCAGATCATATGTGACATCAGATAAAAATATTACTGCAACATATCGTTAATTAGTCTTGCACACAGTTACAGGCAGACAAAGATTATGATGAAATGTTCATTAGGTATTCATTATGTAGATATCAATATGCAGTACATAACTTTGGCTACATCATTAAAAATTCAGACAAATGCACATATGCAGTACTCAAATTCAGTGCATGTGATGTTTTTTTTTATTATATTTTATTATTGCTATTTGTATTGTAACATTCATGAATGAAAATATAGTTTACGAGATCCTCCTCAAAGCCTACAATGAACAATACTTTTTGATAATGGGATCCTTGACATGAAAGACACAAACAGAATTTTGCAAAATTAATTTGTTCATATGTAGAACAAACCTTCGATCTTAATGGTAGGATAGATCACTGGTGCCAGTTGGAAACTTGTTAAAAACAGTAAAAAATTGTAAATGCAAGGAATCTGTGGCATCTGGCATCCGATATGTAGTTGAGGTGGAAAGGTTGAAGTGAGTCGGAGACCATGCTTGAACCGGGTGATGCATCAGTCTTTCTTCAATGTCCTTGGAGAGCAGACATTTGCTCTGGTTGCTTCCTTCCCAAGCCAGTTTTGACTTAAGCCAATACTACTGTTATTTCATATTCTTATCCAGCCTAAGAAGTCCTGTGAGCCTCAGTAGGATTCCTCTGGGACAGTTGCAACAACTTGCAGTAGATGTGCTTTCAAGCCCATTCCTTCTGCTTTGTCATCAATTGTTTTATGTTTAATGCTGCCCCGTCTCTCTTGGGGAATATTGCCCCTTCAGGGAGAGAGGGGGCTAGCACCATCTTGTTCCTTTGTCAGCAAGTTTACTGAATTTATGTCATCATAGGGGATCTCTTCATAGGACTTTTGTTGGAAATGCACAATCCTTTGGCAGTGTGAGGATATCTTCTCTGTCTACAGTGGAATTCCTTTGACAGTGCATAAGTTGAGATTAGGATATTTAGAACATATCTGTGTAGAGCATATTTTCATAGGACAGCCCCTTGGGTTATTCTAGTGTCTATTCTGTCTACTTTGGAGACGATCCGTGTTAGATCTCTTCGCTACATGATTCAACAGGAAGCTAGAGGTCTGCTATTCATGGTACCAGATCTGTTTGCTGGATGGAGGACTCCCTTCTGCATATTTGTGACAACCTGGGAGGTTACGCATTTCCTTTGTTCTGCCTGTTCCGTCATGTCCTGAACAGAGTAATAGGTTCTAAGGTCTTCGGGTGACCCCAGTAGCTCCTTGTGGCCCCAAGGTGAGTGGTTCCAGGGTCTTTTTCTGTTCTCTCAGCAGTGCCAAGAGAACTTTCACGTTAGCAAAACCTCTGCCAATCAGTTTAACTGCACGAGGTGATTGGGCAACCTACTCCTCATCGTCAAGTTCTGTCACCAATTATTATATGTTGAAGTGCATGACATCAGAGGAATAATTCCTCCCTGGCATTTAAGAAGAACTTTACTGTTCATAGAATTTTAAATTCTGGTTCCTGACTGCTTCAAGCCACTTTCACTCTATACTACTTGAAGGATGTTGCCCACAGATCCTTGGACACTTTTTCCTTGGGTCCAGTGGTGGCTGATCAACAAGTGTAACTAATCCAGTGCCCCTGGTGGGACAGTGTATGTTGCCTACGATGATTGTGTGGAGTAGGGAGTGAGTGAGGTGACTTGTCTCTTTTCTTTCCCTAATCTTTCTTTATACTTATTGGCAATTTGAAGAATAGACACATTGTACACTGGAACTGACTTGATGCAGGTGAGCGTTGCAGTTGTACTGTTACAGCACTTTTTATGTTCAGTACAACATACAAATCTGCTTCTCACTAGTTTGAGCTCTCTCTCCAACGAGGGGAGTGAGGAGTGGTGACAAACCTGTTTTTTGTGGCTACCATGGTTCGTTGCTTGGACAGATATATGTAGTTCTTTTTTATCTCCGTATATGCAATGAATCGGGACATGTTTCATGGTATTTAAACCCTGTGGACTGGGTGTTAGATATTCACATATCTAACATCTTAAAGGCTTAGGTCCTCATCTTTAGAATTCTCATTTCTAAGAAGAATGATGAGGTGTGCTGAACCTCCAATTGGTTCAGGATTCTCATACCTCTCTCCAACTGTGTCTATCCTACTGTTAAGACCGAAGGTTTGTTCCATATGTGAACAAATGATAAATACTTATTTAATTTGTATTTTTCATAGCTAACAAACCTGAAGCCTTAACATAGACTACCCACCTCTAGCCACTCTTATGTTTCATCCTGGGTTGGAAGAAAGACTAATGTGTCACCAGGTTCAAGCGTGGTCTTCGATTCTTTTCCACCTCAACTATGTATCGGATGCCAGATTCCAGAGATTCCTTGCTTTTACAGTTTTTTATTGTTTTTAACTAGTTTCCAACTGGGCACCAGAAGATTTATCCTACTGATAAGACCTCAGGTTTATTAGCTATGAAAAATCCAAATTAATAAAAAATTTCTCATATTTTGCCTTGTTGACCAAGAAGGCTGTAAAATCTGTTCTGCTCCCGGACATTTATGGGTAACAGTTAGTTTGTAGTTGCGGTCAATTCACATCATCGTTTGTTCAACAAAGACCAATTTCAAATCTCAATATGTATTTCACAAATTCTCAAAGCTGGGTTCTAACTTTGAGGTTCAGTTCACTTGCAAAGGTCAAATAACATGAAGTTACTAACTTTCAGTTTCAAACCAAGTCAACATATTATTAACAAGCAGTCTGATGTCTTCAAACTTTCAAGCTGTATAGACTTTTTTTGTTTAAAGGAATAATACTAGTAATCACAGTATATAGAGGGTTCTCAGCATCAGGAAAAGTGAGAAAGACAACCAATATGATAATAAATTGTAAAAATGATAATGAATATAGTAGCACCAGTTTTTCAAATCCTGTCTTGAATGAGAGAAAATGTGGGAGGTGTTCACTTGGCCTTCAGCCAGTTGCCAAGAGAAGCCTACAACTGAGGTTGTGTTGAAGGGTCCTTGACAACATTGCAGGTTTGTGGGTGATTTTCAGTTTCTCATGTAAATGCTTATCTGTTGATTAGAAAGCATAATGAGGCAAGCCAGTACTCTGATATTAGGGATACCTTTAATGAGCTACAACCTTATAAAACACTTATTAACCCTAGGAAACAACTTAAGGGGTGGAATTTTATGTGTGCTCAGCTCATCAGGGATAACTGGAAAGCTTCATATTACCATTTCCAAAAGTTCTGGAGTATATGTTAGGCTTTGAACTTCTGTTAGGACTGAGTGGCTATTGGAATAGACAAAGGGAGGCTTTAGGTACAGGAAGAGGCAACTTTATGAACAAAGGGAGGCTTTATGTATAGGAACAGGCAGCTTTATGACTGAAAAAGGGAATGGGAAAATAAGATGAAAAAGAATAAAAAGCAGTAAATGGTGGTCTTTCACGACAATAGTTTTAACAGCATGGCTTGGGCGCATTGTACATTCTGTAAATTTTGCCCATACTTTTGTTATGTTTATAGATATATTTTTTTTTTACATAAAAGTTAATAGAGGAAGTTTGTATCAGTTAAATCTAGTACAATACGTTTTAATCATAAAACATGCATTATCAGTTATTTAGATCCTCACAGTGATGAGCTATGATATGGGTAATTATTCTGATAAGATCATCTAGCCTGAGTGCTCCTCATGCCAGAATGTTTTGTAAAATTGATCATATCCTCTGCAAATTGTGAATAATATTTGTATCACTAAAGTTTCTCAGTAATACAAATTTTTATCATTGTACTTTTCATTTTTTGTTTTGGCAGCCTGATGAGGAGGAAGATCCATATAAATTTGAAGAAGAAGAATTAGATCGGGCTAGAGAAGAAGCCAAGAAACTAGAAGTAGAACGTCAGCGAAAAGCATCTGTGTCATCATCTGGGGTATCTGATCGCTCGCCACTCAACCACAGCTTTGACTCAGATCGATCTCCTGCTGCTTTCTCATCTGAAGGAGAACGTTCTCCGATGACTAGGTCTCCTCATACTCCAGGATTTGGTTCAAAACAGTTTTCACCAGTGCCCGAGAAATCTCCTAGTGTTCCAGCTTATTCTCCCCGTTATGAGTCAGCTCTCTCTAAACCATTCCCATCATATGATCCAGAAAAAGGAAAGTACCAAGCCAATGGAGCTATTAAAGTTGGGTTTTATCAAGATATGACTGATAAAACTGCGGGGGATAAGGCAGAGAAGAAAGTTACAGAGCAAAAGCCAACTGAATCACCTGTTTATAGCCCAACTGTGCCATATATGAGCTCATTTTATTCAAGCAAGAGTGAAGCTAACAAAAAGCAAAAATCACCTGCTGGGTATACTAGTTTTTACAGTTCGACAGATTCTAACATCGACAAAGCAAAAACGCCGAACTATTATTCTGCTTCAGCACCAGCCACCCCTACAGATAAGCCGTCCCCGGCCTCTATCAGTGTTGAACCTGCCGATAAACCCAAGCCATATAGTTACTATTACGATCCGACCAAGCCACTTACTGACCAGTACAAAAACACTGGCTCGGTACAATCCACTCAGCCACCGAAAAAACCGTCAGGTTATTACAACACACATGAAGGCAGCAAAAAGCAGCCAACGTCATTATCACCAGCAGGGCAGCCATCTTCCCTACCTGGTAGTTTATCTTCTCCAGGACAGGGTGCTATGACACCTCCAACTCCTGATTTACCAAGCAAAACTGAAATGCAACCTCTGAAAAAGAGAGCAGCTATTGATCGTATTAGTCAAGATTTCCAGACTAGTCCAAATGTGGTGACCTCTTTAGCTGTTGGAGGAAGTGTGACTGCCTCTCCTTGGACTGGACAAAAACAAGTAGACGATAGTGTAAGTAGTCACAGCACAGCTCCACCAAATATCACAGTCCCTTTTTCACCTCATTCTTCAAGTTTACCTGCAGCTCTCTCAACGTCTGGTCTGCCTGCTTCTGCTTTACCTGCCAATTTGGCAAATTTATCCCAGATAGTCTCACGGATTTCTGATACAGAGTCTGGACGAGTGGGTGCTGAAAAAGATTCTTCAAAGCCTCTAGTAGAATCACAGCATAGCTCGGTTACTACATTCCCTAGTCCTGATGCAAGTGGCATAACAAAATCAATGCCCCCATCCTTGTTTGGTGTAACATCAGGGCAAAACCCAGTACAAAGTCAAGTCATGGATATGGAACGTACAGGCATAGATCCTGTTAATGATTTAAGTGATATACACCAATCAAATTTATCTGGTCGTGTACAAGCAGCTGATCTTGCCAGACATGCTGAAGTTGAACCAAGATTACAAGATAGATCTATGCAGCCAAATTATCATCAGCAAATAACAAGCCCGCATATGCAAACTCAACCAGGATTAGGATCCCCTCAGCAGTTATCAAAGCAGTCACAACCATCACAGTCTCAGGCACATAGTGGACCCCCACCTCCTGTTGCCCATCAAAAACCATCTGAGGGTTCTAGACCTTCCAGTCGAGATTTACCACCTGCACATGCATCTGATAAGTCTCATGTATATCTACAACAGAAGAGCATGTGGAGCTCAAGTCTCACAACCAGCTTGACCTGTAGTTTGGCATCAAGCCTACCATCTAGCATGGTTTCAAGCTTGGTAACAAGTTTAGGGTCTACATTAGCTACCACGTCAGTCATTGCATCTCTACAGAAAATGGGATCCCTGCCAACAGAGCGTTTAACTCAAGAACGCTTAGCACAGCTTGATCGAGCTGCACAACTAGACCGTGCTGCTTTAGCATCTTTAGCTAGCCGCACTGGACAAGCAAACTTATTTTCTCATGAGCTATTACAACGTGGATCTGTTGGAGGAAGCCAAACTCAAGTGGGCAATGGTCCAAGTAGTAGTGGCTCTTCTGGAGGGGGTAGCTCTTCCAGTGTTCCGGTCTCTACTGGCCGTTCAACTTCCAGTTCCAGTAATACTGCTGGGGGTTCATCAACTCCATCAGGCAATAGTGTTGAAATTGGCATAGGCCGTTCTTATGCTAATATGATGACTGGCCAGTCCTCTCCACTCTTTGGGCGTGGGGAAGGAGCCCTTACTCCTGGCTCTTTACCACGCCCTCTATCGGGATCCTCTTCTCCATTTTTGCCTCAGTCTCCTGGTTTGAGTGCAGCCTTGGGTCTTCCAGGTGCACCTCGAACACCAACACCTGCTCATCAACAATCTCATCAGAGCTTGTCTGGGCTCAGTCAAGGTACTTTCCCATCCTTATCACGTGATCCAAGAGATCCCATTTCACAATCGCATCCATCTCTTCAGATTCCAAGTCTTAACTCAATAGCATCCAGTCAAGCGCAGACACTTAGCCATTTAAATGCTGCAAGTTTAGCCTCATATTCTGGGAGAGATTCTTTAGCGTTGATGAATCAAGGAAGCCGCGGCGCATTAGCAAGTGGACTGGTAGATCATACTTCTCAGTTGTATCAGCAGTATCTGCAGCAACGACAGGCTCAGGAGGAATTGATACTGAGATCTGCAGGTGCCCACCCACAGTTAGCGGCACATCAATCCATGATGATTCAGCAAGGGCTGATGAGTGCAGCTGGTTATTCCTCAGGCTACCCACCATCACTAGGTCTCAGACCTGGCTCCTATCAGGGTATGAACAGACCATGGCTTTGAAGTTGGAAACAGCCCACCTGAAAAAATTTCAGCTTCCCTCCTATGCTTTTATGGCCCATTAACTAGAACTTGAAGTGATTCATCTTACTCTTGCCCAAGAATTTCTTAAATTTTATTAGGTTTCTTTGATAAACCTGGCCATGCATCTCTTGTTTTGCATATGCCAAGTGCAATAGGGTAAGTTTCTTTTTTGTTTTTCATATAGAGAGCTATTTTTATATTTACGCATATTAGTATTTATAAAGTATTTTATTTATTTACCAATTTATACGCCTTTTTATGAGAGACATATCCTTTTTTAAAATGGTTCTGCTTTGTGATCTTTATGCAAATAAAAATTTATTATTTTAATTCTGATTTGGATTCCAGATTTGTTTTCACTCTTTGACTGGTTACATTTTACTTTAATTATACTCTGTTTACAAGTAGTATTGAAACAATTGAAGTCATTAGGGTCTCATGCTCCAGCAGGGCATTGGTTTGCAAATATTTTAATTTTTCTGCTGTCATCCTTCAACTTTGTTTATAGGAAGTTCCTACCTCATTCCTCATTCTGTTGTTTTATAAGCGCTGATAAATTTCGGCTTGTTTATGATTCAGATCACATCAGTTTTCTTGAACAGGCAGCTTACTTTGTCACAACATAGAGGCAAACTATAAAATCTGAAGCCTTGGGTATCAAGTGAATAAAGGAATGGAAACTAGTGTCATAGCAGCTGTTAAATTCAGTATACCTGGTGGGATATTAGTGACAGCCATGTTTGTTTCTGAATTCCAGTTTTGAAGAAATTTTGTTTGATACTGTCATAGGTATTGGCTTTTTAGATGGAATTCTGAAAAGGCTTGCCAGATTTCTGTTGTACCATGATGTAAGTCCAAGGAGGCTTCAAGCCACATAATTGCCAGTAGACTGTATTGTGTTAGTTGTCTTGTGAAACAGTGTTTATTATCTTTGTTATGATTGATGCAGAAAGTTGCTATCACATATAATTGGTAATACGTAATGTCCTATGCTTAAGTTGAATATACACCACAACTATACAATTATAAAAAAATCACATTTCTTTTAAAAAGTAAACCTAAGATAGTTAGGTTGATGAAATGTATATTAATGAGAGAGAGAGAGAGAGAGAGAGAGAGAGAATTCGTACTTTGAAAGCTTATGAAAAAGAAGTAAAAATGTCATGGAGGAGAAGGTGGAAGCCAGAATGTAGCAAGTAAGAGAGAGAGAGAGAGAGAGAGAGAGAGAGAGAGAGAGAGAGAGAGAGAGAGAGAGAGAGAGAGAGAGAGAGAAAGTGCACACACACAATTGGATTTCTCATCCCTCTCTGTGTGGGATGCAAACCAACAAGTACAAAACTTGCCTCAAGTTATCAAGTGCTCCTTCCTGGGGCCTGCTGTTGATGTTTTAAGAAATAGCACTTAAGCGACCTATTGGTCAGGTTTTCAGAGATAATGTTTTTCAATTTTTATTCACAATAGATTTTATTGTGTTGTTTAGGAAATGTTGAATTGTTGTAAAACAAGGTTTTAAGATATAACTGAAGCAGTGACTGTACATAACTGAAGCAGTGACTGTACATTTTATAATGAGCTCTTTTCACAGTTCTTATATATCATATATGTTTCTGAGGTATTGCATGAAGTTTTAAATGTATGTTTGGTAGGTAATGAATAACAAAACTTTTTTGTAAATGTTTTTTTATTACTATATGCAAAAAGCATTATCTTTGAGTGGATATGCACCCATTCCATTTAAATGACATTTTGTGCCCTGAATGTCACAGGCTGCTTTTGTAGTAAGTTGAATGTTTTCTATTATACATAGGAGTATCATTTCATGGAATTTAGAATAGTAAAAGATATAAGGACAAGTTTTCAATTGCAAGGTATCTATTCTTCAGAGATGTCTTCCTAAAAACTCATGCTCCTGAGTAATTATGGAAAAAATCAGGAAATGTATTTGGAATATTGTTCTAGAGAAATATGAGGCTTAGTATTGAGTGCAATTAAATGGGAAACAGTCTATTCATGTATTGTCAGTAAACATGAATTATTCTGGAATTCCCCTGTAAGTACGTGATGATGCTTATATGGCAACTGCTGAATAATTTATCTGTGAAAAAGGAATGAAGCAAATTGGAAAGTGAAATACAAATCCATTTTTACTGATCATATTAAACTTTCTTAGGTTAGATTTTCCTGTTTGTGGGGTTTGACATGAAATCTGTTACCTTCAGTGTCCTCTGTCCTGTGCACTTTGTCTGAACTCCCATCAAAAGTAGTTCTTCTTCTGTCCTTAATATCCTGGACATTCCTGCTGGTCTCTGTCATTGTAATTGCATATCTGCTTTTCAGATTACTTGTTCGTTATTCTTTCTCATCACAGTTGTAAACTATCTCATTCAGAGATATCAGGTCTATTTTCCAGTAGCTGTATAATACATCTGTTACTGTCACTTGTAAATGCAATTTGTCAACCTCACTGTGGTAATGAATCTTAATTAGTCTTGAGAATCTCATGTAACACCATCCCTTTGGTCACTTTTTGCCTCAACTTTTTCAGTCACATTAGGGTTTGCCTATGGTAATTTTCAGCTGTCTCCTCCATTCCTCTGCTACATTTTCCACATCTCCATTCGCTTTTGTTACCAACACTAGGTTATTGCATATGGCATAACTCTGAGGGGCATCCTACTCTGCACTTTCGTGTGGCTTCGTGTATTAGATGTAAATAGCAAAGGGCTTAGGGCGTATCCTTCATGAACACTAACATTTATATCACATTTGTGATGTTTGTTTCTGTTTTTGCAGTAAATCTTGAGCTTGACACTTTTGAAATGGATAATTATGAGATTTAACTTTATTCAGCCATTCTTCCAACAAGGCAAATATTTTCTTAACATGCTCTAGCACTTTTATCCTTAAGTACATTGTAGTAGGCATGCCCTTTTCCTTTTTACACCATTATTGTAAGGCTCTTTTTTTTCCCTATGTCTTCCTTTGTTAGGTTTTCATTAATTCTGAAATAATCATCAGTGACTGGCTCTTCTGTTCCTTTTATGAGATTGCTCAGGGTTCTGGATAGAGTTGGCGGTATTAAGTTTTTCATATTCTGGGTAATGTTTTGGATGTTACATTCTTTGTTGGTCTGTATTATGCCAGCACATCATATTTAGTGTTATATTATGTCAACGTTTCTAAAGTTAAGTTGTCATTGCCAGCATTCTTATTCTTCAGAATTTATACTTTGAATAGCATCAATCATTTGGAAAGTGGAACTTTGAGGTAATCAATACAGAAAGACTAATGGAGGTAAGAGGCATAAAGTGCAAATTAGGTTGCTTGCAGTTCTTTCCACTTATGTTAGTATAGTTGTTGTTAATATTGTTATCAAAGTATGGTGAACTTTAGTTTTGCATTTGAATCACTGTATTCTTTTTTTTCTTTAATGAAATTTGGCTGGAAGGTACACTGTGGTTCCTGATTTAAAGCAGATAATTTTTTTATATATACCTACTTTCAAGGTCATAGCTTATTAAAATAGGAAAAGTTATAGGATCTCTAGATATAATTTCAACAAAATTTCAGTAACACTGAGCTGTATCAGAAACTGATCTGAAATGGTTTTCAAAAAGAAACTGTTATGTGAAAAGAGCATTGGATAATAAAGGCAGAGGTCTGTTAGAATTTCTATGATGATTTCAAATCTTGTATTTAGAAGTAATGGTCTTTTAACTGTTAAATACTGTATTCCCTTGCATGGATAAGTTTACTTGTTGTTTTGGGTAATTAGACAGATATGTCTTTATTATTATCATGAGAGAATGTTCAGTGGTATGGAACAAGGAGAAAACTTTCATCCTAAGACTCCACAGAATTTAAGTAGGATTATTTTTGGTTCTTTGTTAAAGAAAATGAATGTAGAGCTTGAACTTGTAGAGCAGTTTATTTTGTATTAGGTCTCAGTAATGTGGTTATTTTCAGACTAATTGTTCTAAAATTGTTTTGCACTGTTGATCTTTGTGACATGCTTCTCAGTTACCAAAATGGTTTCTTAGCATTGTGTGTTAGTTGGAAACATTCCTAGGATGCCAATGTCTATGTGGGAGTGGAAGGGTTAGCTTCGTAACTGATGAGGGACTGGGGGCATCATTTACCATTATGTACACATAAAACCTTTTTTTTCTTAGAAAAATATTCAGTAATTTATACCATATTGACCCAAAACAGTACTATTAGGCTATTTGGTTGGTTTGATTAGTTTTTTTTTGGGAAGGGGGTTGGCAGTCATCTTAGAAAGGGTCAGAAGTATATAATACTTACGTTCTTATTGTACCTTTTATACTCATTGTATAGAGTTAAACAATCCAAGGAAACAAGGGAATACTACATTAAGATGTGAAAGGTATGGTAAAGGTCATTAAAGGTCATTTCACAGGAAAGTGGTAGATTTTCTTTTCTGTGAACATGTTACAGGGTTCAGTAAATGTAATTCCATATAATTTCATATTTTTCTTTAACTTTTGTTTGCTGTATGTGATTGCTTGGATACTTGAGCCTTGAAATTTGTTGAATCTAAGTTTCAATATTTCATTTGTCTTCTAATGTATGAAAATGGTCAAATGTCTAATAATGAAGATGCCTAAGCATTTGTGATGCAAATTCTTGATATATTTAGTGGATTTAGCCCAGTGATAAAGAGTTTCTGATCTGTTGGGGAAGGGCAACTATATAAAATAGGTACACAGTATTGTATTTATTTTAACAATTTTCAAGTAGTACTCGCTCAACCTTGGCATATTTTGATACTGAAGATATTTCTCATCAGTAAAAAGATTAAATGGTGATTATAATACTGTACTGCATGGTAAATTTTATGGGCTCCTGGAGTGTCCTTAAAAGTATGTATCATGCTTCACAGTTTATCATGCATTAATGTGTTTCTCTAACAGTTTCCCTTTAGGCACTGAGACTTGCAGGTTTTTTAAGCAAATATCTATATATAAAGGATATTGTTATTAACCATGCTTCAATTAGGGACATGTTTATTCCATTTTTATGTGTCCACTGAAGTGAAAGTTTCTAATGTATTGCGTGGACTACAGCCTGAGGTGTTGATTATTGGATTTTAGAGTAAGCTGAAAAAGTTTTAATAAAAAACTTAGATGCTAATTGAACCTTTGATGTGTAAACTTAGTGAATGATGAGGTGTCTGAATGTGGGTGTTTTTAAGGAATGAAGTGTTTTATGTTTAGAACAAATTCTACATAGGTTTCTAATTGTGGGAAACTGTCTTTATGTTGAAGTATTAGAAAGCCTCATCCAGGTGAAATCTGGAGTAGTTATTTAGTTTGATCTTACTGTTTCCATTTTAAGTGTTTGTGAGGTATTCTTTCCATTTGTAGGCAATTCTGATTGTCATTACTGTATTTTATGCTCTACAGTGTATTATATTACATTTTAAGTAATTTTTTTGCTTTTAGTGATAGCAGTCTTGTTTAGTGGAATGTGTAAGTACGTCTTTAATGGTCAATTTTCTTTACAAGTAGTAGCTTTTGATCTAGAGGTTGACTTACACCATAAATATTTTTATGCATGCCGTTTCTTTGTAAGTGAAGTGCTCTATAGTATTCAATGTCTTCAGTTGCATTTAAATGACTTTGATGTAATATCTCAGAAACACTTGGAAATATCCTCATTAAGGTATGATCTTTGTTGTACTTGTTTTATAAGATTTTTCATAATCAGTAACATTAGGTTTTGTTACTTTTGAAATAGAATTATGTTATTTACTTGTAATACCATTTATCTGTTCAGTTAAAGGGCCTTTGTTAATTTACTCACATTTCATAGGTGTGTAGAAGAGGTATATGTTTCAGTCTTATTATCACAAGAAAAGACACTAATGCCAAATCAGTCTCAGGGGCAAGGAAAGTGCAGTCCACAATCTTTTATTCACTAAAGTATTCCTTTGACTTACTAATTAATTTTTTTATACTGAGTAAATTTTATGATTCAGGGTGTGCAGCATTCCACTATTATTGAGGTAAACCTCTTCTGTCTTCATCTAATTTTTAACTTCATCCATACTGGCGTACTATCTTGTTTGCTGTACAGTATTCTAACCTTGTGTGGGTTGCTTCTTAATGAGATCTTGTTATAGTCATTGTTTAGATTTTTTATTTCCTTGGGAAAAGTGAAATCTTGTGAGGACTAATAATTAGCTAAATTCAGTTTTCAGTGTTTACTGAAGAATAAGCTACATTAAGTTATACTTTTTTAGAAAGCTTTGTCACTGGTGTCATAACTGAATGGATTTAAAACTACTTTTAATTACATCTAAATTGAAAACCTTTTATTGACCATTAAATTTTTTTAGTACAAAATAAGAGTAAAAGTTATACAAAAAAAGGTTTGTACAAAAAAATTAAATATATATGTACATCCCTTGGGCATGAACCATGGCCTGAAAAATGAGTTAGAATATTGGCCTTTGCAATGGGAGTTGAGTATTCTTATTCAGTAATCTGAATAAACTATGAAGTAATAATTATGAAACAGGAGAATGGTTCTGACTGGAGTTTGTTGCTACTGTTAATAATTCCTGTTTCTAAAGATAACAGTGCTATGCATTTGTTAGGCATTGTTAAAAAAAATTCTCGAGTTTAGACAAATGACCATCTTTGTTCAACATTACATTATGTAATATATATGCAAAAATATTTTGACCCTACAGTCATATTCAGACCTTATTAATAATATGCCTTGCATCATGTGAACTCTTATAATTATGCAAGTTACATGGTGCCATACAACTGATTAGAGATTCTGCTCCAAAATTATGATATACCAGCATGCCTCAGGTTTGGTGGCCTGTTAAACTAGTAAAGAATGACAGTGCCAAGTTCAGAGGGACTTATTGGCAGTGAGAAGACACTTCAAATTCCAAAAACTTTGATTTTAGGAGTAAAGCCATTTCCACCTTCTTTTCACAAGAATATAAGTTTACATGGTATCATATTTTTTGTCTTAGTAAATATGAAATAGTCTTGGCATTTTTCTGACTGAAATATTTGTAAACAGCTATGGTATACAAAATCCTATTCATCTGGTAGTTCTTCAGTAATAGGGACCATTGCCTAATTATGTTTTGTGGTAAACTTTTCCTTGGAATAATATAATAATAATAATTGCTGATAATTACTATCTATGTATTTGTAGCTCCATTGGGTACTAAATGGACTTTTATACCACAATAGTACAGAAGCAATGATTAAAATTCTTTTGATAATGTTTGTTATTTGTGTCTGCAATTTCAATTAGCATATTATATTCATAAAATTCAGAAACACATAGTTATTGTTGAAGTGATAAATTTATTTATTGTCATAACTCATATAGTATGTGATAGTAAATCCCTGTGAAATGTCTTCATTTGTCTTTGTTATTTGTTAAAATATTGATTACTGGTCTTTTTGACCTATACATAGTCATTTATTATAATATTGCCCAGTTAAAATAAATCTTTTACTTCATTGCTTAGGTTAGACTACCTAATATCATCAGTAATATTTAACAATTATGAAAGAAGATTATGAATATTTACACCTATTAACTGTAAGGATTTCATGTCGTATCTATTTCAAAAGTTAAATAAGATACTATATTTGTCTCCTGAGTGTAATATTCAGAAATTTGAAATGCAATATGTTTTGTTTTGAATGTTATTTGGGAAGAAACCTTTGTTTTCAAAGGACATCACCCTCCATCTTCAGAGTCCAGATTTGTTATGGCTCAGTTGGCATCATACTATATATTTAAGCTTGATAGTACATATTGGCTTAACTTTATTATGTATGGAGAACTTGAAAAGTCTGTCTTGGTGAATGTTGCTAGAATGGTCTGGTAAATTGGTTGTTAATATAAGAGATATTGAGCTTTGAGGAAATATTTTATCCCTATGATATATGGTCATTGAAGCACTAAAAGTATTTATTACTCCATTTTAATGGTTTAATTTATAAAATAGGACCAGATATTGTATACTATGGAGTTCTTCTTTTGTTCTGTTGGACTGATCCACTTCTCTAGACACACATCTGTGCAGTCATCTGTTATGGTCATTTGTCTGTTTTACACTTTGTTAAACTACTTTTTATAGAAATATATCTGTATGATAATCTTCATGGTATACCCTGAGTTTTTAGTGATATTAAGGTTATATGCTAGAGGGCATAACTCTCAGGAAAGAGAAACGTCAACCGTATGTCAAGTCATGTGTTGGTCAATCAGTCAAGGTTTCATTTAAGAAAAGATTTAATAGAAGTTTTTATATTTAAAACCAACAACCTAGAAAAGCTTTTGGGGAAATGAATTGTAAGAATTGAGAATTTTACTGTCGTAATCTGGTTCATCTATTATTGTATACTTAACATAGGGAAAATTATTGGAGAGAATAAGGAGAATAGGCCCGATGTCAGTATTTGTTCATACCAATTGTAAAAGGTTGCTCTTATTTATGGAAATGGTTGATAAAGTATTTCATTATTAAGAAAAAATTCATAACCCTAAGTACAGTCTGTATAAGCCACTGATATTTTCAAGCCTAGGAGAGGAAAACTAGAGCTATGAAGACAGAAACTCATGATGGGGAAAGAGTAGTTTATAATTTTGGCCATTGCACTTTCAAGGTGAAAGACTGGTAACTTCATTCATGGTACTGTGCTGAGTAGAAAGCATAGTACCTCTGAGGTAACTGTCATGAATCATGTCCCTGAGACTGATATGATTTGCTTGCTGATATACAGTATCTCATTCAGAATAATTGAAACACATAGTCATCCGGAGAACAAAATTTGAATTATATACAGATATATTGTGTAGGTCAGTATCTTATAACTAGAGAAGTGAGAGGTGACTGAAATTGTGTAAAGAGGTGAAGTTGAACAATACATAGTTTGTACTGGTGTGATAGGTGAAGCTCCAATTAAGGATATTGTAAGTGGATGAGATGTTACAATAAATGAAAATGAAAAAAAAGTTTCTTCAGTGATGACTTAATAAATTATCTATTAAAAGTGTACGATTTAATTATAAATTTTAGTCAGACAGGTGTAAGACAGTTGTTACTAATAGATTAGCCAAACAAAAAGTATGCAGGTAAAAATATTTCCAAAAATGTCAGTTGTGAATTCATTTTTACGTTTTTGAAATATTTGAAGGGCCAGATCATCTACCTTTTTCTTAGTTTATGTGTTGCAGGGAATGTGTTTTGCTAATCTACTCAATTTGACACGTGCACAAATAAGCTTGTATGGGTGGCATTGAATTGTAAGGTCTGTATAAGCTAATAGGATGGGGTAGGAAACTGATGTAGGTAAAGCCATGTCTTTGCTCCGTGGAAAATGTGTGACCAATTTTTAAAAAAGAATATACTTGATAATCTGCCATATACATGGGGAAATTTGTACATCAGAGTGACTTGTTTTTGTAAGCACTGTAAAAAGTGTGTCAGTGTTGCAAATACAAGGCCATTGCCATTATCAAATGCCTGAAAACTGTATGAATGCTTAAAGCATTTATTCCTAGAACCGTCAGTGAAAATGCTCTCAAAAATGTTATTTTAGTTGTGGAAGTACTTTTATGTGCAACCCAGTATGCAAATGAGTGATTGAATGACTCATCTTTGAGGTACTTTGAACATTTAAAATTTTTTAAGGTTGCAATTAACAAAATAATTTTTCATGATTAATAATGGCATACTGATCCCTTTTAATTGTGAGAAAATATTAAATTTCAGAAATAATTAATTTATTATTGGCAGTTTATTAAGAGTGAAGAAAAACATTTACTTTTAATCACCAGGCTGACTTGCTTTCACTCAGTCAACAGTACAAAAATTTTAATGTTTATACTTATCTCTTATATTTCTCTCTGACCTATTACACAGAGAGGAAAGAAAATCAATAACTCTATAATAACAAAATATAGATGATGATAGAATAATAATTGAAGTTGGTTAATGTCAAGCAGGTATAGAATAGAGCAACAAAAGGAAACATTTACAATAGAAAAGGGAAAGATTGAGTAAAATTTTTCATTGAATGAAGACTTGGAGTTAGTGAGAGAAAGAGAAGGGATGTTACTAGATAGAAAATGGAACACACACGCGCGAATGACTGCAATTATTGTGTGACGTGATAAAAGTAAATCTTATCAAGATTGTGTTTTCTTGTAATTGACATTAAAACTAACTGTCACCCAAGTGTAATCTATTATTATTGTTCATAAGTAGGAAAATATAAGAGATAAATTTCAATTTTTTTTAACATATTTGTACCAGTCTAGCATTTTTTCATCTTATCACTGTGCATATCTTTACTGTAGATGAGAAAGAAAGAACTGATGAAATGGTTCAGGGCTACAGTAGAACTAGGTTGATCTTGTGTTGGTGTCATTGATAACATCATGAAAACTGTTTATTATAAGATTTTTTATAGATAATATTTTGGAGTAATGCTATAGTTTAGCATACCTCATACTTGGATGATTTTAGTCCCCCTAAAGCTTGTTTGAGTGGCATTTAGTTATTATTTTTACTTCAGTCTGCATAAAAAATTAAACAAAATGAAGTTATTTTATTTTTATTAGTTTTAGAAGAGAAATTTGTCAACGGTATGAATTATTCATCCTGTAACATTTATTGGGAGTTTTTGATTTCTTCATACTCTTTATTTTTCTTATCATCAATACTTAGCCTAGAAGTTTAGTTTGAGTATAGTATACACAGCTAATGTATAAATAGATTCTTTCCACGGTGAACCCAGGTTTCATGAAAAGCCAAGTTTACGTACATTTTTACAACCAAGAAATTAGTTTCCTGTTATCCCATTATCAATTTAGATTAGGATAGAAAACAAATCCCTATAATGTTTGTGCAATTTAAGTCGTACTATGCTAAAATTATTGAATATTTAAGGTAAAATTAAAGTAATCAAGGTCCTCAGTTTCTGGGTCCGAAATCCGGAGTTTTAAAGTCTCCCCCACTAGTGTATCACCCTACATGGATATTTTAGTTAATAAGAGATACTGTGTTGAGTTTTCATTTCCCGAATATTATGCAGTGACAAACTTTCTATGCCACTATACTTGTGACATTTTACTAGGTTTTATTCATTTGATAGACAATCAGTAATTCTGGAGCACACCCACTGCACAAGTTATGGAATAGTTTATGACAACAATTTATTAATGTAAAATTGTAACAAAAAAAAACTTGCCATGAACTTTATTTTGTAAGAAATCTCTCTCTCTCTCTCTCTCTCTCTCTCTCTCTCTCTCTCTCTCTCTCTCTCTCTCTCTCTCTCTCTCTCTCTCTCAAAAAAGGTTATCCAGTTTTCATGAACCGTATGCTAATCAAGCAGGTGTTATTTGTCTCACTATCACAGTAAGTGGTGATGAGAAAAAAAGAAAGATAATGCGAGAGAATTTTTGCAATGCTTTGCCAGCTTCTTTATGTTGTACTGTTAAGGTTATTACTGTCATTTTTTGAACCAACCTTTTGTTTCCTTATGAATTTTCCAAAGATTATTGAAGTAATGGTTATTCTTCATGTAGGATGTTGGGCTCTGAATGTTTGTAGCCTGTAAGTACACCAAACAGTTTTTATGGTTGGTGCCAAAATCTTTTTCTTCCAAAAAAAAAAAAACAAAAAACAAAAAAAACAAAGGACATTACACAGAACCATTTTATTGTTGAGTCTTCATAATGCCAGTCCATATTCAGATTGTTTAGGGCCAGTGGGTGAAGGCTGCTTAACGTTACGGTATTTAACTGTTTGTCTGAGAGTGTTAGTGTTCCACTGACATTGGTATATCAAATGTGTCCGTATGATAATATGTCCCACCGGGTGGAATGTGTAGCTGCAGTAAGGGGTGTAAATAGCCTATTTTTAAAATGTGTACAAATTAGTAAAGTGTATATAATTGTATATATATACATACCTATATATATATATCTATAAATATATATATATATAATGATAAATAAAAAAATAAATGCTGTTTCTATACTTGCAAGTTGTTTTATTTCCCAAGAAAATTATTGTTCTTGTACAATATTTATAGATTTTGATATTTAGATTGGTGATTCTGTTGTAATTTGACCTATCAAGTAAAATCATTGGATATTTCTGGGAATTATGTACATTGATATCGAAAATTTGTATGTCTGTGAAAAGAAAAAATTTGAATTTTGTCTTAAATGGTTCCAAATCTTCAGCAGGTGTAACCAATGCACCAGCATCACCTTACTGAGCAAATGCAGTAAATTCTCTTTAACATATAATTTTTATGTTTCTACAACAGTACTGTGTGCAATAACTCGTTTGTCAAAATTACTAAAAACGTGCCACTTGTGAACTGAAGTGACTAGATGTGGCAGAAGCCCTTTAAAACTTGTCCTAAAAACTTTTGCAACAAATTACATTTTCATCATGTAGAATATATGATGCTTGTATAAATGCTGACTATTTTTTTTCTTGGGGTAATATATTGAATACAGCAAACTTGTTTTATCACTGAATTTTATGGAAGATTTTCCAGATGAACTTCAGTTTAACAAGACCTGTCAGATCTGTTCTACGACCTCAAATACTAACAAGAAAATAATAGTAACAAAATTCCGTGATCTCAAGAGGTTGCGCATTTACAGATATCCATGATTTGATTGGAAGTAAAACGTTTTTCAATGCAAGTGGGAAAATCACATCAAAGCTAGCAGTTCTCTTTTGGAAGTATGCACTATAAAATACTGGAAATGAACTGTATTGACAAAAAAGCATAAAATTGTATGTGCATTGCTACAGAATATCTTCAACACTTTCGTGTCTGCTGCTGTTTTTTTTAAATTTTCTCCCTTATAATGCAGGTGATATACTGCATTACATTGAGCATACTATGAGATACCTGGAAGGAAAATAGAAAAAATACAACTGTATCGAATAAACTCTGGTGAATAATTAAACTAAGCAGGAAACCAAAACGAAGATCAAACAGCTGATTGGAGAAGTAAATACCCTAAGGCCTGTCCACACTAGGAAACATTGTTTGCAAACAGTGTTTCCTGTTCAGACCTCAGTTGTCATTAGAATGCTTGTTGGTGTAGTATCCTCTGTATTCTACTTAGCTATTTTAATGCTCTCGAGGAGCGAGAGAAAAAGAAGTGGGTAAGGAAGTTTTTAGAAAAAGGAACTTGTCATGCTGACTCTCTTCTGGCGGAATTGAAATTAGGTACATATAGTATATATATACATGTATAAATACATGTATATATCATATATATATATATATATATATATATATATATATATATATATGTATAAATATGTGTATATATATATATATATATATATATATATATATATATATATATAATATTCATATGTATATTTATATGTATATTTAGCCAAGGCCACATGTATATGTTATTATTATTATTTATTATTATTATTATTATTATGATTATTATTTTATTATTAATTATTATTATTATTATTACTATTATTATTATTATAGATCCCCTTTGCTTTCGCCATTCGATTAGAGTAACGGAAAGTATAAGCACCAGACTTCCCTTCTCTCTTTTCTGTGAGAGTCCGATTCACAGTATCCTCTCCGTTTTCTCTCTGCCGTTTTCCTGCATTTACATAGAATGTCCCATCATGCCCATAATCCGCTGAGGTCATGAAAGCAAGCAGTGGAAGAGAAAAAGCCCTTATTGAGTTGGTCTCCAGCACTTGGGGTCATGCTCCTCCCAAGACCAGATTGGTTGCTTACCTTTCCCATGTGCTGGCCTGGACATTGCCGAAAGAAGTGACGAAGTTCCGCCTCCATTGGTGCCTTAGAGAAATGGGATCTTACGAGCAATCGTAACGGTAAGTGCAGGATTTAGTGGCTGTGTCCTTGTACCCTCTATATTTCTCCCTGTTATATCCCTGTGTCTGGCCTTGTACGATCATTCATTGTTACCCTTGTCAATCCCCCACAGCTGTTTAAACTAATCTAATTTAAGAGATGTGGTTCCCTTGAATGTGGTGTAATAATGCTTATTGCTTTTGTAAAGACCTTCTTTACCCATTAATCACGATCATGTATCTCATCAAGCAAAGCAGCAAGAACCACTTGTGTATTTGTATGTAGAATTTCCTGGCGTTTTTGCCGATAGATAATTCATCAATGATGTCCATTATTTCTTTTGCTATTGTTATTTTATTAACTGCCAAGAAACACGAATTCTCCTCTGTCTGTGTGCGGGTAGCGAGGGTCGGGGTCGGGCACTCCGTCTCCATCCCCACACTGCTATGTATACCGTGTGCCCAGGCAATAAATAAGTTAGTAATCAGTTCTGTCTCATTCCGACCTCACAACTGGTGACCCCGGAGTGACGGTAAACGGGTTTTGGCTTCGCCATTAATGGACTCACTACAGCTGCGATTACCTTCAGAAGCCTTTAATGGAACCGCGTGGCGACAAAGTTTAGGCTTCTGAGAGCTCCTTCCACGGAAATCCACCCACGCCACTAATGGACTAATCATGCTGTACCTCCTAAGGTACGTTCTGGCGTGTTTGGCCCGGCCACTTACGATTTACGCTGACCATATTCAGGAAGTCATTAATGGAACCACACGGCGTATAGTTTTGTCTTCTGACGAACCCCAAACACCATTAATGGACTAAATATGGCGCTTAATTGGTGTTTTGGTGTGAGAGACCAAATGCCAGACACTGAACTTGAAAGTCAATCCGAGGACTCACAGATCCTCTGCATCCCCCTCTCACCTTCAAAAACTGTGATATCTCAGGCAATGAAACTGCCGCCATTTTCAAGGCAAAATACAGCATCATGGTTCCTGCAGGTCAACGTACACTTACGTGTAGCCAAGGTCACGGACGAAGAAACCAAAGCAGACATCACCATGGTGATGCTGCCGGAGGAAGTGTTCAATAAAATCACCCCGTGGCTAGATGCACAGATGGAAAAAACCAAATACGAAGACCTCCGCAAAAAGCTCATTGAGATATACTCCATGCGTATGCCAAAGAGAGCCCAATGCGCCCTGGACCTGATGAACCAGCCCCTGGGGGACGTGTTGCCCAAGGACGCCTGGGATGAACTACGAGGTCTCCTGATGCTGCTGGACGGTGACGAAAATGGAAAAGAAGGGAGATCAGCTTATCGTGAGAAATATTCCTGCAGCGCTTTCCACAGGAGATGAGGGTGCAAATTATGGAGGCGGACACACTTCTCATGGACAAATTAGTGAGCATTGCACATTAACTCCATGAGGCCACCAAGGCCTCCAAATGCACTGCAGCCTGATAGAAGAGAAGGTCAAAGAAGGGGACACGTTGAATATGCAGAAAAAAGGCGCTGCTGCAACAGCAGAGGACGTGGACGAATCCAGTACGGTGTTATTTCCACCGAATTTGGAAAGATTGCCAGAAACTGCAGAGCTCCATGTGGGTTCCCAGAAAACTTAGAGGGCGGCCACCCATTACAGCAGTGGCCGCGAATAACAGCGAATCCCAATCAGTGGGATTCTTCATCCATGACGCAATCTCGAGGTGCTGAATGCTGGCAGACACGGGAGCTATGCAGTCGGTCTTTCCACCGTCGAGGAAGGACTGCAACTGCCCGCCCAATGCCACGGCCACAGTAGTAGCTGCAAACGGAAGCCCCATCTGCTGCTACAGAACCCAGACCCGCAGAATATCCATCCTGGGTCATAACTACGAGTGGCCCTTCATCATCGTGGACATCAGGTTCTTCCTGCTTGGTGCCAATTTTCTTGCACAATGTGGTCTGCTGGTGGATGTCGGCCGAAAACGCCTTTTAGACACTGGAACCTGCCGCTCCCACCCACTTGCCTCCTGCCCGGGAATGCCCGTTGTATGTGCTACCACTTCGTCGAAATACAGCGCCCTCCTGCATGAATTCCCAGACATCTTCAAGCCAGAACCACACCAGGTGCCGGGAACCCAAGCCAAGGACTGCATCCACCACCACATCACCACCACGGGCCGGCCAACACATGCCAAATTTTGCCACCTGCTACCCAAGAAGCTCCAGGATGCTAAACAAGCATTCGCAGAAATGGAAAGGATGGGTATTTGGAAAACAGCATGAAGCCCATGGGCGTCCCCCCTTCATATGGTAAAGAAGCCAGATGGTTCCTGGAGGCCCTGTGGGGACTTCTGTTGATTAAACCTGGTAACAACACCTGACCACTACCCCCTGCCAAACATGCAGGACCTAACAGGAGCCCTACATGAGGTTAAAATCTTTACTAAAATGGATCTACTTAAATCTTATTTTCAGGTGCCAGTGCATCCCGATGACATCCTGAAGGCGGCCATCATCATGCCGTTTGGAACATATACCTTCTCCTACTCCATCTTTGGCCTCAGGAATGCTGGGGCCACATTCCAATGCCTGATGGACAGCAGCTTGGGGGACCTGCCTTTCTGCATCTGCTATGTGGACGATATCCTGATCTCCAGATCCCCAGAAGAGCACCTGGGACACGTCCGGGCTGTGCTGAAATGCCTTTAGGAGAATGAATTGGTCAACAGATTCGACAAGTGTTCCTTCAGGGTAGAGAACGTGGACTTCCTGGGACACGAGGTCTCCATGACGCCCCATGGCCTCCAAGGTAGATGCAGTAAAAAAGGGATTTTGATGAAGGAAAAATCTATTTCTGGGGGAAGACCTGTGTCACCCGGTGAAAAGGATCCTGCTGCTCACTTTTCTAGTATAAATAGGTTCTAAATATACCAGAGAAAAAAGCTAGCATGGTATGCTGAGGTTACTAACCTCGCATGAGCACCCTAAGAGCGTCGGGTATAAAGTACAAGGCGAGTGGAAGCCACTATTCACAGGTCTTTTGCCAATTAGAAGTTTCCTTTCCAAAATCCCTCTCATGGGGAGAGCCGTTGCAGCGGCTACTCCCTCCCCCTCGCTACTGCTACTACTACCCGACCCGAGCGCCATCTGCAATCCTGGATTTTAGACACCCTGGCTTTGATTGGTTTAAGGGTGGGGAACTTAAGTAGAAGGGCTGGGTTCACCGGGCGACACAGGTCTTCCCCCAGAAATAGATTTTTCCTTCGTCAAAATCCCTTTTCTGGGTTCGACCTGTGTCCGCCGGTGAAAAGTTACCAGAGAATGCCTATCCTAGCCTACTAGATGCTAAGTATTCTGATAAGGAAGGAGTTAATGAAACCTAAGGTTCATTTCAATTTAAATTTACTCACTTAATATTACACTAGGTCCATTTAAATTTAAACTTCCTTATTTACTACTTACACTAAGACTTAAACTATGACTTAGAACTAGTAATAACATGAAGATATCATACAATTGACAGGATATTCAAGGCAATATCACATTCGCAGGATATGTACAGCCCGGTCCATAAAACAATCAGGGACCAAATATTCTATTTACAAGCTTTGGTGGCAGGATGATGCCCAGGCCCTCCCAACCCAGAGGAGAGAGGTATGGTGGGGAATACGAGCGAGGCAGGTAGGAAGGAGAGAGTATCAGGAAGGAGAAAGGGCTAAGGAGAAGAATGATAGGATTCATTATTCGGGGGATATTATGCTCCCTGCAGCAATTGCTGGGAATTTAAGGGCTAAATTCTTTAAGTAGTGGCGCTTAAAAACTACTGGGGATTTCCAATCCGTATATCTCTTCAGGTCCTCAAAATTCATATTTTGAAAACAATTAATAGAGGTAGCCACCGCCCGGATATCAAGGACATGTGGGACTGAATCCGGGTTGGCTTGTTTAATAAAGTAGAGTAATTGTTGTCTAATACCTTTAAGAGAAATAGTGCCACCTTTTTCTCTTATGAAAAGAGGACCTGACGATGCGGAGGTTCTGGCTAAGAAAGATCTAAGGGTAGTGACAGGGCACAATGATGTGTCCTGTGTCAAAGGGATGATTTTCCATGGAACCCATCTATTTTGTGGGTCCTCATTCTTAGCCAGGAAGCTTCGGTCTGGGGATAGTAGTACTTCCCCTGACAGAAGGAATTCTATGTGGTCTGGATTTCGTGAGAGAGCCGATAGTTCAGATATTCTAGCGCCTGAGGCCATAGCCATTAGGAATAAAGTTTTTCTTAGTAGGGTTATATATGAGTATGATTCATTATTAGTGTCTTAAGCCAATTTGAGTGCATCATTCAAGAATCAAGTGACCATATGTGGGCGGTCAGTTGGTCTTAGGCGGGCACATGCTTTTGGAATGGAAGAGAAGTATGCATCTGACAAGTTAATACTAAAGCCGACCTGAAAAATTTTCTTCAAAGCTGACTTGATTGTTGTAATAGTACTGGAGGCTAGGCCTTTCTCAAATAGAGTTCGAAAGAACGAAATTGCCAGGTTCGTGGTCATTTTGTGGGTCTGATTCCTTCAGGAATTTGGCCAATTTCTTGACAGCCGAATCATATTGCCTGAGAGTTGAATCTCTTTTATCTGATTCTATAAATACAATGTTACATGGATCGATACTCACGTCCTTTTGGGCTGCAAACTTCATGAAGTCCATAAAGTTATGGCATTCAGAATTCTTGAGGAAGCTGACACAGTTTGAGTTTGTACTATCTGTGTCAGTTTCGTGCGAGGGATCCGTTTGGGTCGGAGCTTCAATTCTAGAAGAAGCGGAAACCAGTTGCTTTTCGGCCAATTGGGTGCCACTAATGCTACTTGTCCTTTGAAGGATTGTAGCTTGTGCAAGACCTTCATCAGAAGATTCACCGGAGGGAATAGATAAATCTTCTGCCAGTTGTTCCAATCTATGGTCATCGCATCTGTGGCATAGGCTAGAGGGTCCAGGTTGGGCGCCACATAACATGGCAGCTTGTGGTTGGATTCTGTGGTGAATAAGTCTACTTGAAGGCTGGGATTTGATTGTAAATCCACTGGAATGAGTTCTTGTCCAGGGACCACTCTGATTCTAGTGGAGTAGTCCTGGAGAGTGCATCCGCGATCACATTCTTGACATCTGCCAGGTGGGTTGCTGACAGGTGCCAATGACTTTTCGCCGCTAAAGAAAATATTGCAATCAGCACATGATTCAGTTTGCTTGACCTGGAACCTCCTCTGTTTATGCAGTGTACCACCACTAGGCTGTCCGAGACTATCCTCACATGGCTGTTCCTGGCCGGAGTTAGTCGCTTTAAGGTTAGGAAAACTGCCATAGCTTCTAGCACATTGATGTGGAACTGGCGGAACGTACCTGACCATATCCCCTGAACTTTCTTGTACTGTGAGTATCCCCCCCAGCCACTCAGTGACGCGTCTGTATGAATTGTCAAAGACGGCGGAGGGAATTGCAGTGGTACTGCCTTGGTCAAGTTCCTGTGCTTCGTCCATGGGCGAAGCCTCTTTGCTAGGATGGGTGGAATTACTGAAACTTTGTCTCTGAGATTGACATTGGCTCTCTTCCTCCAGACTCGATTGATATCCTTCAATCTGGCTCTTAGTAGGACGTCTGTTATTGATGCAAACTGTAATGAACCGAGGATTCTTTCTTGGGTACGGCGAGAGGCCTTCTTGTTCCTGAGGAACTGTTTTGTAGCCGCAGCTATCTGCTTGGCCTTCCTGGGTGGAAGGGATAGCTCGTGTTTTATTAGGTCCCATTGGATTCCCAACCATTGAAAGTGGGAAGCCGGTTCCAGCCGTGATTTTTCCTTGTTTATCTGGAATCCCAGAAACTCTAAGAGAGAGAGAGAGAGAGAGAGCTCTATTACTTTGGCTGTCGACTTGCGGCATTCCTCGACGCTGGCTGCCCAAATGAGCCAGTCGTCCAGGTAGGCTACCAACATAATCCCTTTGGTTCTTAGTTCTTGGACTATCGTCTCTCCTAACTTGGTGAAAATCCTGGGCGCAATATTGAGCCCGAACGGCATGTCTCTGAATGAGTAAGCCTTGTTTCCTAGCCTGAAACCTAGGTACGGAGAGAAGTTCCTTGCTATCGGAACATGATAGTAAGCGTCTGTCTGTAAGATCTATAGAGGTGGTGACGGCCCCACGGGGAAGTAAGGTCCGCACCTGCGAGACTGTCATCATACGGAACTTGTCGCAAAGAATGTATGAATTGAGCCTTGACAAGTCCAGAATCACTCTTTTGTCCGATTCCCTCTTTGGCACAGTAAACAGACGTCCTTGAAATTTTAGACTCCTTACTTTCTTTATGGCCTTCTTTTGTAGGAGATCCTTGGTATATTCTACCAGGTCCGCTGTTGGGATCTGGAAGAAGTTTATTGGTGGTGGGGGTCCTTTCTTCCATTTCCATCCCAGGCCCTTGGAGATTATACTGTGGGCCCATGGACTGAAGGTCCAATGGTCTCGAAAGAGGTATAATCTCCCTCCTACCTGCGAGCTCTCACTGGTTGGTTGCAGGTTTGTACCCTCTGCCTCCTCGGAAACCTCTACCCCTTGAGCCACTTTGTAGCCGGGAACCACCTCTGGCCCTGCTACTACCCGCATGCCTATTGTAGCTACGAAATGATTCCTTAGCTTCATAGGTGGGGTTAAAGGCTGGGGAGGTTATGATGGCTGTGGAGGTTGAGGGTTGCTGGGCCGGCAGAGTTTGTAGCAGAACAAACTGCTGCTGTGGCTGAGCTTCGATGCTGAAGGCTTCCCAACGTGTGATACCGGGACCGCCTGAACAATCATCTGTGGCCTAGAGGGCTTATAGGGATTGTATCTCCTCGGCCTCTTCTTTGCTCTAGCTTGATGTCCGGGTGCTTCAAACTTCCGTTTGAAGGGAAGTCCCCACCGGACCCGGAGGCTCTGGTTGGCCCTGGAGGCTTCTCGCAAGACATTATCTAACTCTGCCTGAGGGAACAGGTTCTCTCCCCAGATTGACGCCTCTATCAATCTGTTAGACTCATGTCTGATAGAAGCCTCCGCCAGGACGTATTTCCTGCAAGTTCGCCTTGCCATTCCAAAATCGTACAGGTCTGACTGAAAAGTCTGTAACAGACTTTTCGTCAGGACTGGAATACTTGTTCGTCCCAGTACGTCGTGGCTACCAACTCCGCCGAGGTGACGGAATTGATAGACCTTACTAGTCTCGACCTTGCCTCAAACTCTGCTTTGATCAAATTCTCCGGAAGTTTAGGC
Source organism: Macrobrachium nipponense (assembly GCF_015104395.2). Taxonomy (NCBI): domain Eukaryota; kingdom Metazoa; phylum Arthropoda; class Malacostraca; order Decapoda; family Palaemonidae; genus Macrobrachium; species Macrobrachium nipponense. Next base: position 108,332,219 of record NC_087201.1, read on the forward strand.
AGCTTCTCGGAGAATAAGGTGGAGGCACAATCCGCGTCCAGTTTACCTGCCGTAAACGTGGCTGGGGCTTCATTCCAAAACTCCCTACTCGCAGGAAAGAGAAGGGAGGTAGCCTCTGTCTCTTTTAATGCCGGGAGAGGTTTATCCTCTGCTATGGCTTGCAGAGTTAGTTCCGCCACCTTGTCGGTGCAGGGCGACAGAACTCGATCCGGGGTCACAAACATGGTGTATGTACCCTTGTGAGGTGTTAACCTGGTGTTAACGCACTCCCATTCGGTCATGGTGCGTGCCCAGACAGCTTGGGCTTGGTCCCTCGGGAAGATCACCGTCTCCTTTGGGACCTTGTCAACTCTCACCAGCGTGTGCTCCGCTAGTCTGACAAACCCGGGGAAAGGGAACTGGAGACCTTTCGGGAAGAGCTCAAAGTCCTCCAGTGGCCGGGTCCCGCACCCTTCGATGGTTAGCTTCCCATCTACGTATGGGGCATGCATAGCGAGCCGCCACAGATTGCTTTTATGGAAGGGAGGAAGCTTGGAGGCATCCGGCACCGCCATCGCCAGCGCCGGAGATCCGGAGTGTAGAAATCCGGTCATCATATCCTCCAACGGTTTAATTCTCTCGGCCACCATGTCAGAGACTGATTGGCCGGAGACTTCAGATCCGGAGGCGCGTTGCAACAACTTTAACCTCTCGTCTACTGCTTCCTTTACCCTCGACAATAGAAGGTTAGCGAGCAGTTCATGGTCTACGCCGGACTCCGTCGCCTTGGATTTGGCGGACTTTGATCTCGATCCCTTAGGGGGGAGAGAATCCTTGGCAGCCGGCAACTTGTCATAGGACGTCGATGGCCGTGGGGCCGGAGATGACTCAGTCGCCGCTGACGGAGACGGCTTTGATCCCTTGGGCAGGGATTTTGGTCTCACTGATTTTTCCTTGGGACGGACCGACCGTGAGCTGTCCCAAGTAGGGGCGGGCTTGGAGAAGCCCTGGAAAGAAGAGGAAGAAGAAGGAGTTGGACTAAGGAGACTACCTGCCTCACTTACCTCACCCCTTACCTCCTCCTCCAGGGTCATGGGTTCCATATGTATGTTGATGTCAGCCACATACGCCATCAAATCTTCTTGGTCCTCCAGCAGGGGTGCCGCCTCCGCCCAGATGGCGTTGATGATGGGAGCCGCCAGATGTGGTTGGACCGATGCCGAGGGGGACCCCTTGAACAAAAGGGCTCCCAGGCTGGCATCCAGGATGTAGGGGTGACCTGACGGCGTGTTCCTCCCGTAGCCGGAGACCCAGCGCCTCAGGTCTGTCCTGGCGTTCTGGCGGGTTTCCTCGGCTATCTGTCGGGGAGGAAAAGGGAATTAACCTTCCCGACATAGGAAGCCAGTTTGTAAACAATTTTCTACGTGGTTTATCACCATTATTCATCATGAAAAGGTAGGTAAGATACTTACCCACTCATCTATGAGAAGGGTCACCGCCTCATAGCAGACAGTACATGCCTCCGGGTGCCAGACCATGTATGGGGGTTGTCCCTCCTCGCCTTCGAAGGGCACCGAGCAGTTGGCGTGCGATCGGCACACCTCGTGCCGGAGGTTTCACCGAGGGAGGTGGAGCACCCCGTCGACTGGCAGCGTACCTTCTGTAATTTTAATTATTAATGAGTATCAGCCTCAAGGAGGGGCCGGAGCTACTCCGGCGAGGGCATGCAACTTAAACTAGATTGTTCAAGTCTTACTCATTAACACATTCAATTCACTGAATAAATTTGATTAATATCTTTAGATATAACTGCCTGCTCCCGATCCCGCTCCTGGGTTCAATGTAAGTCTGATACTTGAGATCTGATATCCGCCGGACCTGGGAGGAGGACGGATCTCAACTCTGTATGGCCTGGCTGGACCAGAGGGCTACGTATTAACGTAGGCACCTACATGATTTCCTAAGATTGAGAACTGAGCTATAGCAGGTTTAATGCAACACTCCAGTGGCAGATGTGAGGGTGAGTCACTCTCCGTCGGTACTAGGGTCCGGAGCTGTTCACTGTACAGTCCCTCAAAGCTTAGCTCACTTGAAGTCTTGTTTCTCCTTGTCCCAGCCACTGCCTGTGGAACGGACCGAGGTGGCGGATCAGGGAAAGATAATTCCATATCTGAAGTTGCCTACCTCTACTGAGGAGGGGGGAATAGGAGCAAGACTCCTACCCCAATTCCACTGCTAGAGGGGGGCCCGGAGAAAGAGACAACAGAGTGGCGGAGCTACATATGTACGACCCGAAGCTATGTCCGTCATCCGGCGGAGCCGGGGGACTGTAAGTTCTGACTGAACTCTAGTACCCATCAACACACCCCCCCCCCCCCCCCCCACACACGCACACTCGCACCCCCTCCTTCCCACTTATGTGAAACTCAAGCGGCCGTTCCTCACTGAGTACTAGTACCGCGAGTTATAACGGTTCGGCTGAGCTGAGCCTAGTGGTGGGGGGGGGGGGGGGTTATGGTGGGGGGGTCGGTCATGATCGTCTGGCCATATACCTGATCAGAGGTGGCCACCTATTAGCGGTTGTGTGGACTACCACTGTAGGGGTGGTAGTGTGACTGGGCCTATGGCCCGTCGTGATTGGTACAGCAACTGGTTGGGGTGGCATAGTCTACTACTAAAGGTTAGACCGAAGGAGGCTAGGCCAAGACGAATGTTAACTAGACCATTTACGATACAGTGATACAGTATTGCATAATGACAATAATGAATATACGTACATACTTGATAACGAGGCACTATGGAAGAGTTGCAAGGGTTTTTTTATATAATTTTTGGGAAAATAACTGATATGGATTTAGCTTGTCTGTCCAAGATTGCTAGCGACTCGGAACGTTAGGCTAAATCTCCTCTAGGATATCGTTATGTGGACAGTAGCCCTCAACTAAACCTACCAAACTCGAATTTATTTGATTCAGACTGGCCAGGAGGATAGGTCCCATAATATGAAAAGAGAGAGGGGGCTCTCTTATCATTGATATCCCCCCCCTGAAGCACTTTAGCTCCATCAGAGGAAGAGGCATAAGGGTAACAGTTAAGGACAGTTAGCCTACCTTATTAGTCTACTTGGGCTTAACTGATGAGTGGCAACTCTTCCACCTCTTCAGTGAATTAACCCTTAAACGCCGAAGCGGTAAAAATAAAAAAAAACCCCGAATGCCGGAGCCGGTTTTGAGTGAGCGCGGAAGCGGAAAAAATAATTTTTTAAAAAAATCACAGCGTGCTTAGTTTTCAAGATTAAGAGTTCATTTTTGGCTCCCTTTTTTTGTCATTTCCTGAAGTTTAGTATGCAACCATCAGAAATGAAAAATAATATCATTATCATATGTAAATAATGCGATATATGGTAGCGAAAAAAAAAAATTCATACATAATTGTATTAAAATCACGCTGTTGCAAAAAACGGTAAAAGCTAATGAGTTTCTTTTTTTTTTTTCGTTGTATTGTACACTAAATTGCAATCATTTTGATATATAATACATTGTAAAACAATAAAAGCAACACCGGAAAAATATTATCACAAAATGATGTACGAATTCGTAACGCGCGGACGTAAAAAATGTTTTTTTTTTCAAAAATTCACCGTAAATCTAAATATTGTTCTAGAGACTTCCAATTTGTTTCAAAATGATATAAATGATTGAATATTACGATACTGTAAGAGTTTTAGCTTACAATTGCGTTTTTCGACCATTTCGGTAGAGTCAAAGTTGACTAAATGTGTTTTTTTTTCTATTTATCGTGATTTATATGCAAATATTTCGAAAATGAGAAAAGCTACAACCTTCAAATATTTTTCCTTTTATTTTAAATGAAATTGCGCACATTTTCATATATAAAACTCTATGAAATGCCTAATATGAAACGGAGCAAATTTTCCGAGAATTCGATGTACGCAATTCGGAGATTTATGGCGGAGAATCCGCGCGTGGAGGGAAGGAAAGTTTTTTTCATAAATTCACCATAAATCGAAATATTGTGCTAGAGACTTCCAATTTGTTGCAAAATGAAGTTAAATGATTGAATATTACTAAAATATAAGAGTTTTAGCTTACAATTGCGTTTTTTGACCATTTCGGTAGAGTCAAAGTTGACCGAATGTGGTTTTTTTTCTATTTATCGTGATTTATATGCAAATATTTCGAAAATGAGAAAAGCTACAACCTTCAATTATCTTTCGTTGTATTCTACATGAAATTGCGCACATTTTCATATATAAAACTTTATGTAACGGCTAATTTAAAATGGTGCAACCATTACCACAATCGCACGTATGATTTTTCGGAGAGTTACCACCGCGCGGACGTAAAGAAAATGTTATTTTTTTCATAAATTCACCATAAATCGAAATACTGTGCTAGAGACTTCCAATTTGTTACAAAATGAAGGTAAATGATTGAATATTACTAAAATATAAGAGTTTTAGCTTACAATTGCGTTTTTCGACCATTTCGGTAGAGTCAAAATTGACTGAAGGTTGAAAATTTGTCACTTATCATTTTTTATATGAAAATATTTCAAAACTGATAAAAGCTACAACCATGGGTTGTTTTTAGTTGTATTTTGCATGAAATTTCGCACATTTCCATATATAAAACTTTATGTAACGGCTAATTTTAAAATGGTGCAAACATTACCACAATCGCATGTATGATTTTTTTCGGAAGAGTTACCGCGCGGACGTAAGGAAAAAGTTTTTTCATAAATTCACCATAAATCGAAATATTGTGCTAGAGACTTCCAATTTGTTGCAAAATTAAGGTAAATAGTTGAATATTACTACAATATAAGCTTTTTAGCTTACAATTGCGTTTTTCGACCATTTCGGTAGAGTCAAAGTTGACCGAAGGTTGAAATTTTGGCACTTATCGTTATTTATATGGAAATATTTCAAAACTGATAAAAGTTACAATCATGAGTATTTTTTGTTGTATTTTAAATGAAATTGCGCACATTTTCATATATAATACTTCATGTAACGAATAATTTAAAACGTTGCAAAAATTATGTCAAATTGACGAAATAATTTTTGAGATGTGTCACTGATACTTTTTAGTGCGATAAGAAATAAATTCGTGCTTGCGCGCCTGCGTAACGATTGTAAACAAAACAACGCCTTGATCCGTGAACTCCCAGCATCCCCCAAGGCGCGTGATTCAAAAGTTTTCGGCTGGTAGGCCTATAAGTATTTTTCCGCGAATTTTTAAAAAAACTTTTTTGAGCAGACGTATGGTACGTCCATTCGGAAATCGGGGGAGATTTTGACTCGACGTTTAATACGTCCATTCGGCGTTTAAGGGTTAATTGTATAGAGATATTTACATCTATTTGGTTCGTAAGAAATAATTCATGCAAAATAAGAGAGAAAGAATTTCTAACTCTCTCGCCCCTACTATATGATAGACTGCTAATAGCCTATCTAAACATGATAACTTAATATTATGTTGAGATTGGCTCGAACGCGCTCTTGAGCTGGGGGGGGGTGCCAAATTACTTTGAACAAACTTTGTCTAACCCCCAGACTTACCCCAGGGTATGTCATGAGCGCGTTCAGCACCTCTACAAACCAATAACTCTAATAAAAACAGGTGAACACCTAATTTTGATACATTTAATGCATAATATCATTTGATTTGTCTTAAACTAGGTAATATATGTGAGTACCAAAATTCCACGCACTCTTGTTGACGCTCATAAAATGGCGGGCAACGCCGACGGCCCTGCAATCCTTTCTACAGGGCCGAAGGCCAATTTGAAAAGCCCATCAGCCGTATAAATTACGAAAACAGAAATCAGGGTACTCAACTTCGATGGAAGAGTAGGAAGATCAGACAATGCCATCTCGAATAATCCTCAAAAGCACAAAAATAGCGAGCACAAGAACTAAGCGTGGCGCTTAGTTCACCGTCTAAAACAGGATTGCAGATGGCGCTCGGGTCGGGTAGTAGTAGCAGTAGCGAGGGGGGAGGGAGTAGCCGCTGCAATGGCTCTCCCCATGAGAGGGATTTTGGAAAGGAAACCTCTAATTGGCAGAAGACCTGTGAATAGTGGCTTCCACTTGCCTTGTACTTTATACCCGACGCCCTTAGGATGCTCGCGCGAGGGGTAGTAACCTCAGCATAACATGCTAACTTTTTTTCTGGTATATTTAGAATCTATTTATACTAGAAAAGTGAGCAGCAGGATCCTTTTCACCGGCGAACACAGGTCGAACCCAGAAAAACTTCCATACATCAAAGACGATCAAATCCGTGCAGGAGTTCCTCGGCATGATCAACTACTACTGACGATTCGTGCTTGACATCGCCCGTATCATGTATCCTCTGACCAAGGTGTTGAAGGGGAAGCCAAAAACACTGATGTGGGAAATGCCGCAACAGAGGGCATTCGAGCAGACGAAAGTAGCCCTCGCCAGAGCCACCACTTAACCATATCAGGACCCCACCGGACCCCTGAGACTTACCACCGATGCCAGCAAAGTTGCTTGCGAAGCTGTGCTGAAGCAGATAGTAGACAGGTCCCCCCCACCCATTAGCATTCTTTAGCTGCAAATTGAAGCTGCCGGAGACCTGCTACAGTGCATTCAACAGGGAACTGGTGGCAATCTACCGAGCTGTGTGACACTTCAAGTACCTCCTAGACGGCAGCCCATTCACCATTCTGACGGACCACAAGCCTTTGGTATATGCTTTCACGAAGGTGGGAGACGCGTGTAAGACAGCAGTGGCACTTGGCTGCTATCTCCGAATTCGGATGCACCATCAGCTACGTCCCTGGAAAGAGGAACCCGATAGCCAACGCCCTGTCAAGTATTGAAATAAATTCAGTCCACCTGGGCATCGACTACAAAGACCTGGCGAAGGAACAAGCCGCAGACCCTGAAACGCCAGCTTACTGCATGGCACTCACCGCACTGAAGTGGGAAGACTTGCCAGTAGGAGAACAGGAATCAACACTTCTCAGCGACACAAACACAGGAGGAAGCAGGTATTCGACATCATCCACAGCCTCTCCCATCCATCAGGACATACAGCAGCACGCCCAATGACAGAGAAGTTCGTGTAGCACGGGATAAAAAGGGGCGTGTGGAAATGGGCAAAGAACTGCATACTGTGCCAAACAAGCAAGATCACCCGGCACACAGAATCAGGCATTGGACTTCCCTCAACCATGAAGACAGTTTGGACACATTCACGTGGACGTCATAGGACCTCTGCCACAATCAGGCGGTGCCAGATTCCTCCTAACAGTCATAGAAGCCCTGCTATCAAGTTGGATAAGCCACATTGGTGTGCCGGACGACATAACTACAGACAGGGGCTCGGCATTTGTGTCAGAACTGGGTCTCTCTGGTACGCCTGATGGGGACAACACTCCACAGTACAACAGCATACAACCCCGCGGCAAACGGTATGGTGGAAAGGGCCCACGGTATATTAAAAGCAGCACTGATGACACAGTTTACCAACGAAAATTGGAAGGCACAGCTGCCCTGGGTCCTGCTAGGTCTGTGAACAACACCAAAAGCAAACAGCGAAGAATCTCCTGCAGAAATTGTCTACGGGGAAGCACTAACAGTACCAGGGGAATTTATCCCAACAGAACCAGACAACTGAGATATGGTCCTTAGAAGACTGAGGGAAATAGCAAATGAGTTCGCCCCCTGCCAGAAGACTTTCATGGAAAGGACACATAACTACAGCCCAGAAGGCCTGGGAACCTGCACACATCTTCCTGAGGGACGACGCCCACCGCCCATCCCTGACCAGACCATACAGAGGCCCATACTGTGTTATCACAAGAAATTCCAAGGCCTACCTCGTCAATATCCACGAGCAGGAAAACTGGGTATACTTCGACAGGTTAAAGCCAGCCTTCCTGATGGATAACGAAACCTGGGAGGAGACTGATAGACATCCAAGAATTCCTCCACAAAACAGACCTCAAGCAAAGAAATCGACTTCCTTTGACGAAGTCCAGGTCATACCAGGGGCCGGACGAAGGACTCAACAGTTGAGACTGCCCCACAACCAAAGATATCAAGAACTCGGGGATGGCTCCTGATACCAACAAGATATCGGGATTAATATTATACAAATCTTCCAATTATTCATTATTGATTATTAATAATTGTCTTGTGGGGGGGGGAGGGGGACTTGTCAAGACCTTCTTTACCCATTAATCACAATCATGTATCTCATTTAGCAAAGTAACAAGAACCACATGTAGTATATATTTGTATGTAGAATTTCCGGCCTTTTCGCCAATATATAATTCATCAATGATGTCCATTATTTCTTTTGCTATTGTTATTTTATTAACGAAACACAAATTCTCCTCTATCTGTTTGCGGGTAGCGAGGGTCGGGGTCGGGAAACTCCATTTCCTTTGCATACTGCTATGTATACCGCGTGCCCAGGCAATAAATAAGTTAGTACTCAGTTCTATCTCATTCCAACCTCACACTTGATTGGCCTCCTGGTATTAGCAATAGCTAAGAGAATTTACTGAAGGAGATAACGTAAGTTTGTATTTGTGTTCACATCCTACCCCCTCAATACAGTAACGTTTTGAGTAATAATTAATTTATTCTTTACCCTCGGAGGAAGTTCTGAGAACTTAAGATTTACATTAAGGAAGTCTAAGTTTTGGCGGCATCACCACAAGTGTCCAACTCTGTGTGTCGCACACGTGTTTATAGAACAATCCTGTGTTACAGATACCCAGCCATATCCTTCATTGCTGCGTGAGGTGGACCTCATCTTCCTTGTAAGAGCTCTGCAAATCTTTACATGTGTCCCCGAACACGTAATCCAGTGCTCCAAGCAACTGTTCCCAGTACTAAATTGGACCTTAAAGGCCTTTAGTGTCTGTGCTGGAGCCCTGCATCATAGAGTATTTAGGAGTGTAGAGATATGTCCCCTGTAAATTTGATCCTTAGAGTTTTCCATACACTTTTCCCTTGAATTTTAATCTTGGCCCTCAGCCGACACCTTTTCTATTTACAAATCGAGCGCGAAGGGGTTCTTAACATAGTTAGAGCAATTGTTATCCAATGTAAGAAAATTTGAAGTTAAAAGAGCAGACACTAAAAATTTGACCATAAGCCTGTAAATGTTCTTTTCCTTAAAATCGTGGTGTTAAAAATATTATTTTGCCTTAAAACAAGGACGCCTTATGAAGAAAGCTGATTTTCATTTTCTTTTTCCAGGGTAAACTTAACGTTGGAATGTTGTACATTTATAAACTCAAGAAAGGAATCAACATTGTAATAATGTCTAAAAAGGGCAAAGGTATCAACATACCTTACATAGAAAAGGGAGCGGCAGGCTAAGGGACAGGCATCTAAGAAGTGCTCCTCCGGGGAGCACATGAAAATGTTGGCAAAAGTGGGACCGAGAGGACTTACCATGCCATCAACCTGCTTGTACAACTTACTGTTGAAAATAAAGCTGTGTCTAGCACTGTCAGGCTTAAAAGTCTTAAAAAACGTACGGTTAAAATCACTAAAAGTCGGGTTCGGTAAAAGCTTATTTAAAATGATATTGATAGTTTCCTACATGAATAAATAAGGATTCTACATCAAAGCTGGTCATGGACAGTCTGCATGTTGCAACAAAATCTTTTCTTTAAATTGACTAGAATTTTTTAATGTAAAATTATTTGCGGCTAATGGCTGAAGCAAAGGAACAAGAAAATTTGCCATTTGTAATTGGGGGCATTGTAAGATGCAAGAACTGGTCGCAAAGGAACTCCTTTATGAATCCTCGGTATCCATAGAGGATGCCATAAGACGAGCCCGTGACAAACAATTCTGAGTAAGTTTCATTACTGATAATTTTATCTTCCGTTTTAAAAATGTTTGCATATTCAGGAGATCCAATCATCTGAAACTTGGAGGAATCATTAAGAATGATTTCCATTTTCGTAATATAGTCTACTTTATTCAATAAAACAACTCCCTTACCTTTATCTGGTTTGGTGATTACGAGGTCTTCTCTCTGGGACAGTTCCTGTAGAACCTTGAAATCAGTCCTTTTTTTAAAAAAAGGGGTCCATTGGGTCTTTAGTTTTATGAAAGTATTATGTGAGAGCTCAGATAAACGATTTTTGAGATCACCAAGGTGGACATCAAAAGGCAGTGATTTTAGGAAAAGGACGTTTACGGACTTAGGGTCAAGATTTTATAGTTTTTGTTCTTTTAACTAAAATTAATTCTGTTTTGACTCTCCTCCAGGGCTCTAACGCTAACTTCTGACTGGTTTCTATTCCAAGATGAAATGTCTGTTTAAACGAATAATTTAAAGAAAACTGTAAAACAGGACCCGTCTCGAGTATAAAAGGCCCATTAAAACACTGGTTTAGAGCTAAGGAATATATTTCGGTGGACTGATACATATACACAGAAACACTAAATGTTTTCCATTTAGGATGGGAGACAAATATACGGTAAAAAGTGTCTGCTAACAGTTGCAAACTTTGTTTTCAAACAATGTTCCCTTGTGTGGACAAGCCTTTAGACAACTTTGCAGTTTACACAGGAAATAACTAAACATAACAGCAATGGAACACTGGCATCAGTGCCTGCTTATGCATTTATAATCAGCACGTCTGCGCGGCATCTGGTGAGAAGTCTTTCAACACCAACATCGTCGGTCTGTCACATTTATTCCTGCAGAGAGCTGGCGCTTGCAAACACGATTCCAACAACTGAACGAGCACTGCCAGACCATAGGTTGAAATAACAAGAGCCTTTCTCCTATCATTCGATCGAGATTGGACCCAAGGTCGAGCTTAGAGTAAGGAATCCGTTTTTGGAGTTTGATTCTGTTACTGAAAAGTTTGCCAAAAAATTCTGAAAGCAGCACCCGTAAAAGTAATATGCAAAATCATGTCACTGAAAGTGTCGTAATGCGAGAAATCTGGATCTTAATGGAAATAACTTTAGGCCTAAATTAACACTTTCATTGATGAGAGAATTGCAGAAGAGGTTCACTGGCTGCAGTGTAGGCTTTACAAAAGGTTCTTTGTAGCGTCCCTTCGGCCGCTAGCTGCAACCCTTTTCATTATTTTTACTGTAGCTCCATTCATATATTTCTTCCATCTTGCTATCAATGGGCGCCCGCACATAGGGGAACGAGAGGGTGCTTGCCTCCCTCCTGAAATCCTGGAAAAAATTTATATATATATTACATTTAACTACATCACTTTGTTTTCCTTTCATTTTACAATTTATTCTTTCAGTTTAAGTAAATTAAAGGAATCATTATGTATTGCATAATATTTGTATACGGTATATAAGTGCGTTGTTCTTTCCAGAAATATTTGAATCAGTTGAACAGTATATGGAACTATTGAAAAAAAGTCAATGTAACATTGTATTTTTTTTATCGTATCTTGTTTCACATATATTTTTGGCATCGCAGTTCCACTGCATATAAGTGTATATATATATATATATATAATATATATATATATATATATATATATATATATATAACATATATACATATATATATTATATATACATATATATATATATATATATATATATCATATATATATATATATATACATATATATATATATATATATATATATATATATATATATATATACATATATATGCAGTGGAACTGCGATGCCAAAAATATATGTGAAACAAGATACGATAAAAAAAAATACAATGTTACATTGACTTTTTTTCAATAGTTCCATATACTGTTTCAACTGATTCAAATATTTCTGGAAAGAACAACGCACCCTTATATTACTGTATACAAATATTATACAATACATAATGATTCCTTTAATTTACTTAAACTGAAAGAATAGATTGTATATATATATATATATATATATATATATATATATATATATATATGTATATATATATAATTTTCCCCCTCTTGGAAAATATGCTGCGTGCGCCCATGTTGCTATCTATCCTCTCCTAACAATTATTTCATAGTGCAATTGCGAGGTGTTCCTCCTGTTACACCTTTCAAACCTACATACTCTTATTTTACTTAGCTGCGCTGAATGACCTCATAGGTCCCATTGCTTGGCCTTTAGCCTAAACTCTATATTCCATTCCATTCATCATTTCTAAAAAAATAACTAACAGTTCACCATTCATTCCTTAGAAAACTATAAAATTGCAAGGTCTGCTCTGGAAGACGAAAAATGACAAAGTACGGAAATACATGACCAGCCTCAAGAATATCGTTTTAGAGAGGTGAAGCTATTAGAGAAACCCAAGAATCTTCGCTCTTCGGGAGTCTTTAGAGGCCAGGCACCTTAACACCCGGTTTGAAGAGGCGTCCTTTCACGTAAACTCAAAGGAGACATCGTGAAACTGACGCTTGGCCATTAGCGAACGTGGCAGGAGAGACTATCTCGCGCATGAAATAATAAACCACATTTCCCGTCTGTGACAGAAACGGAAGTGACAATAGCCTATTTCTGGGAGATGAGTGACCTTTTTACACTCCAACTGGGATCGAAGAAAAGGTAAAGTAGTTCAAGAACCTCAGCCATGGCTCGTAGACTCTGATTCTGTATCAGATCATACACACACACACACACACACACACACACACACACACACGAACGCTTAGTAAATAAACAAAATGCGAAAACATAGTTGCTCGTTAATTATGTATTTTCTTTTAATTTGCTGATTTGACTTTTCCCTTCCTTAATATAATAACCAGGTTGCGTTTACGTCTCAGACCAGTTTATTTGTGTTTCAATTTGTCATGGATCCTCGATGTTTTCTGAATACGAGTACTAGTACGTAGTTTGGTGTACTGCCACAAGGGCGACAATGCTTGCAACGAGAGTGCAATAGGTGCTTAGCGTGTTCTTAGATTTTATTTTGTTCATTGTCGTCGTTGATACGTTGTAAAATGTATAATTGCAGCAAAAGGAATAACATAGAACAGGTAAGCAAAGTATGATGAATTTTATTTCTCCATGATTTTTTCTTGGATAAATGTTAGTGGTCCATACCATAGATATAGAGAGATGCATATCCATTCTCTGTTAACATGTCTTACATTTTCAGCATTTTATTAAGGCACATAAGTGCCGTCGCAATATCAGTTTTGAAATGAGGTCATCATTAATCTTATGCCACCAAATATGAAGTAAAAAATAGAACTTGAGCGTTATTAAAAATGCTTAGTAGTAAGTGGGCCTATGGGTTACTGGTTGTGTCTACGTCTCGTCTTTTCAACATGTTAGTGTGATACTTAAGGGCACCTGTATTTTGTCAGTCATTAAGAATTCTTTGCAATAGGAAGGCCAGTAGAATACCATCCATACCACCATGTCTTCGATTTCAGACGTGTAAAGGTAACGATAGAGGTGTTTAACTAAATGCATTTTATCAAAAGTGGTTTTTCAACGAAATTCCGAAACGTCATTCTTGGTGCGAATATTTCAGGATGAAGTAAACACACCGGAGAAAATTAATATTTGTGCAACACATCTTGATTTGATATATGTATTCTTCAAACGATATGCCTCACAGATTGGTGATGGCAAAAAAATGAATTTTGGTAGCCTAGGCTGCATTTGCGCACTCAAACTATTTATTTGGAAAGATGCTTTAATATTTAAATCTTTTCTGGACACAGTGATGCTCTCAAAATACTCGTTTGGTAAGTTGTATATAATTTCACCTTTTTTCTGGACACAATTTACTTTAATTCTGAGTATATAGAAGTAATTATTTCTGTATGTTAAGACTTACTTCATTATCATGCCAAGGAATGAATAGCCTTTACGAAGGTGTCAGGAAAAGAATCTTAGCTGAGCAAGCGCTAGACGTATACTGCCCATTTTTTTTTATCGATTGTTTACTACTGTTTTTCTCTTACGAGCAGTTTTATTCCAAGTAAGTCCAAATTACTTTCTTATGGTAGTCCTCATTATTCTCTCCAAATATCGTTCTAAAGCTAGCCCAGAGAGGGTGTATACTTGGCGTTGCAATCTCCATACAAGTACGTAGTTCGGTAGTCTTCCACCAAGGCGGTGCTACAAAGCCTTGCGGCCATTTTTAAAGGTCTGGTAACCCGCAAATTGTAAAGGGATTAGTGCGATTGTAAATTAGTTTTTATCGTTAATTTTTAGATTTACTAAGTATTTAGTGAATGTTGATGAGTAAGTGTTTAGTGAATGTTTAGTTTCGGGTTTAGTGATGTTTATGAATAAGTGTTTATTGGATGTTTAGATTAGGGTTTAGTGAATGTATGAGTTAGGGTTTAGTGATTGTTTTGTGTGTAAGTATTCAGTATTCAGTGAATCTTTTGTGAATTGGGTAAGTATTGTGACGAAGTGGCCAAAGAATATCGGGGTCTGGACACCGTTAATACTTGAGGGGGAAGTAGCCAAAGATCTGGGTCTGGACACCATTAATATAATATGTTAATCCAAATTGCCAAGTATCTGGTTACACTTACCATTTGTACTTGTTAGCGCAAGAGACCCTTTTATTCCTGGGTCTGGGACACCTTTTGTTCTTGGGGCACAGTTTGATCAAGTACTTGGTTATTGCTTACCTCACACTACAGCCAGACACTTGACCCTTCACAAATACTAAACGACTGAATACTCTAAAGGTGACAGTGATCCCTTATAGAACTTAACCGCCAAGAAAACAATCAGTCTAAGTTCATTAAAATAGATGTGAAGTAATCTTAATTAAAGGGTATCACTCCTTCACAAATTTCAAATCTAAGTATTTCCCTGGTTCTGATTCATTTGAGGGAAACAACGCAATTACCACTCTAAATTTCTACCTAACCAAAATAAAATATATTATATATTATTATACTGGTAGTAAATGAAACTCTCCCAAAAATGTTAAATACTAAAATTTATTTCTAAATTCAAAATTTATAAGTGAAATTCACAATCTCAGGGAAATTGTTATTACTTTTGAATTAATTATTAAACAAAATTAAATAAAAGTTTATCATGAAAATTAATTAAATTGAATTATAAAGCAATAATTAAATTTGAAATGAAATTTAATTAAATATAAATTAATTCACAAGTGTTAGATTCAAACAATTACACAATAAAAATGATTCAAACTAATTAAACAAAATAAAGAAAATGCAGAAACAATGCATAATATGAAAACAATTAAAGCATTGACAGTACAACAATTAAGCATACAAAATGGACATGTCAAAAGAACAAAGCAAAAGAAAAATGCATAAAAATAATAATTTGATCCAAACACCGTAAAATAAAACCTCGAAGTGCACTACAAAACATTTGTAAAATACCTTTAAACGCAGTTGTAACTTCTCACTCAAAAAGAAAGGCCTGTTACAATCTTCAACATCTTTAACACTTTCATGGGCACCTTCACAATAATAATAATAACGCTATGCTCAGATTCCACAAACAACACATACATTAATAAGAAAATTAGCTAGCAATATTGAGTGACCAACTCATATAAACGTGAGTTATGTTATGGTAATGAAACAGTCTTGCTAGTGAGAGAGAAGAGAGAGAGAGAGAGAGAGAGAGAGAGAGAGAGAGAGAGAGAGAGATGCTCTCCCTAACGCACGCAGCTAGGTATATGAATCGAAAAGCCACGTCCTATTGGTGGGAAAAATGGGCATACCAGGGTGAACAAACAAGGTCGAGACGAAAACATATTATGTCATCTCTATAAGAATATCGAGTATGGGGCTTCATGGCCGCATTCGTGTATATGGATGAATAGGTCCCCTTGGGTGCGTCACGGGGCCGCTTAGGACAATAAAAAATTAGCTTAACTCATCTATTTTCAAGGGGTTGGATAACAGCAAGTTCTGCTTGGACAAAGCAGTTGCTCTCTATATGCCCTAAGCTACTTTTTCCTCTCTCTGCCTGATGTATGTTTAAAAAATGAAATTTTTCACTACTTAAATATGTTATCTTTAAATATGGGAATCTGAACACAAAAATACATATTTTACAACATAATACACAGGTTCTGAGGGGAATTAATTATATTACCAAAATTATAATTGCATAACAAAACTTACATCATAAGAGTGTTCAGTGAATTTTGAGTGAGTTTTGGGTTTTAGTGATTAATGTTAGTGAATGTTTATGCAAGTATTCAGTAACTGTTTAAAGAATGTTTAGAGTTTAGTGAATATTTTGTGAATGTTAGTGAATGTTTATTGTGTAAGAATTCAGTGAATATTTAGTGTGTACATATTCTGTGAGTGTTTAGTGAATGTCTTGTGAATGTAAGTGTTTAGTGAATTTGTAGTATGTAGGTATCAGTGGATGTTTAATGAAGGTTTAGGGTTTAGTGAAAGTTTAGTGCATGTTTGGTGAGTGTTTAGAGGTTAGTAAAAGTTAACTGCAGGTAAGTGTTGAGTGAATGTTTAGTGCGTAAGTATTCAGTGAATGTTTAGTGAGTGTTTAGGGTTTAGTGAATGTTTAGTGTGTTTAGTGATTACTTAGGGTTTAGTGCATGTTAGTGTTCAGTGGATGTTTAGTGTCTAAGTATTCAATGAATGTTTAGTGAGTGTTAAGGGTTTAGTGAATGCTTAGTGTGCAAGTGTTTAGGGTTTAGTGAAGGCTTAATGCATATTAGTCTTTCATGAATGTTTAGGGAGTGTTTAGGGTTTAGTGAACATTCAATGTGAAGGTCTTTAGTGAGTGTCTAGAGTTTATTGAATGTCAGTATTTATTGAATTTTTAGTGAGTAAGTATTTAGTGAACGTTTAGTGAGTGTTGAGGGTTTAGTGAGTGTTTCTTAATGTTAGCATTTAGTGAATGTTTCTTAATGTTAGCATGTAGTGAATGTTTAAAAAATATTCAATTAATGTTAAGTGAGTGTTTAGTGATTGTCTTGTGAATATTATTGTTTAGTGAATGTTTAGTGTGTAAATGTTTAGTGAGTGTTTAATGAGTGATTAGTAAATGATCATTGACTGTTCAATGATTAATGAATGTTTAGGGGGTTTAATGAGCATTTAGGGTTTAGTACTAACGTATTTAGTGTTTAATGAGTGTTTATGGTGGTTAAGTGAGAGTATGGTGTATGGAGTGCTTAGTGATTGTTTAGTGTACAGTGAGCGCTTAGTGAATGCATAGTGAGTGTTTAGTGTTAATGAATGTTTAGGATTAAGTGAGTGATTAGTGAATGTTTATTGTGTGTTTGGGGGTACTGTGAGTATTTAGTGAGTGTGTAATGTCTTATGAGTGTTTTGTGAGCATTTGAATGCCTAGTGAGTGATGAGTATTCAGTGAGTGTTAAGGGTTACTGAGTGTGAGTATATAGTAAGTGTGAGTGTTTAGTGAGTGTGAATGCATAGTTTGTGTTTGGTGAGCGTATAGTAGTAAGCGTGAGTGTAAATGTATTGTGAATGTTAGTGTTTAATAATTGTACATTACTGTTTAGTTATTGTTTAGTGACTGTATGGAAGGAAAATCCTGTAATTTAATGTAACCATTTATGCTAAACACTGCTTAGATCCAACAGCAGGCGTTTAGACCTTGACCCCAATGGTTGGAGTGCTTAGGCAAACCTGCTATTGTAAGGTAATTTTTCTCTGAACTTTAATATTGAAAAATAAGATAATAATAATGGTAAAAATAAAAAATAATAATAGTAAGAAAGTATACTGCCACGAGCTGAATCGAAACCTTTCAATATGGCCGCCCGAGGTCACACACTTGGCAGGGAGATCGCCACTCCAGTGATTGACGATCTATGGCCTATGGAGGAACAAAAAAAGAAAAAAAAAAATGCTAAGCGTGGCCATTCATACTTTTCGCTCAACAGTCTTCATGGGAATACCAAAGTAGCAAAGTAGGCTAAAGAAAATAGCGAATGTAATATTGCATTCATGTGAAGCTATAGTAGAGTCACATCAACCGTGCATATAGTGTCTAGGCCCGTCACTTACGGCGCTCCTGATTGGCTGTTAAGCCAATCACAGGGCTAGAAACTCTCAGTCTCTCTCTCGAGAGTTCACATGGTAGGATCTATGTTCCACCTCTCCTGAGGTATACGTTTTTCAGAAGAGGTGGAACATACATCCTACCTATGTGAACTCTCGAGAGAGACTGAGAGTTTCCAGCCCTGTGATTGGCTTATCAACAGCCAATCAGGAGCGTCGTAAGGGAGGGGCCTAGACATCAAATGCACGGTTGATGTGAATCTACTTTTTTTTTTATAGGTATGTTTTGCTTGTGAGCAGGTGAGGTGGGCCTGGAAGCTTTTATGTTAACATTTCATGCTTTAATAAACATTTAACAGTGATGCAGGAGGGCAAAAGTTTTATTATATGTGCGCGCGCACGCCATGGCTGGTTAATGAGAATGTGTTTATATAGTAACGAACTCCAGATTATAATCCGGAGTCCGAAACAGATTTTCATTTGATTGCATATTTTAATTTTATTTATATAATTCGGGATCCTTTCTCGAGACTAGCTCAGTGACAATTACTAGAAAAGAACAAGTCGCGACACAGAACTCAAAGTCATTTTAACTCTTAAAGAGGGATACAAGAAACACTGACGTAAAAATTTCTATTGACAAAAACTTGACACAATACAAACTTCAACTGTTAAGGCGAATTACAATCTTAGAGGGATCTCAAAACAAAGTAAAACGTAGACCAAATCACAATGATAACAGGCAATACGACAAAGTTTACAATTACATAAACCGAGTCAAAAACATCACAGACAAAACAGGACCATAAACTACAGAAACTATAATGAAGTTATTATAATCAATGTTGACGCATTTTAACCAAAATGCCACGAACGCAGCATCAAATCTCGCAAGTAAAACAATCAGAAAAATAGAAAGAAACCTCAGTTTTGGAGAGACTGCAATGAATAGTGAAGGTCACTCCACTCCATCATGCAGTGGCATCATTTCAGATTTTTCTTGGAGGCAAAGGTTTAGATTAGAGCTTTTGGTATGGATGGGGTGGCAAGCGGAGTGAGCCCTATCAGCTGGGGATAGAGGGCCGCTTGAAGCAATCTCCCCGACCCCCACCCCTGACAAATTTTGTGTAAATTTTGTGCAACTTCTAGCCATATAAGAACTGCATTGAATTATTTGGAGGGAATTTTCTGTTTTATTTTATTTATTATTTTTAATTGTTTAAATTTTAATAAATTTCTTATTACTGTGTAAATTTTTTAATTTATTACTTTATTTTTTCAAAGGCAAAGGGGGCAAACCTAGTCTTGGGGAGTGGGGCAATCAGTACCTTACGTGGGGCAAGTGGGCCCCAACGTCCCCAAATGGCGCCCCTAGCTCCCTGCACTCGGTAACACGCGGCAGCAGATATACAAATGAGAGCCTCCCGCAAATATGCAGACAGCGGGAGCTACTCATGCAACCGCAGACGAAGCTGCAAAACCAGGATCCGTGATTGTCTTGAAGCAGTAGAAACTGCTTCCCCAGACGAAGCTGGCTCTGCTGAACATGATACTGCGAATTTCACTCAGCTGGTTCCAAGTCCTGAAACACATTACTGTTATGGACTCCTGAATATAGTACAAAAGTCCTCCATGCTGCCTTAGGCCCAAGGACCCGGTATTCACGCTCAGGTTTACCTGTCAGTCCACCCACGATCGTTAGACGGATGAGAGTCCACAAGCAAAGAGTAGAACTGTCAGTCGAACAGTCAATTCAAGGTCATTGCCCTCATTTCTCGCCTAGCCTTCGTCGTGGCAACACTATATGGCAGCGATGGAAACTTCAATGGGTTTTATGGAGTCGGAGGTACATAGACTAGTTGTTGCGGCAATTCACTTAAAATAGGAAAGAAGCAAAAAGTTGTAACACAATATGATTCTAAATATTGCCTATTAAAAAAGAGATGTCTGTTCTCATACAATATTAATAAGATTAAATCAGAACTGGGTGTTGGTTCAGTTATTTGTGGAATGGACCGTGAGGCCTATTTTCACTAGAAACACCTTTCATAAAAAGGCAGGACACTGGCCTAGGCCTACACCAAATTATCTGTCACAGAGATATATATATATATATATATATATATATATATATATATATATATATATATATATATATATTAAATTTTGTATCAAGATTTGGACTCGCAACGTAACGGTCTACAAATAGCGCCGCAGCGTCTAACTGAAATTAATTAGGACTATACATAGTTTATTCATATTCAGGCGAAATGAGGCTGCGAAATGTCATAAAATGGTGGCTAGATGGTTACCTGTCCACACGTGCGATCACCTGTCAGTCGTGGAAAGAACTTTAGTTACTCCATCAGTTCATCAGTTTCCACACGTAAGTTTTAACGTCAGTTTTGATGAAGTGACAGGTGGGCTGACAAGTAAACCCAGAGTCGGCATCTCACCTACAGTAG
>NC_087201.1:108357649-108385149 GCF_015104395.2 Macrobrachium nipponense
GTCCGCCCGCAAGTGTTGCATTACCGCAAGATATCGAAACCCAGCTTTCATTACGTGAATCACATTTTAGCCAGCTATCCATTTGTGAGAGATATATGGGTCCCAACGTGTGGACACGCTGCATTTACTTTTCTCCAGGCCAGTAAGGGCCTCATGTAAATAAATAGATGTAAAGTAATTAGCTGAGTTTCTGGCGACCTTTGTCCTCTAGAGTAAATTATCACTATAAATCCTTTTTACGGTAAGTTCAAGTAATTCATTCTATTTTTCCCTCAACTATTCCTGTTTACGTATTGGAGTCCTTTTCAAGGCCAGGCTTCATACGTAACAATATATATTTATATATATATAGTGTTGTATGTGATGCATATAATCACACACTATATACACACATGGGCCCACACACACACACACACACACACTCACACACACACACACACACATATATATATATATATATTATATATTGCTACTTTCAAAATGCATATTTCCCCTCTTTGAAATGTCATGTAGAATTGTGCAACATTTTTTCAGATTCCTAGATAGCTTAGAATAGGATGTTTAAAATGTGTGTTCAGATTTCGCATAACATAATGTAAAAGAATATATGTTTTCCCTTTTATGTCAACACTTTGAGATTAGAGGGTCTGCGAGATCCGTTTGCTTTCCTAATTCTATCAACGCGTTTGATAAGCGAGCTCAAATCTTCATTTGTGTTTTGGAGAATCTGTCATCGTATGTGATAAGACTTCTGCTTCGAGCGATCGAGTAGAGTACGTGTCTTTTTTTTAACAGAATCGTCTCATACGTGTATGTCTTTGCTGAGTCCCACGTGGGGATTACACATTTCTTTATGAAGATTGCGTAAGATTTCGGAGCTTCTAGAAGCAGTATTGTCTCAGAACGTTTTGTCATCTGCCCTGTCCAGTTTCCACAAGGAAAATAGATTCATTACATCTTAGAACCGCGAGGCGGTCAGACATCTCTCTCTCTCTCTCTCTCTCTCTCTCTCTCTCCCCCGCGACATCCTTGAGATTATATTAACGTAACGTAAATTGGTCACTCGTAACTTGTGAGAATTTCATATTTGATATTTCTTAGAATTTATTTAGTGTTATTTAGTGTTTTTGTGTAATCTGAACAAACATTGTTTCGTAACGGCGCATGGTTTTTGGTAAAGTGAAACAAGCCTGCAGCAAAGAAAGAAGTTGGTATACCAAGGTAAAGTGTGTTATATTTTTATTAGTTGCAATTAATAAGTAATAATGGATAGGAATTGTGGTTAACTAATAACGGATAGGAACTGGGGTTAACTAGTAACTAATAACAGATGGTTGTGAAGGTTTGGTAAAAACTGATGGTTAAACTGTTTTGAGTGAAAACATTTACACTTTTACAGATTGCAAATTTTTTTGTGTTTTGTGTTTGTTCCATTGTTTGTGCACTTGTTCGTTTTCTTATTGAAGTGTGCCTTTTTATTTTATATTTTTGTACATGCAACTTCCCCGGCAGATATATACTTAGCTATAGTCTCTGACGTCCCGACAGAATTCAAAACTCGCGGCACACGCGACAGGTAGGTCAGGTGACCAGCCCACTCCCGCCGCTGGGTGGCGGGAATAGGAACCATTCCCGTTTTCTAACCAGAATTTTTCTGTCGCCGGTAGCTACAACACCGTTGTTGGTACCTCCTGCTTTGGAATTCTTTTCTCGTTGGCCGAGGATTATCTGTTTGACCTTTGGTGATGTACATTGATCTTTGGTTTTGGCATACGCTTATCGTGGACCGTTTTTTGGATTTTGGTTTGGATACTCTTTAAAATGTCTGACGTGGCACCTGTATTTAGAGTGTGTACGAAAGAGGAATGTAAGGTGAGGCTACCGAAAGCATCGGTGGATCCTCACACGGTCTGTAAAAAATGTAGGGGGAATGATTGTTCTGCGACTAACACCTGTCTGGAATGTGAGGGTTTAACGGAAGTGGAATGGAAGACCTTGGCTTCTTATGTAAGGAAACTTGAGAAAGATAGAGTTAGGAGGGCTTCCATCAGAAGCTCAAGTAGATCCTGCTCTATTGAGCAGGAAGTAGCTCCTAACTCTTCTGTTAATTCACCTGCTCATAGTTTGGTTTCAGCCCCTTCCCCCAGCAGCGAACCTGTAGATGCGTCTACGGAAATGGCTGCAATGAGAGCCTCAATAATCAGCTTGAAATCGCAACTGCAAGCAATGAAGGAGACAGGTAAGCGCAGTGATGTGTGCAGTGATTTGTGCAGTGTTCCCAGTGAAGTGGAGGGGGCGTCTGACCGACTCCGCATGTCCTAGGCCTAGACCTCTTTTCAGACTCCCATGACCAGGGAGGCGAGGGAATTGTTCGAAAGCCGCAAGGGGGATGTAGAGTCCCATTTCCCAACAGTCAGGCGTCCCTTCGGCAGATCCTGTAGCCGCTTCCCAGGCTGCCAAGGACAGCTACTGCAAAAGCGTCCTCAGGAAGTGCTTTTCGGATTCAGACTCTTCGTCTCCAAGAAGAGGATGGAGTTCGGCCTCTAAGTCGCGTCCTCTTAAGAGATCCTGGAAAACGCCAGCAAGCGAAGCATTGCATTCCAGTCCTGAACCTTTTCCGGAGTATTCTCTTGCTTGTAAGAAGAGAGCTACGAGATCTCCTGACTCTTCTCCGGAAGGTTTCGCACACAAGACGAAGGAAGTCTTGGTAGGACTCCAACAGCAGTTGTCTGCCTTAGTAGGAGTTCTTTCTGAAGGCTCTTCTAGAGTTCTGTTAGGAGAGCCTCAGAGAGTAGGCGCTCGGGCGTTAGCAGACGCTCCTCGCCTGAAAGGTTTTCGTCCCCAGCGAGACCTTCTTCAGTTGCATATGACAGGACTCGTGTGTCTTCTCCTGCTAAGAACGCTAATCGGAAACTCCCTACGAGCAAGAATTCTCCCAGGAGTTTTTCTAGAGAAGATTACGCCTCTCATGGCAAGTATCAGGAGCCTGATTCGCGGATTTCTTGTGAGAGAATTCGTGCGGCTAAGAGCTCCGGGAGAGAAGAGAGCCCCTCTCTTTTCAGAGCTCCGCAAGAAAGAAGGAGCGTTCGTTCGTCCTCTAGACCTTTCCCGAAGGAACAACCCTCTCCCTCTGGCAAGTACCCAGGAATCAGGAGTCCCGTAGGATCCTATAGATATCCTTCTAAGGACACAAGAGTATCGCCGAATAGGCTCCTCGATTTGGACAAGTGTTCTTCGCCTCCCAGGAGGGATAGGAGAGAATCTAGCACCTCTCCGGATGGACGCAAAGGGAAAAGGAGCTATTCTCCTGCTAGACGCAGTTACCAGGACGCAAACGTCTCCGCGACTGGACGACGGGAACAAAGGGTTCTCCTTTCTCCTCGCAGGCGCATTTCGCCTTCCAGGCGTCCTCATCAGGACGCAAATGCCTCTCCTTCTTGGACCAGGCATCCTCACCAGGACACAAGCGCCTCGCCTTCTTGGCTCAGGCGCACTCACCAGGACGCAAGCGCCTCTCCTTCTTGGCGCCAGGAACAGGATGTTCTCCTTTCTCCTCGCAGGCACTCTTCGCCTCACAGGCGTCTGATTCAGGACGCAAGCGCCTCTCCTAGCAGGCGCAAGGAGCAGAGCAGAAGCCCGAGTATAGGGAAGCTCCCGGACTCGTGCAGGAAGGAGGATAGAACAAGGTTTCAGATATCCAGCAAGGGACATTGATTTCTCCTCAGTTAGGATTCACGAAAGAAAAAGGCTTCTTTCTCCGGATCGGTCTCCTGAAAAGGCAAAGCCCTCTTCGCCTGCATCGCTTTTGGAAGAAGTTTCGGAAGAAGAGATATCCAAAGATGCAGGAGTTTCGGACTATAAGAGACTTGCTTCTCTTTTGTTGCAGGTGTTTGGAGACTCGCTACGCCCGTCGGATCCCCCTTCTCCGGGATCTTTATTATTTAGTACGAAACTGTCGAAGTCCTCCTCCTTCGTTAGGATGACCCCTACTCTTTCCATGAGAAAGTCTCTGAAGAGCCTCGAGAGCTGGCTCAGATCTAAGAAGGAAGCAGGGAAGACGGTATTCGCTTGTCCTCCTTCTAAGCTGACGGGAAAATACCAGGTATGTTGGTATGACACCAAGGAGCCAATGGGCCTGGGACTCCCTTCGTCCTCAGATGCGGACTTTTCCGCTCTTGTAGATTCGTCAAGAAACGACGCTCTCTGCATTCTGCAAAAGCCTCTTGGGGAATGAATGTGTGAGGTTTGATCATCTCATCAAGGGCCTGTTCAAGACTCTCGAAGTCTTTAACTTCATGGACTGGGCTTTGGGAGCTTTAGCCAAGAAGTCTCAAGAACCAGACTTCGTTACCATGGAAGAGTTGGGCAGCGTATTAACCTGCCTAGACAAGCGGTTATGGATGGCTCCAATGAAGTGGCATCCCTTTTTGGATCCTGTATTTTGAAGAAGAGGGACAGTGTTTAGCTCCTTCTTAACGAAATCAGTTTCGCCTCTGCAGAGATCCTCCCTGTTATACGGCGCCCCTCTCTAGTCATCTTTTTCCTCAGGAACATAGTGAGGGATATATCGAAGACATTATCAGAAAAGGCCACACAGGACCTGTTGGCCCAGTCGGCTAACAAAAGACTAAAACCTGCTGTTCAGGTTTCAAAGAAGGAGAAAGTTCCCTTACCAGCAGCCCTTTCGGGGAAGGTCCTGCCGCCCCTAGATCTTCTCTCAGAAGTAGACGATCGGAGAAGAGAGGAAGGTCTTCTCGAAGGCCGTTCGTCAAGACCCAGTGAGACTGCGGTCCTCCAGACAAAAAGTGGGTGGCCAGGCTTCTAAAACTTTTACGAAACTTGGGCACAGAAAGGTGCCGATGCCTGGTCCCTATCCATCCTAAAGAAAGGATATTTAATCCCCTTCAGGGAAAAACCTCCCTTAACTACAACTCCAAGGGAGTTGACAGCAACTACAAGGATTCTGTCAAGAAACAAGCCCTTCTACATCTCGTGGAGCAGATGCTTTTACAAGGAAGCCATAGAGGAATAGTAAATCTCTCTCTCAGGGGTTTTATAATCGCCTGTTCTTGGTTCCGAAAAGTTCAGGAGGTTGGAGGCCAGTTCTGGACGTGAGCGCCCTGAACGTGTTCGTAGCAAAGAGGAAGTTCACAATGGAGACGACAGCCTCGGTGTTAGCAGCCCTGCGTCCAGGGGACTGGATGGTATCCCTGGACCTGCAGGATGCTTATTTCCACGTGCCAATACAACCCGTCTTCCAGGAAATACCTCAGATTTATGGTCCTCAAGGAAGAAGTAATTTTTCAATTTCGGGCCCTATGCGTGGTTCGGACTTTCAACAGCTCCTCAAGTATTCACAGGACTGATGAAAAATGTGGCTCACTGGCTTCATCTCGAGGGATTCGAATATCCTTGTATCTAGACGACTGGCTGATACGAGCACAGTCGCGAGTCAGATGTCTGGAGGACTTAAAGCTGACACTGGAGTTAACACAGTCCTTGGGACTGTTGGTAAACCTCGAGAAATCCCAGATGATTCCCCAGCAGAACATTGTTTATCTGGGGATTCGGATGGATTCTCGGGTTTTCATGTATTTCCATCACAGGAAAGATAGAACCGCTGCTTGGAAAAAGTAGCAAACCTTCCTAGAGAAAGAACAATGTTCCGCGAGGGAATGGATGAGTCTTCTGGGACCCTTTCCTCGTTGGAACAGTTCATTTCTCTAGGAAGGCTTCACCTAGGCCTTTTAAAGTTCTATCTAAGAGAAACATTGGGAGCAGAGATCCCAAAATCTGTCCGATTCTTCCTTCCAGATCACGAAGGAAATAACGGAGGACCTTCGTTGGTGGATGAATCCGTGCAGGATCAACGAAGGAGTATCCCTTCATGTTCGAACCCTCGGCTATGTTGTATTCCAACGCCTCAGATGCGGGGTGGTGGGGAGCCACTCTAGGGACGAGAGAAGTCGTCAGGCACCTGGAGGGGAGAACGGAGTCCTGGCACATCCAATATGAAGGAATTAACAGCGATTCACCTGTCTCTCATACACTTCGAGGCTCAGATCTCAGGTTCAGTCCTACAGATCAATTCGGACAACACAACAGCCTTAGCTTACATCAAGAAGCAAGGAGGGACGCACTCGTTCTCCCTTTACAAAAAGGCAAGAGAACTACTGCTTTGGGGCAGAAGAGAGAAGAATCACTCTCCTGACGAGATTCATTCAAGGGGACAAAAATGTAAGAGCCACCTTCTGAGCAGGAGAGACCAAGTACTGCCTACAGAATGGACGTTGCATCAGGAGGTATGCAACTGACTATGGAACCTCTGGGGGAGATCAAATATAGATCTTTTTTCCACCCATTGGAACAAAAGGCTGGAAAGTTACTGCTCCCTGATCGCCGACCCAAGGGCGATTTCGGTGGACGGCCTTCTCCTCGATTGGTCCAGAATAGACGGGTATGCTTTTCCTCCGTTCAAGATCATATCGGAAGTAGTAAGGAAGTTTGCAGCAGCAGAGGGAGCCAAACTGACCCTCATAGCCCCGTTCTCGCCAGCGCAAAACTGGTACACAGAGGTACTGGATGGATAGTTAGACTTTCCGAGATCTCTCCCAAACAGGAGCGATCTTCTCAGACAACCCCACTTCGACAGGTATCACAAAAACCTGCCCGCTCTCGCTCTAACTGCCTTCAGACTATCGAAGGACTTGTCAGAACGAGAGGTTTTTCTCGAGAAGTTGCGAAAGCGATCGCAAGAGCAAGAAGACCATCTACTATTCGAGTCTACCAGTCGAAGTGGGATGTGTTTCGCCAGATGGTGTAGGCTCAGAAGATATCCTCTTCAGTACCTCTGTGACAGATATGCTGATTTCCTCCTTTACTTGAAGGAAAAATGTAATCTAGTAGTCTCTACAATTAAGGGCTATAAAAGTATGCTATCTTCAGTCTTCAGGCATAGAGGCCTTAACATTGGGGAAGGCAAAGATTTACATGATCTGATTAAATCCTTCGAGACGTCAAAGAACAGAGGTATTAGAGCACCTAGTTGGAACTTAGATGTGGTCCTTAAGTACTTGTTGACCCCCAAATTCGAACCTCCCGTAAGGCTATCGTTCAGAGAATCTGACAAGGAAGTCTTTATTCTTGGTCGCGCTAGCCTCAGCAAAAAGAGTAAGCGAACTACAAGCCTTAGAACATAATGTTGGCTTCAGGAACGACTCGGCGTTCTCTGTTCCTTCAAACCGATGTTTTTTGGCGAAGAATGAAAACCCTTCGAAACCTTGGCCTCGAACCTTCGAGGTAAAAGGACTTTCGTATCTAGTAGTACAGAGCGAGAAAGGGCTCTTTGCCCAGTTAGGGGAAGCCTTAAGTTCTACTTAGAAAGGAAGAACAAACTAAAGGGGAGTAAGGAGAGTTTATGGTGCTCAGTTAGAGATCCCGGAAGACAGATCTCAAAAAATGCTCAGGCGTTCTTCATCAGAGATGTAATCAAGGAAGCCCATTTAGCGTGTAAAGAAGAACAACTGGACCTCCTTAGAGTTAAAGCTCACGAGGTAAGAGCAGTCGCTACCTCTTTGGCATTCCACAAGAACTTGTCGATACAGACTCTAGTGGAGTCAACTTTTTGGAGATGCAATTCAGTCTTTGCATCCCATTACTTGAGAAACATTCAAGTGACGTACGACAAATGCTTTACTCTAGGAGCGTACGTATCTGCGGATTCGTTGCTGGGACAGGAGCTGAAACCCAATCCTTTTTAGTTTTATTAGGTTAGGGTTTTTAAATGGTTTTTGGTGCGTTTTATTGGTCGATTGAAAGAGGGTGCAGGAGTTGACCCCTTTCAAATCGTAGTTCTAACATGTTAGTGTGGTCAGGTGATCGGGATTGGTCGTTATGCTCCTTGTAGTGTCTTAATTACCTAAAGCTCTATCATGTAAGAGGGTTAGCCCCCGTTGGTATGATACAGGTCAAGGTTCTGCCATGTAAGTGGGTCAGCCCCCATTGGTACGACCCAAGAAAAGGCTCTGCCATGTAAGCGGGTAAGCCCCCATTGGCATGATCCGAAAGGGTTATCAGTCACAGGTCTCATCCTCTCTGAAACTCTGATGGCAAGCAGACTCATAGACAGTATCAATGAAGTCTTCTTCCATATCAAGTAGGAACCAAGGTTGTTTTTGTTAATATACCTACAATCTATGTTGTTTCCCTGTTTTTATATTCATAAATAATTAGTATGTAACTGTCTCTTGCCCTCCACCAAGGGTGTCAATCAGCTAAGTATATATCTGCCGGGGAAGTTGCATGTACAAAAATGATATTGTTAGTATCAATAAAAAGTTTTGTACATACTTACCCGGGCAGATATTTTTTATACGATTAATGGGCCCGCCCAGCCTCCCCTCAGGAGACAGGTGGAAGAGAAAAATTCTGGTTAGAAAACGGGAATGGTTTCCTAATTTCCCGCCACCCAGGCGGCTGGGAGTGGGCTGGTCACCTGACCTACCTGTCGCGTGTGCCGCGAGTTTTGAATTCTGTCGGGACGTCAGAGACTATAGCTAAGTATATATCTGCCGGGTAAGTATGTACAAAACTTTATTATATACTAACAATATCATTTTCATTTGCATTCGCAATTTAATTGACTTAGTTATTTTCATTGCTTAATCATTGCACATTTAGTTAAATTTAACACTTGTGAATTAATTTGCATTTACTTAGAATTCTTTTCAAGTTTTGTTGTTGTTTAGCACTTGTGAATTAATCTCAAATTTTCAATTATTGCCTAACACTTTTGAATTTCAATTGAATTAATTTTCTTGAATTTTGTGATAAATTAATTTTGATTTAATTTTACTTAATTTGATTCAAGAATTAATTAAACTTTACTTTGTTTCAAGTAACAGTAATTTTCCCTGATATTGTGAATTTTACTTATAAATTTTGTATTTAATAATAAATTTTTGTATTTAAAATTTTTATAAGTATTTCATTTCTAACCAGTGTATTTGCATATGATTATGATTATGATAGGTAGAAACATAGAGTGGTAATTGATTTGCTTTCCTTCAATTTACTTGAAGTGACTTAGAACCAGGGAAGTACTTAGACTTCTGAAATCAGAGAAATACTTAGACTTTTAAAGTTGTTGATGGAGTGATGCCCTTTGATTAATTTAATTACTTACAAGATTACCTCACATCTGTTTTGATGAATTTAGTCTGATTTTCTGCAATACTGGTAAGTTGTTAAGGGATCACTGTTGCCTTTAGAGTATTCAGTTGTTTAATACCTGTTATGAGGGTTCAGGTGTCGGGCTTTTGGTGAGGTAATAATTGATGAATGGTAACCAGATACTTGGCACTTCGTAACAATATATATATATATATATATATATATATAATATATATATACATATATATACATACATATATATATATATATATATATATATATATATATATATATATATATTATATATATTATATATAATGTGTGTGTGTGTTTGTGTCTGCATCACAAACCTAGAGCGAGAGAGTAACACGATATCCAAATTTTGTAAAGTTAATGGGCTTCTCTTGAAAGTCCCACTCTACTTGGGATCCGACTGTAATGTCTAATTATACAACCCTTTCCTTCTAGCCAAAACATCAACTATTTAACCGAATGTAGTGATAACTAACTAGGAACAGAATAAAAAAGTTCAATTCATTAACCTCTTTATTGCCTCTACCATGTCATTTTCCTGTAAATAAATGCTTAGACTTATAAATTGTAAAGAGGAAACTAGATCCTTTAGTTGAAGATGTTAAGCGTCGGTAATTTACATATATTTGTGTTCTAATTTGCTCTTATGGCTAAGTTGATTTGGCCCTCGCCTGCATGTGCACTGGGAATTCATCCCTCCAGGACTTTCACAAAAAATCTGCACAAATAATGGCCATTTTCTTAATAATAGTAATCCTGTGGAAGTAAGGGCAAAAGTGTTTATAAATTTTGGACTGAATGAATGTTTTGTGAACATTTGTCCGTATCAAAGTTTCCTTTTTTATTTTGTCGAAATCATTTATGGCTTAAAAATTTCCGACGTCAGTTACCATAGTTCTTGTGGTGTCTGATTAAGCATTCAGTGAATTCTGTCAGTGGAAGACGATGCATACAGAATATCGAAGACGAGGGCCGGATAATCAGTGTATATAATTATTATTTACTCTTTAATATCCCTGAAAGGGGATAGTGTCGTCAGTACTATAGGGTTTTGCAGCGTCCCTTCGGCCTCTAAGTGCGCCCACTTTTGAGCCTTTTTTTTTTAAATCGGTTCCCCCAACCTTCCTTCATTCGTGCTGACCACCCTCTCTGACTATTATTCCACAGTGCAACCATGGGGGTTTGTCCGAGTTCCACCTTTAGGTCCTTGTAAATCATCTTTATTTTCCAGGTCTCTTAACTTTGCCGTGCAACCATTCCAACCGCCTCTTTTCTCTGTCATAATCGATGAATGACCAAAGTGCCTCAGTGATTGGCTTGACAGCTTTTCAATATCGTGAATGATGCCTCTAGCTTGATCAATATAAACAGAGTTTGTGGCAATGGAAAAGATACAAGAGCACCGACCGTGATGATCTAATGCTAATAACTACAAGCGATTTTATAGAGAGGTGTTAAACGAAATGTGTAATATCTTTTTATTTTTTGCCGCGTGGGCGTCACTTTTAATCTATCACAAAATCTTAAACGGGCAAATACAATTTAAACACCAGTACCAGTATCCGTTATTTTCGACGTGGCAGGTGCATTAGTATCTCATTACACTTCAAAATCTTGCATATTTCCCTCCACTCCACCGATCATTCTTTATATCTTGAAAACACCTAAGTCTTATATAGCTTATGTATATACTGTCTATTTTTCTCCCTTATAGAATGTGCTGCTCAATTGAAAAGAATTCGTATTTTCATTTGTTCGCTTAACGTGTCGTCAGTGATTACTGTCCAGAAAACGTAAGGAAAATGAAAAATGGAAAGAATTGCTCTGTCACCCCTGTTATTCTTATTGAATCCCTATTTTTAAGACTTTGTTATTCTCTTGTTATCAATATCTGAAGTATTCTTGTACAGCATGCTCGTACCTATTTTATCTAAACTTAATAGACTGTAGTAAAAATGTTGTCCCCCAAAATATTCTAAACTACGTTTTCAAAAGCACATGATAGTTTCGCGTTCTTCGATCGAAGATTTCATTTATATGAAAAGTTTCTTGTAATTCTTTTGGCTTTTGTAGACAGTACTCAAAAGTCCACCTGGCTCAAACTTGTACAGCTTGAATTATTCAAGCGTTATATTATTTGCATCTATAAAAATTGGGCGTAAAATTTCTGGTGTACTGCCATAGTGTAGAAACTTCAGACTTTAGCCGAGGAAACTTTATTGGAATAAAAAATCTTCATTTGCATAAGTGTTGGAGAGAGATAATTATCACCAAGGTCGGACACTGGTGGATTTATCTGTGTCCAGTTTTAAAATGTTAAACTTTTAAGGTCTTTAACTCAACTGAACAACAGGTATTCATAGTAGAAATATATCTTCTTGAAAAAAAAATTTTTTTTGCATTTTTTTTTATTATCGTAATCATGGATTTATATAAACTTTAAAGTTGCACATTTTTACCTTTATGAATTGTAACTGCACCAACCATTTCCCTTTCTCTAGCACAACTTGGCAAAAATATGTATATATACACTATATATATATATATATATATATATATATATATTATAATATATATATATATATATATTATATATGTACACATATATAGTATATGTATATGCATGTGTTTGTATGTATCTGTGAGTATTTGCTTTGTTTATTACTGATTAATAATGATGATTTACGCTACCGATTAAAATGATCTCATTTTAAAGATTATCATGTATTTACTTCTGTTATTGCAGTTTGCAGTATTGAACTTTTGAAAGTCGCCCGTAAAAGCCGGTCGAAAAACCTCCAGTCTGTCTGTTCATGGACGCAAGTTTCTCAGAATCCAAGGAACGTAATGATTGACGTTTGTGTAGAGGCCGCCGGTGTTGGCTGCGCCGCAGACGACTGGCCCCCGACTAACGATGCCCACCAAGTAGTTCAGATCTCTATCGTTGGGGATAACCATTGGCCCACCTGAGTCTCCTCTACAGGTGTCCTTCCGCTGTCCACCAGCGCACAGTGCCTGCAAAATAAAAGAGGTGGGATTTCTGATAAAACAGATTGCATTGTGGAGAGATTTTGGACTGGATTTTTTACTTTTCTGCCTCACGAAGAGGAAATTCTAGTGGTTCAAATGAAATTATTGTAATTATGTAGTTTGAATACTTGCGTACACACATAAACAACGGTGCGCACGCACACCACACACACACTATATATATGTGATAAAAGTGAATGTTTGTATGTTTCTTTGGATGCTATAGAAATCCGAACCGCTTGAGAGACCCACACAAAATTTTGCACAAATCATTAAGCTTATCAGTATCCCAAAGAGAAAGAGAGAGAGAGAGAGAGAGAGAGAGAGAGAGAGAGAGAGAGAGTATAATACATTTTTTAAAACCTGCAAATGTAGCATTCATACCATATGAGGATCAGGAAAAACACGAAGGTCGAGGCTACACAAGGAACTGTTTATAGGCAACAGCACTTGCTGAAGGACATCTGCTGGTCTAGCTTCCCTCGGATCTGCAACAGTAATAAAGAACAATCTTGTTTATATTGGTTTCGTGAACATATCTGCCACTTGTGCAGACCAAGATTTAACGTTTAAATTTTCAAGTCCCTAATTATGATGATTATGAGATGAATGGCGCCCCGGTTATGTTACATCTCTCATAGCGCAGTCAGGTATATTTGGCAGGATCTTCTCTTCATTCGAGGGAAAGTGTTCGTTAGTTCGTGAAGGAAGAAAATATTTCCTTTCCCATTTTTTATTTGATTAATTTTTCATTGAGAATCAAAATTCAAATTGTTCTGAAATCCATGGCCAACACGCACAGACACAAACATACATATTTATAAATGTGTGAATGTATTTATGTGCGTGTGTAGGGGGCTGTTAATTGTGTGTCATGTTAGTTCCAATTATGGTTTTATCCAAAGATCGACCCATAGTTGGCAGTCGCATATTATTAATTAATCAATAATCCGCCTTTGACCATTTTCGTAATTGAGTACGTGGTCACCGCAGTTGTTTTTCTCTTGTTATTTTAGGTCCTTTGCTTCAAACATAAAAGCCATTCTTGATGTTTTTTAAAACAATGGCTTTCTTATGCTCAAGCAAGTGGAGAAACATTTCGGACATGGATGCACAGTGAAAGACATAAGCTTAGTCTTTGGAAGAACAAAGCCAACCATTGTCAGACTGTAACAAGGAGAACAGGAACATCTTTGAACAAAGAGAAGATAAGGATGACTAAGTTACAATGCTTGTGCTGCCCTTAAGTCTCTTTGATCATAGGAAAATATGAACAATGGAAAGCGTTTTCAAGTAGGGTCATTCACTATGTCAGTCTTTATACGGTCTAGAAACTCTAGGAGAATTGGATAAGATCAGGTTTAAATCAGCACAAGAAAATTTTACGGAGTTGTAAAAACCTTTAGCGTTGTATCAGTTATAATGTGGACAATACTACATAGCATCCGATACTAATACTGCTCAAGAATGACGGTGACAACACGACAATGTCGTTACAGAAGCAGTATAATTACATAAACAGCAGTAACAGTGGTTTGTCTGTTCAGCCAAATTAATGAAATGATACTAAGATCAAGAACAAAATCTATATAGAAACGACTGTAACTTTAGAAATAAAAGGTAGTTATCATGACAGTAATGTATGAGCAACGATATATAATAAAAAAAAACACAGCAATCGTATGTTAGAAATAATGATAGCAAGCGAACCACTCATTGCGTTGAATATGTAAATATTATTTTAGTGATAACGAATACGAAATTCTAATTTTGTTATATCGTATATCAGGATGAGTAATATTCCAGAAAAGTAAACGATGAAGAGTGAACTCCAGTAACCTTTTACAAAAGACTAAAAAGAATGGAACGAAGAATTATGAATGTCATAATTGTCATTAAGAGTACATGAGCAACATTAAACGCGTAGGGCGAGTTAGTTAAATTTAGCTCTATCGGCGTTTGCTTCATTACTACTGTTGTTGATTTTGTTTTAAAAAATCTTTTATTCTCGGTAATAATGCAATTAGGTTAATTGCCTTTTGACACAATAGATCGAAAAATGGAAAGCCTTCTCCTATACGCTGCATTTCGTATTACTTTTTCTTTTTGTTTCATAACCTTTTTTCTTTTTTTTCACGTGGTTGTGTCACTACTGTTAACACCAGGTATATGCTTTGCTACAGGTTTGGCCTCTGTACTGAAAATAAGATAAGAAAATTGATAAGTAGCCTACTTATTCAAAAGACGCAAAGCCTTTCCTATAATTTTACAACACATTTTGACTTCTTTAAGCTAGGTGGCTTTTATTTCATCACAATTGTTTTATGAAGCAAGGGCATAAAGTCATTTAGGTACGGAGTTTGCCGACCAGCGCTGCCAACCAACCTTGTTACAGTGAAGTCAATCAGGAGAACTAATTGCAACTGCTCTTACCTGTCGTACCCCATCCGGCTACCCACCCTTCTCTTTGGTCAAATTGATCTTGTGAGAATCCAAGGTCATTCTGCAGATTCAGAGGCAGGCACACGGGGTGTACGTAAACTGAAACAGAGAGAGAGAGAGAATAATACTGAAAAAGAAATAGATGGTACTATGCTAGGATTTCCTAACATCATAATTTGATAAACTTCACAAGCATTCAGTCTATGACAAACAGGTTCAGCAGCGGTGGTAAACGGTAATATATTTGTTCACTGCTGTCGCAGGAAATAGCAATAACTAAGAATTAAACTTATAGTACTCTTGCAGTAGTGTAGCATGAGTCAGCAAACGGCCAGGAATAGGATATTTGCAGTTTCAAGGCCTGTCTTATTATTATTATTATTATTATTATTATTATTATTATTATTATTATTATTATTATTATTATTATTATTATTATTATTATTATTATTATATTTTGGTCTATCATAGTCATCCTATTCGACTGGGTGTTTTTTTTGTTTTTTTGTTTTTGTGTTTTTTGTTTTATAGTATGGGGTTCCGGGTTGCATCATGCCTCCTTAGGAATCCATCACTTTTCTGACTATGTGCGCTGTCTCCAGGAGCACACTCTTCTGCATAAAGTCTTGGGGTTACTTCAGCATCTAGCTTCTTCACAATCACACAAAAACAAGAATCTAGTGATCTGGAGCACAGTTCAAATGCCGCGTGTCTGATATTGGATTACTTCGATCTAAAGTGAACTTGGTTTCATTGGACCCCTTGAACTTCGTGGAGGGCTATTGGGTGTGAAAACCTCACTCTGAAGGGTTTCTCTCTCCGAATTTTGAGGAATACGAAGGCTGCTCCTACGCTTTTTTCTATCGGGGCAGCGAAAAATAAGGAGGCCACGTTTTCTCTCTCGTTCTGGATTGAAACCTGCTTCATATTCATGTCTCGCGTCACGGATTCTGCTTCTTATCTCCTAAAAGACAACTAGATCTCAATGATTGTTTGTGAATTGTGAATTCTTACTTTTTAGGAGCCTAAGTAAAACAGATGTTTTATGGGAGCATTATTTTAAAATTTTTCATCGAGGTTTAGGAGAGATTCGGTTAATAGAAGATATATTGCAGTATGCTTTGTTCTATGAACACACGAGGACGAAGCAAAACGAGTACATATACCAAGTTCTTTCAGCATATGTACAAGAAAAAGTATCTGTAAAACTAGTTTAACTTAAAAAAAAATGCTAATGCAAAGAAAATATGCTTAGAGAGGTCATTATAACAGTTATTATAATAATGAATATTCTTTACATAAACTTCAAAAATGAGGAATTAAGTCGATCTGTCTCATGGAATGTCTATTTCTCGTTTTCACTTTAAGTAATGCTAATTTAAAACGAATATCAATTGCTTACTTGTATTCATGCTACATAGTTGTTCTTCTTTTAATATTGCCTCATAATAAAAGCTGGTTTCTTCTCCGTCAGTTCTACCAATAATAGAAATTTGACTTCCTTTGACTTCTGTTTTACTCGTTCCTTCAAGGCAGGAAAACTATTGAAATAGAAATTACGGCGTGACTCTCAGTGGAATTTGATCACCAATGAATAATAATTGAAATAATTCTTTAATGGTTTTCCTTTTCCTCATCTCCAGTCGGAGTATATGCAAAGGAAAAATAAGTATCAGCCACTACTCCTCCTCCTCCTCCTCCTCCTCCAGGAATAGACTGCTGTCACTGTCATTTTTTACCGTTGACGGGAAATGTGGTTAATTATTTCATCAGTGAGATATTGTCTCCCCGGCCACGTTCGCTAATGGCCAAGCGTCGTTTTCAAGAGGTCCCCTTTGACGTGATGGAACGCCTCTTCAAACGGGATGTTAAGAGCTGCCTTGTCTCTACGTTCCTGACGGGTGAAGAACCCATCTCTCGATTGACTTCCTTTTTGTCCGACTGTATTCTTACAGTGTGTCGTGCTGTATCTCATTTCTGCACGCTTTGCTGTTTTCCATCCTCCCTCGGAAGACCCAGGCCTTGCGAGAAAATGAAGATGTTGAAGTTAGTTTTCCAAGAAATGAACGAGGAAGTGGCGAGGGCGATCGCGTTCTTAGGCCTTTTCATATGCTCCTCTACATTTTTCCTGCCATTTCGCTGACGGGGATTTCAATTTAGGGAACACACAGACCTCTCTGTCTTTTTTTCCTCTTCCCTTTCTGAGAACCTGTCGTCTGAATCTAATTTACGAAGAAGAATGGAAGTCAGTGTCGTTATTGTGTTTAGGCTACGAAATATATCGAACGTCCTGCGCCATTGTTTCTTTTTTTTTATTATTATTATTACAGTCGTTTTGAGTAATTTCTTTTACTAACGTCACGTCTCGTTTTCTTGTAATTATATCATGGGATTTTTATAAAGTTCTGAATGAATGGATTTAAATCTTTAACGAAGGTTTATGGTGTTAAATACCCCCACAGAAATTTGTCCAGGGAAGTCGCCTATTCCAAAGAAACATCGCCTGAAACCACTTAACATATTTTGCGTGGAAGTCATTTACATCGCTAACATACACAGCGGAAGATTTAATTTTGAATAGAAGAAGATTCAGGTCAAGTTAAGAAAATAATCGAAATGCAACTTACCATTTGTCAACTCTACCTTCCGGGATAATCGTAACAGGGCAATGTCGTTACAGTTCCTGCATCCGAAGGGAATCCCATAATCCTCATGAATCACTGTCTGCTCTACTCCGATCCTCTGCACGGGATCGGCGCAGAAGCCCCGACAGTCCGGGTCTGTGGAGAGAGTATGTTCTCCAGTCGGACGTTCTGCCTGCAAACCCAGATCCAAGAAGTCAAAATGATGACACTTTCCAAATATATGTCTTTGGAATGTTATATTAACGATTATATTTTTCAAGTATTTAAATGAAATTAACTTTGGGATGTAAAAATCACAAATATATTTAAAGCATTTAAAGGATGTTGTCTTGGGATGCAACATTAATTAATATATTTCTGGTATTTAAATGTAGTTATCTTTGGGATGTAAAAACCACAAATATATTTTAAGCATTTAAAGGAAGTTGTCTTGGGATGTGACAGTAACAAATATATTTCTTGAATTTAAATGAAGTTATCTTTGGGATATAAAAATCACAAATATATTTCAAGCATTTAAAGGAAGTTGTATTTGGGATGTAACAGTAACAAATATATTTCTTGAATTTAAATGAAGTTATCTTTGGGATATAAAAATCACAAATATATTTCAAGCATTTAAAGGATGTTGTATTTGGGATGTAACATTAACTAATATATTTCTGGTATTTAAATGAAGTTATCTTTGGGATATAAAAATCACAAATTTATTTCAATCATTTGAAGGAAGTTGTCTTGGGATGTAACATTAACTAATATATTTCTGGTATTAAAATGAAATTAACTTTGGAATATAAAAATCACAAATATATTTCAAGCATTTAAAGGAAGTTGTCTTTGGGATGTAACATTAACTAATATATTTCTGGTATTTAAATGAAGTTATCTTTGGGCTGTAAAAATTAGAAATATATTTCAAGTATTTAAAGTTATCTTTAGGATGTAACATTTGCAAATATATTTCAATTATTCAAATGAAGTTAACTTAGAGATGTAAAAATTAAAAATATATTTCAAGCATTTAAGGGAAGTTATCTTTGGGATGTAAGAATTACAAATATATTTCAAGCATTTCAAGGGATGTAAAAATTACAAATGTATTTCAAGCATTTTAAGGAAGTTATCTTTGAGGGGTAAGAATTACAAATGTATTTCGAGCATTTAAGGAAAGTTACCATGAATTTACAGAATGGACTGCAACTCGAGAGAAAGCTTACAAAGTGAATCCAGTCCTGGGATGGACGCAATGAGCGGCAGTTAAAACATAGCGCTCGGAAATGAGAACGCCTCCGCATACGAGAGCCGGACGACCGTTTTCACCTGGATAAAAATAAGATATTGAAAGAGAAGTCTTCACATACGTTTCTAGCTACAACTAGTATTATATTCATTTGTATTTCTATCACAGCTACAACGTTTCATGAAATAACTGCAATGGCTAGGACAATATTAGATACAAATGAAAGATGCCAACACTTCTATTCTAATGTTTTGGAACAATGATATCTCATCTGGAATATCGTAAGTGTTTCCCGCTGTATTATTCTTTATTGCTGAGATACTGATCGAGTATGATCTGCATTAGAGGATTTTTTTTTAAATTAAAAAGAAGAAAAAGAATTCGTTAGTGGATTTAAAGTCCCTCCCATACAATTCATTCTCATCATATACCTTAAAACTCTAATCCTTCTCCAACTCAGTTCCTTAGTAACAAGACTTACCCTTACGAACACGGGAAAAGAAATGATTAAATGTAGGATGTCTTA
Organism: Macrobrachium nipponense; assembly: GCF_015104395.2. Classification (NCBI taxonomy): domain Eukaryota; kingdom Metazoa; phylum Arthropoda; class Malacostraca; order Decapoda; family Palaemonidae; genus Macrobrachium; species Macrobrachium nipponense. The sequence continues at coordinate 108,376,737 of NC_087201.1, forward strand.
TGAAACGCATAAGAATAGGTAAAGACGACAATAGAATATGGGTACTGCAGAAATTTCAGGTGATTTTTGTGAGCAATATTTCATCGTCTGAAGACTTTTGATTTTACAAATGAAAATGCTGATGAATGCAATCAAGTCATCGAACACGATCCAGATGCACAAACCAACATCAGAGGAACACCACCACCACCACAACTGCAAATGTCTCTGCTAAGGCTTTGCCTCTGCCCCTGCTTCTGTTACTGCTGATACATCGCACCTGCTCTTGCTAAACGGTTGCACCTGCTTCTGCTTCTGCTAATACTCTCCCACCTGCCCCTGCTGATATTCTTGCTCCGGCTTTTGCTAATGCTCTCGGACTTGCTTTTGTTAACATTTGCAACTGCTTCTGCTAATATTCTTGCACCTGCTTCTGCTGATACTCTGGCACCTGCTTCTGCTAATACACTTGCAACTACTGCTGCTAACTCTCACACCTGCTTCTACAAATACTATCACACCTGCTTCTGCTAACACTCTTGTACCTGCTTCTGCTAATACTATAGGACCTGCTTTTGCTAATACTCTCGCACCTGCTTCCGCTAACACTCTTGCACCTGTTTCTGCTAATACTATAGAACCTGCTTTTGCTAATACTCTCGCACCTGCTTCCGCTAACACTCTTGCACCTGTTTCTGCTAATGCTATAGGACCTGCTTTTGCTAATACTCTCGCACCTGCTTCCGCTAACACTCTTGCACCTGTTTCTGCTAATGCTATAGAACCTGCTTTTGCTAATACTCTCGCACTCCTCCGTTTGATGATTTTCCCATCGAATGTGGAGGTGTCGTGTTTCCGGGCGAACATCGATGGAGCCCTTTGCCAACTTCCGTTTCTCTCCCTCCACCTCTTCAATGTCCTCTCGTCTCTATTTGCTACCCAACACCAACCTCCAGCCCTGTTCAATTATCATCTCGTCTTGGCTTCTGTCCCAAAGACCCTTGTTCTACTCTGTTCATGCTGTGGAGAGAGAGAGAGAGAGAGAGATTGGTTACTTTCTCTTTTTTCTTCATCATACATAGCTGCAGCTCTGCTCTAATTTATTTTTTGGATTTTTTCAATACAGGTACTTGACGGACACAGTGTTTCGATACGTACGATATCTTAGGTCGACTGTTCAAGTGAGTGTTGACATACTTATTACAAAATGATTTCTTATTTTTTCAGATTGATAGCACTGGTCATTTAATATTTCATTGGCTTTCGTATAAATTAGCACTCAGCGTCAATATGTGTACCTGGTCATTTTTTTTTACCTTACACCTTTTTTTCCCTCCGGAATGGGTGTCGCTTAAGGGGAGGTTGATAGCCTCACGCCATTTTTCTTGATCGTCTCAGAAGTTGGTAACTCTTTACAACTTGGTGGACTGGTCGGCGGTAGGCCAAGAGCGAACCGTAGACTAACAAACATCCTAAGGTGTAAGTAACGCTTCACCTACGGATGATCTCTGTCAGCATTTGCGGCTATGACAAAAATAATCCATTTTCAGAGCTTTTCTTTGCTAGCCGTATATCATTTACGTTAACATATTTATATTTACATGTTTATCATTTCATTGGTATTTCATTATTTTGTCTTAACATTTATGAATATACATTCTCCTTCCCTCCTTGGCCAACCACCACCTCCTTTCCTTCCCCTCATAATAACAAGTCCAAGAAAATAAGAGCCCTTGATTCATGATATTGTGTCGAAATACGAGATATGTTAAGTTATCACGAATTGCTCTTTGACTGAAGAGGCAAATAAAACTCAGTAGCAACTTGAATGCTTTTTTCTTACACAAGCCGTTAGGCTTACCTTATTAGTATGAGAATTATGAGTGCCTTTATTGGTTCTGTTGGCTCTGTTACCCGAAACTATTATCTGTTATGAGATTATTACAAACTTTTTATGTACTCTTTATGATGTTCATTTATTATACGTCAGCTAAGAGAATAAGTACCTTTAATCACATAATATAATAATTGAAAAAAGTACTATGAAATACCCTATAGATACCGAAGGAGTTCCGTGGTGCCCGCATTTTCATTCGACCTAATCATACTTTAGCAAAGATATTCGAAAAATCATATTGGGTACTCCTTATTAATGTTGAAATCCACACTATCATTACAGAAAATAGGTATTATTTTTCCTTAAAAAACTTGTTATATTTAGTCTTCCTAATATTAATATGTGAAGTGCATTTTGGCTCAGATAACTTGAATTTGCCACTTAGTCTTCTGTTGATTCCATTTGCTTAACTGAAAAAAGAAGTAGGGTTTGTCATCCTATATATATTTCATAAGGCTGTGTCCAACCAAGAGCGTCTAATATTCTTTAAGGACAGAACTCAACGGTGCTTCAACGTACCACTTGTCAATGCCATTTAATATCATATCCTGGGTTTATATGTATATGTATATAAGTCATATCACATTACCGTCATTCATATACATATATCAAGCTACAAATGTCCTTTAATATCTAATTCGCTCTACCTAGGAATTAATATATTTTCATATATGTTTGACCGAAGGGGAATTTTTTAGCCGATAAGAAATTTGCTGGCTGATGGGCGCAAACCATCATCACCTTAAAATCTAGGACGACAGTGGAACCTTAACCCACCCCGCCACCGCAAGAGGATATAAGTTTATGTTGCCTCCCACCTCAAATACCTGTCGCTCTCAGGTATTCGTAGTTTTGGAGACTGCATCAAACCCCCTCGTCCTCGGTAGCGTTGTAGTGCTTTTGTCCGCACGTAGCCATTATATTAGTCATATCACATTACCATGATTCATATACATATATCGAGCTACAAATGTCCTTTAGTATCTAATTCGCTCTACCTTGGAATTAATATATTTTCATATATGTTTAACCGAAGGGGAATTTTTTAGGTGATAAGAGATTTGCCTGCTGACGGGTGCAAACCATCAACACCTTCAAATCCAGGACGACAGTGAAGCCTTAACCCACCCCGCCACCGCAAGAGGATATAAGTTTATGCCGCCTCCTACCTGAAATACCTGTTGCTCTCAGGTATTGGTAGTTTTGGAGACTGCATCAAACCCCCTCGTCCTCGGTAGTGTTGTAGTGCTTTTGTCCGCACATAGCCATTATATAAGTCATATCACATTACCGTCATTCACATACATATATCGAGCAACAAATTTCCTTTAACATCTAATTCACTCTACCTTGGAATTAATATATTTTCATATATGTTTAACCAAAGGGGAATATCTTAGGTGATAAGAGATTTGCTGGCTGACGGGTGCAAACCATCAACACCTTCAAATCCAGGACGACAAGAGGATATAAGTTTATGCTGCCTCCCATCTCAAATACCTATCGCTCTCAGGTATTCGTAGTTTTGGAGACTGCATCAAACCCCCTCGTCCTCGGTAGTGTTGTAGTGCTTTTGTCTGCACATATAGCCATTATATAAGTCATATCACATTACCGTCATTCATATACATATATCGAGCTACAAATGTCCTTTAATATCTAATTCGCTCTACCTCAGAATTAATATATTTTCATATATGTTTAACCGAAGGGGAATTTTTTAGGCGATAAGAGATTTGCCGGCTGACGGGCGCAAACCATCAACACCTTCAAATCCAAGACGACAGTGAAGCCTTAACCTACCCTGCCACTGCAAGAGGCTATAAGTTTATGCCACCTGGTTCGTGCCCGTCAGCAGGCAAATCTCTTATCGCCTAAAAAACTCTCCTTGGGTTAAACATATATGAAAATATATTAATTTCGAGGTAGAGCGAATTAGATATTAAAGGACATTTGAAGCTCGATATATGTATATGAATCACGGTTATGTGATACGACTTATATAATGGCTACGTGCGGACAAAAGCACTACAACGCTACCGAGGATGAGGGGGTTTGATGCAGTCTCCAAAACTACGAATACCTGAGAGCGACAGGTATTTGAGGTGGGAGGCGGCATAAATTTGTATCCTATTGTGGTGGCGGGGTGGGTTAAGGCTTCACTGTAGTCCTGGATTTGAAGGCATTGATGGTTCGCGGCCGTCAGCCAGCAAATCTCTTATCGCCTAAAAAATTCCCCTTCGGTTAAACATATATGAAAATATATTAATTCTGAGGTAGAGCGAATTAGATATTAAAGGACATTTGTAGCTCGATATATGTATATATATATATATGAATGACGGTAATGTGACATGACTTATATAATGGCTATGTGCGAACAAAAGCACCACAATGCTACCGAGGAAGAGGGGGTTTAATGCAGTCTCCAAAACTACGAATACCTGAGAGCGACGATATATATTATATATATATATATATATATATATAATATATGATATATATAGTATGTAGATATATATATGTATGTATATATATATATATATATTATATATGTATATATATATAATATATATATATATATACATATATATATATATATATATATATATATATATATATATATATATATATGAATATATATGAATATATATATATATATATATATATATATATATATATATATATATATATATATATTGTAAGTAATCAGTAGAAGGATCCACAATAATACTCTTGTTTATCAAGACGAAATATTTTTACAGAAATATTTACAATGCATTGAGCTTTCGTCCATCCTTCTGTGGACTTGAGAACTAACTAAATGAGAGACACAATATTGGTGAAGAAATAGAACTCAATATAAACAAACAAAAATGATAAACAAGTCATCGGGTCTTATTCCTTTCCAGAATTCTCTGTGACCTGCATTTTGTCCCGCCTCGAAGATCAGAGAATTCTGGATAGGAAATACGACTTGTTTGCATATTTTAACCTGGTTTATCATTTAGTTTGTTTACATTGATTTCTATTTCTTCATCAATGTTGTGTCTCTCATTTAGTAGGTGATCAAGTCCACAAAAGTATGGACGAAAGCTTCAAGCATTGTAAATATTTCTACAAATATATTTCGTCTTGATAAACAAGAGTATTACTGTGAATCCTTCTACACACATACACGCACACACACACATACATAAACAAACAAACACACTCTCCCTCTCTTTCTCTCTCTTTCACACACACAGCTTCACTCTGCATACACATTCATACAACTTGTGTTAGACTTCAATAAGGCAGGGTTGCTTAAATTAGAGGTTCTTTTATTTTCAAAGTACAATTCACCAAGTACTGGCTTTCGAATACCTGCCGTCTTTTTCATCAGGCATTAGTGGGAAACGGTACCTATGAAGAAGACTGTATGACTTCGAAAGCTGGTATACTTGATAGACTGTGCTTGTAAATGAAAGATTCTGGCATCGAAACCTTTCCGTCTTATTGAAGCCTAACACGAATAGTATGTTATATATATATATATATATATATATATATATATATATATATATATATCATACACGTATACTCTATATGTATATATTATACAAATTTATTAGAAAGATATATGAAACGCACTTTTTTAACATATATTCACATTTATCGTTAAAGCGTCAGAAGATTCTTTTGGTGTTTCCATTTTAAGAATAAACATGGACGCCGTGTCCAAGTTTCAAGAAATGTGTGTCCGTGGTCCTTGATAATGACGTCACAGCACCGGGTTTCTTGGGAAAGAAGAGACCGATGACTAGCTCAGTCAACGCTTCGAAGAAGTGAGTTATCGTAACGTTTTTTCGTGCTTGGCTGACGGACTTCTTGCGGTTTGTGGACGAATACCTGCTCTCCGAGAAGGTAGAAAAGTCTGTAACGGTTAACCATACGTTTAGAAGATTGTGGATTGAAGGCTGAGCTTCGGTAAATGGTGGTGACTCGACCGGCTTCTGCGCTGGCGAAGTTGCATTACGGTATGTTTGGTATCTTATAACCTGTTTTGAGCATTTCGTGATTGCTTATAGGTTACTTCTCTTAATCACGGATTTCATTAGATATGGTTATTATATAGGCTGGCTCTTGTAGTTTTTTTTTTTTTTTTCTTGGCCTTGTGCTTTTAATTTTGTAAATTTTTTACTTTTACTTTTATTTAAAGCTTCCAAATTTTGTCTAAGACTTGCCTGTGAAGACTATAACACTGAACATGAATCTTGGTTATGGGTGATTTTTATGGTTATGGATAACTAGTTTTAATTTTGATTAGAAAAAGTTTCTAAACTATATGCTTTTTAAAGATGTAATTGGCTTCCTGAAACTAGAATGTATTTTACTAGAATTTCTTTAACTCACTTTTTTTTTTTATTTATAAGTGTTCGTCTATGTTCAGCCCTATTAAGGTGTGACTGGTTAGATTTTAATTCATTAAAGGAAATCCATATACTGTTATAAATAATACTTCTCTTTCAGGCTTTCGTGAAGTCTCAACATAAGGAAATTACATAACGAGAAAAGGAAGTGAAAATTCATTAGCCAGCTTTACCTTCTCAAGCTACACACTGACATGGTTTGGTTTAATGAACCCCAGGTAAGTAAGGTACGAAGCTTTGGCTGGGAACTCATAACTTTAGCTTTGGCTGGGAACTCATAACTTTAGCTTTGGCTGGGAACTCATAACTTTAGCTTTGGCTGGGAACTCATAACTTTAGCTTTGGCTGGGAACTCATAACTTTAGCTTTGGCTGGAACTAATAACTATAGATTTTGCTGGGAACTAATAACTTTAGATTTTGCTGGGAACTAATAACTTTAGATTTTGCTGGGAACTAATAACTTTAGATTTTGCTGGGAATTATAAATTTTTCATTTAAATTAAACTTGTGAATGTCCATGCTTTTACCTCCACCGCCTACAGGGGCGGTGCCCTTGTAGGGGTGGAGGGCCCTCCCAAAATGCCCTGTCCATAGGTCTTACGACCTATGGGCAGGTGCATTGGAGGGTTATTAATATTTTTTGCATTTTGCGAACCTGAGACTTTATGAACCTGATAGACTTTTGCATTAATTGTTGGTAATTTCGTTTGCGTAATTAAAATTTGCATATTTAGTTAAGCTGAATTACTGTAACCTAAATATGACTTGTGATCAAAAAGGGTTTAGCAGCAGTTAGGTTTACCCGCGTGTACTATTCGATTTTTGATTTGAAATTACGTTGAAGTTTTGATTTGAAATTACGTTTGAAGTTTTGATTTGAAATTACGTTGAAGTTTTGATTTGAAATTACGTTGAAGTTTTGATTTGAAATTACGTTTGAAGTTTTGATTTGAAATTACGTTGAAGTTTTGATTTGAAATTACGTTGAAGTTTTGATTTGAAATTACGTTGAAGTTTTGATTTGAAATTACGTTGAAGTTTTGATTTGAAATTACGTTGAAGTTTTGATTTGAAATTACGTTGAACTCTGCCGTTTTGATTTGAGATTACGTTGAACTCTGCCGTTTTGATTTGAGATTACGTTGAACTCTGCCGTTTTGATTTGAGATTACGTTGAACTCTGCCGTTTTGATTTGAGATTACGTTGAACTCTGCCGTTTTGATTTGAGATTACGTTGAACTCTGCCGTTTTGATTTGAGATTACGTTGAACTCTGCCGTTTTGATTTGAGATTACGTTGAACTCTGCCGTTTTGATTTGAGATTACGTTGAACTCTGCCGTTTTGATTTGAGATTACGTTGAACTCTGCCGTTTTGATTTGAGATTACGTTGAACTCTGCCGTTTTGATTTGAGATTACTTTAGACATAAGACTAAATTTTTAATAATTTGATTCTTGATATTTTGGTAACAAACGTAGATTTTAACTTTAAATTAAATAACTTAAGATTGTAAATAAAGGTTTGTCTAATCTTGCCAAGAATATAAATAAAGGTTTGTCTAATCTTGCCAAGAATACAGTGAGCAGGCTTTCCCCACCCCCCCCCCCCCCCCCCCACTCTTAATACAGTAGACCTGCAAGTTCTGAGCAATGGCTTTAGTATAGCTTATTACGAGAAGGAAAGCAAAATGTTTTAACTAGTTAAAGAAACTGCCAGATTGCTTAACAGGCCTAGTTAATTGGTTTTTGTAATTTTGTTATGCAGCTCTGTCCTTTTAACGGTGGTTTCCTGAAGTCACTTCACTAGTCAACACAATGTGAAACTCGGGTCCCTTAGCTTGAAAGTTATACATTCTCTGTACTTTGTTCAGAGGGTTTATAAGAGAATTGGTTTGTATAGGAAAAATATTAAGGCTTTAGGTTGTAAGTTTAACCCTTAATTATACTGGCTAGAAAATCTTTGCAGGTGTATTTATTAAAAATATTCTATTACCAATTTCTGCCGCAGATTTTTGTTTCCTTTACAGGATGGTGACGGGAGTTCTTTAAGAGAGTGTGATGTGGTGTTTGTGAATCTTGTTCGTTGCTTTGGCCCCTCAATAGCTTTTAAATAAGGTGAGAA
>NC_087201.1:108397649-108500149 GCF_015104395.2 Macrobrachium nipponense
GATAAATAGATAAATAGAAATATATAATATATAAAATATATATGTAATATATAAATATATATGTAAATTATAAATATATATAAATATATATATATATATATATATATATATATATATATAATATATTTATATATTTAGATAGATAGATAGATAGATAGATAGAGGTGTGTGTGTATGTATATATATATATATATATATATATATATATATATGTATATATATATATATGTTATATATATATATGTATATATATATATATATATATGTATATATATATATATATATATATATATATATATATACATCACACACACCTCTATCTATCTATCTATCTATCTATCTATCTATCTATCTATCTATCTAAATATATAAATATATATATATACATACACACACACCACCTCTATCTATCTATATCTATCTATCTATCTATCTATCTATCTATCTAAATATAAAATATATATAAAATATAAATATATATATGTAAAATATATATATAAAAATAGAAATATAAAATAACTCAATATATATATATATTATATATATATATATATACTATATATATATAATATATATATATATATAATGTCGAGTGATAACACCACTGTGATTCATATATACGCATTAAGCTACAAATGTCAAATATCTAGTTCGCTCTACCTCAGAATTAATATATTTTCATATATGTTAACTGAAGGGGAATTTTTAGCTGAGATAATTTCGTCGGCATGATAAGCAAAAAGGGGTTCTGTGCTGATCGTTTTTAAAGCTTATTTTTCTAACCTTGTCTAACCTTCAACACTTTTTCTTCTGGTTCCCGCTTTATAATCTTTCGTTTCAAATCGTCACTGCTTTCTAAAAGGTCTAGAGATTGTTTAGACCTTGGCCGCCTTTGTCGGTTCTCGGGTAACTCTTCTAGATGGGAGATCGAAGCTGATCTCTCACAGCGACAATGAAGAGCCGGAAAATTTGAGTGTCGCCGGATTTAAAACTGTCACCGGCAAATCTGTATCAATCGGTCTCGTGCCTTTGTTATCCCGGCTCATGATGCCCTGAATTCACAAGAAGCAGCAACCCCAACTTTTGGAATTGTACACGACGACCTAAGTGATAAAACATCTGAGGCTACCATAGGCCTGTCTGCCCAAAAATGTTAAATTCAATCCGTGAGTGTCCTGTTCTTATGCCATCATTCGACTATTCTTGCATAGGTCTAGGCTTTTTGCCAGTGCAGGACATTCCAATTTTATTGGATTCTCCTGAGGTAAGCTGAATCAAGGAGTGACGTTCAGTACCTTAGAATATGAAGATGATATCCAGTTAAAGAAAACATTATGGCCTGTCCTCACTTGCGGTCATGCCCGTCGGTCATTTCCAGCTGTTTTTATTTCCTCACGCTTCTGAAGCAGTGTTACCATACAGTCGCATCGTTCTGGTTACATACTCAGTCGGTCAGTATCAAGGAGGTTGAATACAGTAAAGTGGAATGGCTTATGGGAACAGTGTTTGCCCGTCGGGCAGTGCCTGCTAGTGTGGACAGGGCATTAGACATCTTCATTCTTACTTAAAAGAGAAACTAAAGGTCCGAAAGTTAGAAATATTCCCAGCCCTCCTTGGCCACATAAAAAAGAAGAAGAAAAGAAGACGACGACTGGAGAACAATGTTCATCTTACCAATGGCTTCGAGGAGCGCCATCCATGGCCAGGCTGATAAGGGAGCGTCTTCGCCACTGACAACTCGGTCGACCAGACCCCTTACGCCACAGCGTTCTGGAAGCAACTGCGCAGGAAAGAAATAAAAAAAAATTATCATTAAAGGTTGCTGGTTTCGTCCAGGTTTTAACATCATTTAAAGAAATACTGATTAATATTATAATAAATTATCTGGTGCGACAAGAAAAAAAAGGGGCGTCTATACTGAATAATATGTTGGAAAAATCAACGTTCTACCTGCATAAAAGCTACGCGATGGTAATAATCATAAAATTCATAAGTTATGGAACATATGAGATTTATAGAAGCTATTAAGGCAGTATACAATTACTTAGGTTTGTATTTAAAAATTTTGTTAAGGAGTCGAGCTCCTATAACTTAGAAATACCTCTTTGCTCAAAATGAAGTAATCCATATTGAAAATATATCACATGATATTATTATATTATTATTATTATTATTATTATTATTATTATTATTATTTTTTTTTTTTTTTTTTTTTTTGCTCTATCCAGTCCTCCAATTCGACTGGGTGGTATTTATAGTGTGGGGTTCCGGGTTGCATCCTGCCTCCTTAGAAGTCCATCCATTTTCTTACTATGTGTGCCGTTTCTAGGATCACACTCTTCTGCATGAGGCCCGGAGCTACTTCAGCCTCTAGTTTTTTCCAGATTCCTTTTCAGGGATCTTGGGATCGTGTCTAGTGCTCCTATGATTATGGGTACGATTTCCACTGGCATATCCCATATCCTTCTTATTTCTATTTTCAGATCTTGATACTTATCCATTTTTTCCCTCTCTTTCTCTTCAACTCTGGTGTCCCATGGTATTGCGACATCAATGAGTGATACTTTCTTCTTGACTTTGTCAATCAACGTCACGTCTGGTCTGTTTGCACGTATCACCCTATCCGTTCTGATACCATAGTCCCAGAGGATCTTTGCCTGATCGTTTTCTATCACTCCTTCAGGTTGGTGCTCGTACCACTTATTACTGCAAGGTAGCTGATGTTTCTTGCATAGGCTCCAGTGGAGGGCTTTTTGCCACTGAATCATGCCTCTTTTTGTACTGGTTCTGTGCAAGTGCCGGGCATTCACATTGCTATGTGGTTTTATGGTTTCATTTTTCATATTGCACTTCCTACATATGGGAGAGGTGTTATTTCCGTCTATCATACTTTGAACATATCTGGTTCTTAGGGCCTGATCTTGTGCCGCTGTTATCATTCCTTCAGTTTCCTTCTTTAGCTCTCCCCTCTGTAGCCATTGCAATTGTCATCGCTGGCTAGTTCTTTAGTCTGTCTCATGTATTGTCCGTGCATTGGTTTGTTGTGCCAGTCCTCTGTTCTTTCTGTCTTTCTCCTCTCTGTATATTTTCTGGGTCTTCGTCTACTTTTATTAGTCCTTCTTCCATGCATCTTTAGCCACTCGTCTTCACTGGTTTTCAGATATTGCCCCAGTGCTCTGTTTTCGATGTTGACACAGTCCTCTATACTTAGTAGTCCTCTCCCTCCTTCCTTTCGTGTTATGTATAGTCTGTCCGTATTTGCTCTTGGTGTAGTGCTTTGTGTATTGTCATTTGTTTTCCTGGTTTTCTGATCTATGCTGCGGAGTTCTGCCTTCGTCCATTCCACTATTCCTGCGCTGTATCTGATTTACTGGCACTGCCCATGTGTTTATGGCTTTTATCATATTTCCGGCGTTGAGTTTTGGACTTGAGTATCGCCTTGAGTCTCTGCATATATTCTTTCCTGTCGTGTCCTTCATCTTTTGGTGTTTTATATCTCCTCCTTCCATTATTCCCAGGTATTTGTATCCTGTCTCATCTATTGTGTTTGATGTTGCTCCCATCTGGTAGCTTTATCCCTTCAGTTCTCGTTACTTTGCCCTTTTGTATGTTGGACTAAGGCGCATTTTTCTATTCCAAACTCCATCCTGATGTCCCCAGATACAATCCTTACAGTCTGGATTAGGGTATCTATTTCCTTGATGCTCTTACCATACAGCTTGATGTCGTCCATGAACATCAGATGGTTGATTTTGTTGCCTCTTTTCTTGAGTTGGTACCCGGCATCCATCTTCTGTAGTACTTTTGTCATGGGAATCATGGCTACTACGAAGAGTAGTGGGGGACAGTGGAGTCGCCCTGAAGATCCCTCTCCTGATATTAACCTCTGCTAGTCTTATTCCAGAGCTTGTAAGTATTGTTATTATTATTTTATTTTATTATTATTATTATTATTTTTATTATTATTTATTATTATATTATTTTTTTTTTATTTTTTTTTTTTGGGTCTATGACAGTCCTCCCCCAATTCGACTGGGTGGTATTTGTAGTGTGGGGTTCCGGGTTGCTCCTGCCTCCTTAGGAGTCCATCACTTTTCTTACTATGTGCGCCGTTTCTAGGATCACACACTTCTGCATGAGTCCTGGAGCTACTCCAGCCTCTAGTTTTCCAGATTCCTCTTGAGGGATCTTGGGATCGGTGCCTAGTGCTCCTATGATTAAAGGTACAATTTCCACTGGCATATCCCATATCCATCTTATTTCTATATTATTATTCTATATTGTGTCTATATTATTATTATTATTATTATTCTATATTGTGTCTATATTATTATTATTATTACTATTATTATTATTATTATTATTAGTGTGTTAAAAATATCACCATCATGAAATCGGATGAAGACCCCAGAAAAAATTCGATTCAAACAAGGACAGGAGGATTGTTGTGTGCCTCCTTTAATTTCATTTTATTTAGTAATAACCCCGAAGGCGCTGTCTTTGACAAACAGCATAAGGTTCACAGCATCAAAGAAGCAAAGCAATGAGATTCAGCATCTGGGTTTAACCTCGTCACTCTCTTGCCTGTACCCCGTAGCTGTGTAGTGCTGTCGGTGCATCTCATGCGGTGCACTGTAGACATGACTTAAGCTGGTATCACACTAGTCATTTCTTGCTCGTGGTTTTGGCCAGCATCCAGCCGATGCTCGCGAGCAAAAGTGTTGTATCATCACACTAGGAACTCGTGGTTTCGAGGAGCCGTAGGAAAAAGTAAACAAAACTGATCATCTGATATCATCATGGCGCCCAGAAATTGTCGAACTGTTGCAAGATGCGCTGCAGTGGTTTATTTCTCGGAAACTTACGTGAATGCAAGAGTAACAAAAAACGTTTGTGGGTTCAAGAGTGGCTCAGGAGAGTACGTCCTATCAGCAGCAGCCATCTTGTTTGTTTACACTATGCTGTGGCTCGCGGCTCGTGCTGGCTGCTTCCCGTCCTGTTCGGAAGCAAGAATCTCGAGCTAAAAGCTCCCGGTTTTTCATTCTCGGCAGCAACGGCTCGCTGCTCGAGAAAAAAATGCCTAGTGTGAGGCCAGCTTTAAGGTTGTTTGCAGCGTGCCTTCGGCCCCTAGCTGCAACCCATGACGTTCCTTTTACTGTACCTCCTCATATTATCTTTCTTCCTACTTGCTTTCCACCCTCTTCTAACAATTGATTTATAGTGTAACTGCTTTGAGGTTTTCCTCCCATTGCACCTTTCAAACTTTACTTTCAATCTCCGTTTCAGCGCTGAATGACCTCATTGGTCTTTGTGCTTGGCCTTTTGGCCTCAATTCTATATTGAGTTCAATTCAACACTTGCCTGTAATTTCTTGTAGCTATAGTTATTTTGTAATAATGAATCTTGTCATTTTCAATCATATTTTGACGTTCGTATGATCTCTCTGGTAAAATGCTATTCGCAGTGAATCATCACTAAGAATCGCTCACGGTTGAAATTCACGAAAGTCGTCTTAGCGTCAATTCAATTGTAGTTCAGCTTAATTATAAATTCTTTCGCCACTTACTGAATTGTGTTTTATACATTGTGACTTTCAGCAGATTTTATTATAGTTTGAGTAGGAGCGACCATATTGCTACATGTTAAATTGAGCCATGAAAATCTAACCAAGTTTAACAAAGGCATTACAGTCAATAAACTGTGTCTTACATTGCGGCACTCAGTAATATCGTTGCTTCTGTTTCAACAAGCAAAAACATTCCCGAAAGTCTCAAGGTGAAGAGTTTAGTCACTCAAATAGTAATTCAGTTTAGCTACTACTGAACGAGTTGAAATTCTTAATCTTTGAACCCTGCCTACTCTCTATTGCGTATCGTTCAGTCGGGTATATTTACAAGAAAACGAATATATTCAGTTGCTTATCAGTTAGTCGGATATCTTTGCAGGAATACAACGTTATTGCTAATCAGCTAGGTAGACAAACATTAATTTGACATACCCTTATGACACAGTGGACTGCCAATAAACTCAGGTATTGGCCTTAATTGGGGCAAAAACATCAGTTAGATCTATAGTCAGTGATAATGCAACACCACCAGAGAGAATTAAAAGGACAAAAGCCATAAAATATTACAATACTAAAATTGTTGAGATTAAATTAACACACAAAACTTTTATTGAACTCAGCAAAGGCACTGTTTGCAGTAAAAGCAAAGCTGACAAAGCTACTGACGAGAAAAGTCGGATATCCCATTTGAGGAATCTATAAACATTCAATGTGATGAATCCGCAACTTCATGCAAAGCAAAAGAAGCCATCCAAGACTTGTACACCAGCTGGGTGTTGGTTGGGGAAAGGGACACTAATGATGAAGATGAAGTCAAAGAAAAACCCGAGAAGGAAATAAGCAAATAATGAGGACTGCAACTGTTCGGATACTTTTCCAGACAACTTAACCCATTAACCTGTCTTATACATTATTATTAAAGCTATAGTGTAGGTCAAAGTCACATTATCACGAAACAACAAAAATATGTGCACCTTTTATGAAGCAGCTGCTAAATAGAAATACGCCTACAACTAGGCAAAAAAAAAAAAAAAGTAGAAATTAAAAAAAAGCTATGATTGGTGATATTTAGTAGGCAGTTTTAACTTTTCATATTTATTTTGTCAGGCAACACATTTCTCTCCTGTAGGAAGGTAGTGGTGTCAGTGCACCTCATACTGTGCCTTGTAGGCATTACATAAGGTTTTTTTGCAGCGTCCCTTAGGCCCATAGTTGCAACTCCTTTCATTCCTTTTACTGCAATGTTCAGGATCTCTTTTATCTTACTTTGCACCCTCTCCTGACAACTGTTTCATAATGTAACTGCGAGGCTTTCCTCCTGCTGCACCTTCCGAACCCTTTACTGTCAATTTAGGTTTCAACGCTGAAATGACCTCATAGGTCCCAGCGCTTGCTGTTGGGCCTAAAGTCTATATTCTATTTTGTACTTACACATTTCTCTGACAGTTGCTAATGGTGCCGTACATTGCTTGACCAACTTGAAAAACAGAAGAGATTCTATTTTCTTCTTAGGATAATCAGTTCAGAGAGCCCAAAGATTAAAAAACTTTTTTATGAAAAAAATCTCCAATGACAAAGGTTCTTAGAATGATGCTGTGATGCTCACAATACATCAGAGCACTTCGACTGACGCTAAAATTCTCTTTCGTTTTTGCTATTCAAAATTTGTCACAATCTTATTAGAAACTCAGGAAGGAGGAAGTTAAATACATCAGCAGTGTTTCTCAGATTGTTTCCACTTGGAGTTGTGTGATTATGGTAATTTATCATTTCCTCCCTTTTCCTCTTCCTTTTCTTTCTCTCTCGCTACACAACTGTCCCGTCTCTATATATAAGCGCTGAAAGAGAGAGAAAGAGAAAGGTGCTCCCACTCATCATGAATGATAAACACTGTTTACCGTGGACTGCATATTAGAAATTTGCCGAACTTTTGCAATTGAAAACATTTTCTTTCGTTAATAAGTTTTCTGCATGGAATCCAGAGTGTTAATGAGTTGACTTTTGCCATTATCTTTGTTTTCAGAATTTTTCAAGTTCATAATTTTCTATTTAAAGAAAAAAAGGACAAATATCAAATATAACTGCATTTTATAGTGTAAAATGTACCCATTCTAAACGTAAAAATCCTACATCCTGAGAGTGTTTGGAGCCTTTCTTTCTATAAAACGTTATGATTATAGCGGGTTCATGAATTCCTAACGATATGCACACGACCTTTCACTCTAGCATTTATCATGCTCGGAGTGAAGGGAAAGATAATCATTTTGGTCTCGCAACTGCAACATCTTCTCAATGCATTGGGACGGTCGGGCTGTCCTTTTCTAGCCCAGGACCGAAAAGAAGAAGTAAAAGGAAAAGGGCAGGAAAAAGCGTGGGATCAACCACGAGGAAGGTGAAAAACCTGCCACTTAAAGGAAGAAAGCTTATAGGAGACTGATAACTCCTTTTCAAAGAGCATCTCTCTCTCTCTCTCTCTCTCTCTCTCTCTCTCTCTCTCTCTATATATATATATAATATATAATATATATATATATATATAAATATGTATAATATATATATATATGATATATATATATATATATATATATATATATATATATATATATATATATATATATATATAAACAGGTCATATAG
Source organism: Macrobrachium nipponense (assembly GCF_015104395.2). Classification (NCBI taxonomy): domain Eukaryota; kingdom Metazoa; phylum Arthropoda; class Malacostraca; order Decapoda; family Palaemonidae; genus Macrobrachium; species Macrobrachium nipponense. The sequence goes on from NC_087201.1 coordinate 108,405,853, forward strand.
CAGTAAGCTTCAAGGGGGTATCTAGGAAAAGGCGGTAGGAGTCTTAGAACAACAGTTCATTTTGCCGACGGCGTCTCTCAGTACGTCATTGCATCTTCAAGGCTTTCTGTCATTAACAGAGAAAAAAAAAACATTCCCTTAAAATCTTATAAAAAAACGGAAAAAAAATAATTATCATTATTTGATTTTGTGGTTTTTTTTATGTTTAAGTGATTTTTTCTTTATGAATTGCAGTCTTGAAGATGCCGTCAGCAAATAAACAGTTGTTCTTAGAACGTGCTGCCTTTTCCTGGATGCCCCCTTGAGAGCTATATAGATATATATATATATATATATATATATATATATATAGATATATATATATATATATATATATATATATATATATATATATATATATATATATATATATATATATATATATATATATATATATATGAATTTTCATCACATCACCATGATTCATATACATGCATTAAGCTACAAATGTCCTTTAATATCCAATTCGCTCTACATCGGAATTAATATATTTTCATATATGTTAACCGAAGGGGAATTTTCCGGTCGTAAAGAATCACCATTAAAACTAAATCCAAGGAAGAGGGTGAGGGAAAAACCCAGTGGGTGTTTCACATTAGTTCGTTCCTTTGAAAATGTGGAATCTTTATTGTGTTTGATGTATACAGCACATTCATTTTTTTTTTACTTCTCTCAGTGTGATTGCTAGAAAAGCCTACCAGATACTCTCTGTCAAAAATATAAATTTTCACGAATCCATGCCATAGGCCCGTTTTCAAGAAGTATATCTACTTTAGATAATTCAAGATGTCATCTGTTTATGAATCCAATATTCGTACGTGTAAGAGTTTAGGTAGCGATTCAAAAGGGATTCATTTGGACGTATGAAGTGACATTTCCATTAGAGAGAGAGAGAGAGAGAGAGAGAGAGAGAGAGAGAGAGAGAGAGAGAGAGAGACTTGTAGGTATGAAGATGTAATTTGAAAAATATTAACCTTTCATTGGACCTTTCATGAACTATGCACTAAAAATGAGTTAAAGTAGAATGACAGAATGCTTGTATTCGCATTCTGTCATGGCACTTCCCGTTGCTTTTCAGTTATTCAGGTCCTGCTTGAAAACGTTTCGTGTGAAAATCCTTCGTTGTCGAATGTTTCATCTAAAGTTATCACCAGAAGTTGTCGGTGGGGTTTAAATTCTCTCTCTCTTTTATACTCACGGAATCAATTTCTTAACCGCCTAGAGGAAGCGACTTTGGAAGCTTTGCCAATATTTAGTTTTCATTAAGTGACTCAGTCCATCTAAGGAATTTCCCTATCTATATAAGACCCCAAATTAGGTCAAATTCATTTAGAAAAGACCTTCCTTACAAGGAAGTTTTGTTGACTTTAAAGACACCCCCCTAAGTGATGTCTGAGTCTTTGGAGACTTTCTGTTTACTTTAGCGAAATCAATTGTATCACTTCCTAGAGCGTAATCTAAGAATCCTCACCTACTTGTTCAGCGTCTGCGCAAACCTTAATTAGGTAATAGGCATCAAAACTACTTAAAAAAAAATGACGTTGCGTGAAAACCATCCAATGGTTTACGGTATTTATTTGTACAGTATTCAGCTACAGTAGTAATCTGGTTAGCTTGGGATATGAACAGTACAGTTTCCTTCCTATCAAAGCAGAATCCGAAATTCACCTCACTTCTAAATCTCTTAGAAATTAGTAATGAGTGATTGTTGCTCTGCGAATCATTCCATGACGTTGACTTGAAAATTGATATATACTTACTTAAAACAAAACTGCCGGTTGAAATGCACGCCAACAAATTCGATACCTGACAAGGCATTTCCAAAACTTTTTGCACTGGGAGCTCGGATTTCCATTGCCATCTTGGGAACTGCGACACTTTGTAGTCGGTCTCCCTCAGTCTTTTTTTAGGGACAAAGTTTTGGCCAACTGCAATACTTTAGAGTTCAAGATTTCGTGTGTGATGCGTCCAATCATTTTGTTCCTTACTGGTTTGTTGACATGGTAGTTTTTCAGATCCCAAATTCCTTTAAAAGAGGAGATGTAAGAAGGTGCAACTTTATCTAGTTTTAAGAAAGATTTTTGGACTAAGGTTACAGTACCGAGATGTGTTCAGCATGTGTCCTAAAACGCCGTTGTGCCCCTGTTCTCCTAATCAGAGAAGTCAAGAAAAGGGTATAAGTTTAGCGATCCCATCCCAAAGGACTAATTTAGAAATAAAAGGTTTACACCAACACGAGTAGCTTCCTGAAATGGTGGAAGACACAAACACACATGTATATATATGTATATATTTATATATATATGTATGTGCATTTGGTTGTATTTTCCTACCTAAGGGTTGGTTTCAACTTTCCGAGGTTGGGGATTGCCTCATCGAGGCCCTCCCCTGTGTCGATGCGAGTCTTATTCGTAACATTTATTTAAAGAAATTAAAAAGATAGAGAGAGAAGTTTAACATGCAAATATACTTGTAGTTGGACGCCTCTGTGAGGGCTTAGACATGGTTTGTGCATTTATTGATAGAAGTGATGTTGGATCTGCCTCCGGCATTGTGCACAATACGTCAGATAGTGTTTGAGTTGAGGTCCGTATTTGGTTCGCTGAACTGACCTGTGGTATTGTATGTTGGCTCATCGGCAAGATATCCAGGAACTCAGCTTATGTTTAAATATGTGGACAGGTCGTTATATTTTCTGATAATCGAAATGCATAGAGGTAGGCAGTTCCATTGGTTAGGAGCAGTGAGAGCGAATAAGGAAGCGGGAATCATTTTGGTGTGCGTTATATTTAGAACCTAAGGCTCCCAACCAGACATATAATTTGCTGTGTAGTTCAAAATTCACAATGCGCCTTGCTGCGTGAAGTGAGGTTGGAATCACTGAGCTGTGGAAATTTATCCTGAAAAAGTTTGTTTAAACATCCTCTTTATAAGTCTGGTTTCTTCCTTTTGAATCTTTTGACTCTGAAAATGCGTGTTATTGTGACTTTAGGCAAATATATATACTTATTATATATATATATATATACATATATATATAATGTATTATATACATATATATATATATATAATATAATGTATATATATAATTTATATATATATATATAATATATATATATATATATATATATATATATATATATATGAATGCATATAAAGTAAGGAGAATTCTAGTAAGATCGAACCAATATTCTGATACATTATTCATCTTGTCAATGCTATTTGGCATTCGGCTGTCGACGCTTGCATGAAATTCGTAACGGAAAGCTGTACAATGAATGAAAGAAACAAGCTTACGTATTCATTCATTCACCTCGCTTCTTTGTCTACTTCCTGCCCGGAGATTTCATTTCGGGACTTGCATACCAGCGCTCTTGATCGTCCTTTCATAGATCAAAGAGAAAACAACAACTTTAATCCTTCATTTGGGTAACAGAAAGCAAGTGAGCATTTTCCTCTTTTCCCGGCAGATGGAGAATGGCTTTCAACTGGCGCTTAGCAGAAAAAGTTTTGGTATTTCCTCATTAGTGTTGTGTATTTTCAAGGGAAAAAAGACCTTTATGTCAGAAGCCCGATGAATAGCTAAATATCTGATGGCAGTTTTTTTGCATGACTATGTGCAAGTGCTATTTTTATTTATTTTTATGATCATCTTTGTGTAATTTGCTTTCTAGAGAAACTTTTGCAGTAAAAAGGTCACATCTGATTAAGCCTCACAGTTATGAGGTTTCAAATGCCCTAGTAGTTATATAACAATTAAAATTGTCCGCTGTAGGCTATTGCTTGTAAATTTCTTCGTCATTTTCATCATCGTTAACATGAATACCACTTCCTTCATCACCCCAGACAGAGGAGTTGAACGGATGCTATGTTTTCACCAACGTGTGCCTGTTTGTTTGTATGTACGCAACGCTGCGTCCACACGACAGCACAAAGTGTCTTAAACACGGCGACAATTTATCCCTTACATATCACAAACAGTTGAAAAAATGTCAACGGGCGTGAATGGAGAACGAACCTTTGTCCAATTCTGGATAATCGTACGACGTAATAGATAGAACTACCAACTAGTCAGTAATACATTCAACTATTTTCGCTATGTCTGTGCGATAGGTTACCGACGTGTGGTTATCACATGTTTATATGTAGTGTGGACGCACTCTAAGATATCTCAAAAAAGATATTTGTGTGTCTCAACGACTACTTTACTACTTCGTGACTGGTCTGCAGTGAATTCATGTTGGGTAAGACCGAGATCTAGATCCAGACCAAAAAACTGTATTGCGCTCTCCTCCCCGCATTCTTTTGTGGGTGGCTTGGGAAGGCTTAGTAGAGAGAGACATTACGTTTCCGACTATCTTGTTGCTGTTGTTGTGACCTTCACCAAGGAGGGTGATAAGTGATTAGTTACATTTGATTGTTGATATCTTTGGACCTCAGTGAACAGAATGACGCAGAACAATAATGTCGGTTTTGAAGACGATGTTTCCAAAACAAGGGTCTTGCGGCTGGCGACAAATGATGAGCTTAGTTTGTGATAGGTAGAGGACTTTGTTAGCATTGCAGGAGTAGGAAACTTTTTGGGAACGGGTTCTAGGTTTAAGAAACTGAAGCCTTAGGCACCATTCCGTCACTTTTCGCAAGTAAGTTGAGTGATTATTTTATAAATGAATGTCTAGCCTGACCGTTTCTAGTCGAAAGAAATAAGCCCTCACATGGGTTTGATGTTTGTGGAGGTATGTATACGATCTCTGGCTGCTTTATATGCTTGCTATTAAGGCAATAGATGATGATCATCATCGTCAGGCGATAGCTAACAGCTGATAAGGATAGCAGGCTAATTCACACTTCTGCTGTCAGTCATTCTCAGACATATATTTAACATAGAAATTGCACGATTTTAGTGAACGAGCTCACTCCAAACGCATATTTTGATGAGAAAAGTACTATAACAAACTTGAGAAAAATTCGACATATCAAATAATTATCATCTCAAATTCATTTAAATACTCCCTCGGAATTGTGAGAATGCCGAAACTCTGCATTTGAAAGTAAGTCAAAATTTTTCCATCATTGTTTCTACATTTTTCTCCTTCTCACTGGGTATTCAGTAGTTAATTCTGCTCAGAGAAACTTTAGAACCCAACACAGAAGATGTTTTTTGTTTTTACCATCTTATTTACAAGAATCGACTCGCCTTTTTAAGTAAGGAGTAAACCTCCCTGTTTAACGTATTTCGAAATGTAAAACAGTAATCGAATCTCGAAGACTTCCCACTTCTCAGAATGCAAATTTCGAGCAAAGACAGTACCGAGACCAGAAAGCTGTTCATTTGTTGCAAGCGAGGAAGAACAAGCAAATGTAGGCGGGCGAGGAGCGCGGTGGCAAACACAATGGCATCCCGAGAAAGGGTGAGCGAGAAAAGGAGGTAGCGAGAGGTGACATCAAAATCAATAGGAAGGAAACAAAAAGATAAGAGGACACAGAAGCCGCATCAAGGAACTGTATAGGCTTATTGACAACCACAGAAAGGAACGGGAACCAAGAACCATTTTGCGAGAGGCTTTACTATTTTCGAGGTGAGAAGTGCAAAAGTTCGTAGCTACGGTAGGGGCAGTCGACACTGGCAAAGTCAGTGGACAATTTCAATCGATAACCACCCCTATAACAAGAAAGATTTTTTGATATATTTCAGAAACCAGAGGGTTTGAATAAATATAATTCTACAGTTATATTCAGATTTTCACTCTGCCCTGACGAATAAAAGATGTTTGCAATTCGTTCTAACGGAAGCGAAGTTAGCTAAGCATGATCTTCAATATGAAGTGTAAAAACCTTTGTTCTGCTTGTGTGGAATCACTCTTATGTTCGTGGCTATATTAGTTTTGAAATTAATATGGCCGTTTCAGTTGCTGTTTATGCAATGAAGTGCAAAACGAAGGCGCTGATTTATAACAAGCCATACAGTCACTCGTTAACGCGCCGACAGTATGAGTAAAGCATAAGCAATTCGCTGTAATTAAATGTCAGATTAATTGTTTCAAAGTAGGAGCCCATGACAGGATATATCATGTCTATCATGAAAGTATAGTTGACATTGGAGGCTAAAATAAAATGGCATGCGTGTGTGACTCATTCGTTGCAGCGTCATATCTGAAGGCTTTATAACGTTTAAGATTTCCGTAGATAAGTAAAGGAGCCGAACGGCAAGGTGTCTGTGATACCACATATAGCATGTAAAATGCTGAGAAATATTCTAACAATTGAACATGAAAGTGCGCAAATTGTCTAGATTATTCCTGGTGCTTTGTTCATCAGCGATAGTTCCTGGAACGATCTCAGCTACCAAGACAGTCATGAACGTGTCCTCCAAACCCTTGGCTGTAAATCGCCATATAGTAGTTTTAAATCTAGTTTCAAGTCTAGGTTCATCATTAGCCATGATCACAGACCCCCGAAAATAAACTTTATTTTATTGTAGGTTTTGATAAATTTATTGCCAATAAAAATTATGATCGAGAGGATTTTGTTTATAAGGAATAACACAGAATGCCATTTCTGACTTCAGTAAAAAATACCAGTTCTTCTTGGGTTTATGATAAATTAGTTCCATACAGAAATTAGATATCATGTTAATGAGATCAGTCAAAGATGGCAAAATTAAAAGCATGTATCAATTCTACTGTAATAGAATCCCCGATCTCCCTTTGTGGTACTAATACCTATGAGAAATCAACTTTAAATCCTCTCCAAAACGTTACCGCTGGGTATTACGAAAGGTCAGATTTATTACTTAAGTTTTGGTGAAATTCAAAGCAATTAACCGGAAACTTCCCTATTTTTATGGAATCCCCAAAACCCACGGAGGTAATTTACCTGTTAGACTAATAGTTTTATGTGCGGATGCTTCAATTATGAAATACCAAAGTGGTTAGCGGACTACCTCTATATTTTTATGCATTTTTTCTCCCTCGCTCACGAAAAACTCGGAACACTTGTCATAAACGACAAAAATCAAATGTCCTCCTTCAGAACATTAAGCTATGAAGTTTGGACGTCGACTCCTTGTCCACCACATGCCCATAAAAAATGTCTTACAGTTTTCCCGATGAAATAGTGAAAAAAGTAAAGCTTTTGCCCAACGACGTCTTTTCATTCGTCGCAACGCTCTACAGAAAGAAATTTGGCTGTTCTTGGGCAACTCTCCAAATCCAGTGATTGCTAATTTATACGCAGAATGCTTTGCAACGGTAATAATGAATCCCACAGATTGCTAGCTGAGGTTATTTTAATTCCTTTTCTCTAAATTAGAGCAACTAAATATCACATATCAATGAATGAGAAATAGGAGACAAAACTCCTTTTATAGACATCTTAATCAAAGGAGAAAACACAGGATAAAAATTGCCTATAAAAACTAACTTCATTCACTTTCTGTTACCATGATGTCTCGCAGTGGGTTTAGCCTGGAATTAATTTTTAAGAGTGCTTAGATTTGCTCTCCAGAATATTTAGACCAAGAATTTAAACTGATTCATAAACTACTTTCCCCTGTAAAATACGTGGACTCCATGAATGATTCCAGTCGAATCTTTTGTTTTTTGACATGTGAGTGGTTGTTTGTGTTCGAATTATGGACCGCGATCTATCTCTGAGGTGATTTACATTAACCTCCTGTGACACTAACACGCACACAGACACATACTGATTTCTTGGTTCTTGGGATCTTGATCTGTACAATCTCTCGCGAAGACTATCACAGAAAGAAAGGACAAGACGTGGTAAAACGATGGGTAAAACAAATGTAATGAAATGTCAGAGAAGATGCGGGAGGAGAGACTGAGATGGTTCGGTCATGTTATGAGACCAGGTGGGAAATATGTAAGACCGAGGAAGGTGTGGAGGAAGGGGACAAGGAGACACCCAAGTGGAAGTGGTTGGATTGTAGCAGTTTAGATTTGTGAGCGCGTGAACTCAGGGCACAATGAATGAGAAAATAGGCGAGAAAGAAGACAAAATATGTTAATAGGTTCTCAAATGAATGAAAAAATTTTGTGAGTTACGAAATGGATCCAGTCCGCCAATGAATAAATAACTTTAAAGAGTTCCCTACGTAGGTAATAAGCGCCCTTAGGTAAACAAGTAATTTACAGTCCCTTTCATGAGACAAGAGATTAAAAGATTTAAAAGCCTCCTTGAGAAAAATATGAAAAATACGTCGCCTTTGTATACTTTCATATTCCACAACGTTGATTCATATCGCAGATTAAAAAATTAAAGGGAAAAAATGCCTTCATCATCATTTAAGAACTTTGCCTTTTAGCCGAGCAACACACACCAACGGACTAACGAACTCTCCTTCCTTTTCTAAAGAGAGAGAGAGAAGAGAAAGGAGAAAGGTCAATTAACGTCGCTAAGCGCTGGAGGGCTTCTTGCGCACCCCTGCTGAGCTTACACATTTTTTTCTGGGACAACTGGAGCGCAGCTATGAAAATCACCAGCGCTTTGTTACGGGAGAATAAGACCACGTCAGCAAGTCCGAATCGCAGTTCGCTGTCGAGCTTAAATTGACATCACGTCATATAGTCCGAATGACGATTTTTAAACAATCTTGTGAAAAAATCGACGGGGCACTGCTCGTGCTCGGCAATGTTTCAGTGTTAAATAATAAAATAAAATGCACTTTATTTTTGGCAATTTCATTGCACGTGCTGATTGCCATCAGTGAATTCTGCCATTACCATTATTATATCAGAACTAACGATTAGACCATTAATACAACGATTAAGTCCAAAAGTCAATTACTAAGCACTGCGAAAATAGCATTTTGAATTAATAATTTCACGTTTTTATTATATTTTGGTTAACGATCTGCAGATAGTAAAACTAAAGATTTTTACAGTTCCAGATCTCCGTAAATGACAGCGGTGAAATACCAAAAACAATACTACTGTCTAATTCTTCGCACGAGAGAGAAGTGAAAGGGAAAAAGAAATGCCTAGGCGACATTAAACAAAACGCCCATACATGATTCTTGATTTTTTGATGGATTCTGGCGGTAAAAAGTTCCAAGTAGGTTAAGTTCAGAAGAACACTTAACTCTTACATTGTTCTTAACTCCTGACAGCATCCTTTCTGAGAAAAGTACCAGGAGTATAACACACACCCTTGAAGTACTCCTGAATTTGAAAAATATTCTTTCTGTGGAAAATACCTTGTGGATCAGATTCTTGATTCTTTAGAGCCTCTCTGCGGAGAGTACTATAAGGTAGATCAGTTCTAGGAGCAAAACATGAACCCTACATTGTTCCTGAATGTTTACGGTATCGTTTCAGTGGAAAGTGCCATGTGATTCAAGTTGCAGGGAAAAGCGTAACCCATAACATTTTTCTCAAATCTTTTCAAGAACCTTTTGGTGAAAAGTACCATCAATGCAGATTCCACGAGCAAAACATAAATAATGACATTGTTTAGAGATCTTCATAAGTTCCTTTCAGTAAGAGTACTATGCAGACCAGGCGCCATAAGCAAAACATTCACCTGTACATGTTTTACCGCCCTTGCAAGATCTTTTTAGTGAAATGTACACTGTGCTTCTTGCAACAAAAGTGCAACCCCTGCATCCTTCTTGGATCTTTACAAACTCCCTTCGATAAAAATTACTATGTGAATCAAATCCTCCAAGCAAAATTTTCATTCTGAAACCTTACAAGAACGTTTTAGTGAAAAGCACCATATGAATAAGGTTCTATAGTATTGCACATAACTCAAATCTTTCTTGAATCTTGAGATGATCCTCTTTTTGAAATGTGCCCTATGAATTAGGTTTCAGCAAAGCACTGGCCTTACATTGTTCCCGAGTTACTATATTTTTGTGTGTGAATCTTAGTATATAAATCAGGGGAAAGAAAAAAGTATGTTCTCATACATTGTTCTTGAATAATTTTTGAAGCCTTTTGGTGAAAAATATTACGTGAATCAAGTTTAAGGGGTAACATGCAGTCTCCTATATTGTTCTTAAATCTCTAAATGTTCATTTCTGGGACTAATTCTAGTGAATCACGTTCAAGGAATAAAACATGTATCCCTACTATGCATCTGATTCTTCATAAGGTTCTTCACACAAGAAGTACCATGTTGAGTCAGGTTCTAGGGGCAAGTACTTGCACCACAACTTTTTTTCGTGAATTCCTATAGAATCATTTCTGTGAAACTTGAAGAGTATTTTGTGATTCAAGTTTCAGCAGGAAAACTTAAGCCCCTACGATGGTTTTGGATCTGTATTAGAAGATATCTTGTACATGAAATGTACTTTGCGAATAAAGGTGCAGTTACAGAAATCTTTGTATCGGGTAAATATCAAGTTCTAGAATCCTGGCAGAACCTTTGAGTAACTGAAGAAATGGATTCTGTTCTCGAGACCATATTATTTTAACATCTGTATTTAAGAAAAATAGATTCTGGTATATTACGAATTTTTTTACGATGATAATGCAGCATATTAATTTTTTATATGAAGTCCTAAGACAGATGGGTTGAATGAGATGACTTTTTCAATTTCTTGTATCATTATAAATTATTACTCTGCTACAATGACAATTCAAGCCAAGCAGCCTTGAACGGGTTTGCAATATATTGATTATATTTTTATGATAAGAATATTCATAAATTACACGTTTGTTTTTCTTTAGAATTTAAGGAATATGGGACCGAAATGATTCTATAACTTTAATCATACTCATGATTTTTTTTACCAGAATACTTGTTTATAGTAAATTACATAAAATCAGCAATGATATTTCTAAAAATGATTAGAATAATGACACTTTCTTCCTATTGCTAACCCTTTTTTATAGCGTTTATACCTAACGGAGTCTAGATTTAGGTGAATTTTAGACTGCTTTAGTAATCTTGGTATTGTATTACTTACAGATGATGACGATGTCTGAGGCGCAGGAGAAGTCAGGGGTGTTGGCGTCTGAGGCCTTCTATTCACTCCAGAGGAAGAGGCACAGCAAACTGAGAAAGTTCCCCCTCCAAAGGTACACCCGGACCTGCAGGGATACAACAAGATGATCCTCGATTAGATTACTGGTCATCGATAGTATTGTAAGCACATTTCATGATTTTTACTGGACTCTCTCACTGGCTTTCGCTAATTCTCATATACGTATCTAAGGTTGTTTCATGTAATGATCTTGAGGTAATTTGTATGTTCTAAGAGTTGAAGGGTTGGTTCCAGAGGTATGTAATAAATACAGCCAGTTAAGTAAATTGCGATTACTTAAGAAGATTTTATCAATTTTCACTGAATAACATTCTATTCTACGAGTACTTTCGTGGCGTATACTCACTATTATTTAGTCTCACCTCTTATTCCTAAAAAAATCATTGAATGAACAAAAATAACAGAAAATGGCAAAAGCTGACTAGGCAACATTGGAAGACCACTGTTACGGACACTGAGGTCCGCTACAGGTTCTTTGATATAATAAACAAAAGGGATTCAACACCAACAGTTGAAACTCGGGATACGAATATGGAAAGAAACACAAACATAACAAAAGTTTATTTACAATCTTACTAACAAAGATAAATGCAGAATGGTTTCTCATATTTACATAACAAAAATAAAATCTTACAGTATGTGAACTGGGGAAACAGTGCCATAATGAAATACTTGCTGTCCAGTTTTGCAGCTGTCGAAAATCAATGCTCTAAGCGATGGCTTCACAAAGGAGAACTGTAGAACTTCAGTCGTCTTCTTGACTCCGTACTGCAGAAAACAATGTCTTTTCTTGATACTCGAAGGGCAAGTTACTCCTCAAAACCACTTATAGGACGTTTCTTCTCCGAAGGGTTGCTCAATGTCGGAATATCTCCGTCTCCGACTATGGACGACTTAACTTCTGTCTTTCTCCCGGACTATGGACGACTTAACTCGTTTCCGATCACACTCTCTCGTGCGTTTTCTTCCTCTCCTATACTTCATCTCTTCCTTCTTCTCTATCTCTCTCTGATGATCTGATCCCTTCTACCTCCTCAGGGCATATATATATATATATATATATATATATATATATATATATATATATATATATATATATATATATATATATATATATGTATATGGCGATCTGGGGTGGGGTGGGGGGGGGGGGGCGCTGAAAAAGGCGGAGCCTACCAGCGAATGTCACAGACTCCTGAGTCAACAGGAACTTTTTAGAAGGATTTAGACGATTACATCATAATATGCGGCGTTTCTAGCGACGCGACGGCGCATGCAGAGTTCTAATAACACACCTGGGAGATTCTCGAACAATCATGAGAACAGACGCCTCTAACACGTGCGCGAATGCCTCCTAGCTGCAGATCTTCTCGAAGATGCATTTTCCTTTCCTTTAACTTATCATTCTTCGCTATAAAGCGATTACCATGACAACCACACAAAGCATAATGTGCCAAAGTGAAAATGAACCATGCGTGTAATTTCAAAGAGTACAATATAAGGATGCATAACTGCAGTGTAGAGATGTTTTGGTACAAAAACCTTTGCATAGTTAATGATGAAGTTTCCATGAAATGTATGGAGGGAGGGTGGATAAGGTGCAGTTGGATGAATAGCACAAAAAACTTCAGAATCTCCAGCGTACCAAGTAAATGTCTGTATGTGTCATGGAGGGCAAACAAACGAACAAATCAAGTGGGCATGCCACATTTTTATCTACAGTAAGCTGTATTCCTTATTTCTCTCTTTACTTATTATCCCATTAGAATACTCTTCTCATACAACTAACTTACATTTCAACTCCTGCGGAATAGTAAATGACAATAAAGATAAACACTAGAAGAAGAGTGATGAATATGAACTGCATAAATAGGCAATTTTTTTTATCTAATGACAAGTGAGGCAGACTAAAGGATAGAATGGGAGTACTAGATGATATTTAGTGATGGTCAAAAGACGCCAAAGCTCCCATTGTTAACCAATGGGAATACTTTTGGGGAAAGCTTCCGCTTGAAAGCAACGGAGAAGAATAAAGTCCGTATGATATTTCCGCATTATTGGCAAGTGCGGAATGTGAAAGGATGGCAGAAAGGAGACGAAAGGAACGCTTGATATGTTTCTGGATTAATTTCAGGTATTTTGAGAGGAATTCTCTCTTAATTCCCGAGGAGGAGCACTTGAAATTCATTAATATTTTGATATTAATCTTATCTCTTTAAAAACAGTGTTAGACAGTTGTTATTCAACTGACCAATAAAACACATACTTAATGGAAAACTCTTGTCAAAACATGGCTTTGATCTAAATTTACGTTTCTATATAATAGAAAACAATAATAGAATGTCTTAATAATAATAATAATAATAATAATAATAATAATAATAATAATAATAATAATAATAATAATAATAATAATAATAATAATAATAATAATAATAATAATAATAATAATAATAATGAAAACTAAGGGAGAAATAAAAAAATACAACAAATATATTTGTGAAAGGAGACTCTGTTGAGGTTCTCCCAGTTACGGAAATTGTGATGTTAAGTCGACCATACTTCCTCACTCTCGCGCTCAAGAAGAAGAAGAAGAAGAAGAAGAAGAAGAAAATAACTCTCCAGAAAAAGTGATAGACTGTTACAGGCTGTATGTAATTATAAGATTTTATTTTTATCTGATACTAATTATAAAAAGTCATTGGACTCACATCTACAAGGTCCGTGACTCAGTTCTTCCTCTCTTTCATTGAACCTTTATCCCTCATCAAAACATACCTTACAGACCATGGCCATCCCCTCCCTTAACGTAGCTTACCATCCACCAGCCGAATTAGCCATGAATGACTTCCACCTCAGGGCACAGGGAGGTGCTCATCCCTATATGCTTGCTGAAAATCAAAAGGCTTTGATGTTTTCCCTTTGTCCCTTTTAAATATTTGGACACACACGAACACACAATAACTAACAGACACACACATATTCATGATTACAATACAAGTAGGGAATCTACTTATGCCACATAAATACGGAAATGAACAATGAAAGAAGGCACGCTAACGTCACTGGCCATGCACGTTACTCGAACGAGATATAAAACTTAGAAGAAAATCGAAGAGGAAGAAACAAAATCTGCGGTTCTGACATTGTAAACGACAGGTTTCCAGACAGCTGTCCTGAAGAATTAGAAAAGAAAACTTGCGGGAATCCAAAATATTCTTCAATCAGAGCTACTCTTGAAGAAGTAAAATTGGTGACGACTGTTCATTAAAACTTCCAGTCCACTTTTAGGGGATGATGGGAAAAAGGCATCAACGAAAGGTACAGCTCGGATTGGAAACCCATTTTTTTCTTTTTGATTTTCTTCGGCAGACATGAGGACCAAAGGATGATTTATCATATATATATATATATATATATATATATATATATATATATATATATATATATATATATATATATATATATAATAAAAGGAGGTCATAAAAACACCAAAATATATGGAGAGAAATACTATGTATCAGAGACTGCTGTCTCCCTCTTCAGGTAGATGAATGAAAAAAGTTACAGAAAAGGTGGTATTTATACCAAGAGGTCCATCCACAGGTAAGCCAATTTAGGTCAACTCCCGCTGATAATCTTCCTTTAATCTTCTTAAGCGTCGGTTGAATGAAAATCTTGTCGATGACATCTGAGTCCCATGCTCCCTTTGAGATATTCATTACCTGCCTCTCTTTAATCAAGGCCGATTCCATCATTTGACTCTTGTACCGGCAGTTGCTGCTATAAATTATACGTGACAAATTCAAATTTATACTATGGTTATGTTCATTTATATGGTTGAAAATAGCTGAGTTCTGTTGTCCATACCTAACTGACCGTTTGTGCTGTATTAATCTCTGGGGAAGTGATTTTCCTGTAAATCTGATGTAAGATTGGTCACAGTCCAGGCATGGGATTTTGTAAACGCCTGTGTCCTTGGGGAATGTCTTTTGTTGGACGTTAATTGGGGATTTGGCTAAGGTATTTGGGTAAGTAAATGCAAAAGGGTTAGAATTTCCGAGGGTCTGGGTCACTGTCTTAATCCTCTCCAGGTATGGGATTTCTATTTTATTGTTGGGTGTGTCTCTGGTCTTGTCTTGAGTGGGTCGGTAGAAATTACGTTGGTCAGGATACCATAAAGACGAAAGCTGCTTACGAATTAGTTAAAATTCTTTTTCTAGGAAATCTGGAGAACAAATTCGTAAGGCTCTTAAGAATATGTTGCTGGCTATGCCTATCTTGATAGGAATGTCATGATAGCTGAAGTAGTGAATGAATGAAAGTGAGAACGTTGGTTTTCTGTATATGGCAAATTTGTATTCTGTCGTGTCTCTGATTATTAAAACATCAAGAAAAGGAATTTTGTTGTCTGTTTCCCATTCAACTTTAAATTTGATGCTGGGCACTAATGCGTTTAATTTTGAAAAGAATTCATTTAGATTGCCCCATTTATTATCCCAAAATGTTAGAATATAATCTACATATCTCATCCACAGCATGTTTTTGGGTTTTATTGCATATATTACTGTAGTTTCAAAGTATTCCATGTACAGATTGGCTAAAACAGGACTTGAAGGACTACCCATGCTACTATAGCTTATATATATATATAGATATATATATTATATATTATAATTTAATATATATATATATATAATATATATATATATATATACGGTTTTCACGTTTCGGTGGAATTTTATTAACAGTCTGTGTGGTATTTTCGTAAAGTGTCGGAAAAGACATTTCTGAATTTAATCTTTAGTTTTGCGTTAGAAACTCATACCACTGACTTCTGACAAATGAAATATTTATTCTCTTATCATGATAAATCGAAATAGATAGACCTTCATATGGCCTGAGCCACGAAGGCCAATTACCGAGCCAAGGAAGCTTCCGAATATTTGACTGTCGACCAGTGAAAAAAGAAGGAAACATGTTATGGTTGGGTTTCCTTAGGTAGGAAAATTCACTTTGCCTTGTTTTGTATTTCTGACAAAAATGCAAGTGAGTCCTTTAGTCCGATACAGTCTTGCGTACTTCCGCTGCATCGTGCGGACAAGGAACAGAAAAACATTTAGCAGAAATGATGGTAAAAGTTAACACTTGGAAAGCAAATCGTTAGGATATTGGAATGATTACAGGGACAGCGTGCACACATTCTTTATCCTGAATTTCGAGTTTTCCATCGATTTCCGATAAAAAAAAAAGCTGGTCTCTGACAACAAGATCCGAGAAAAGGATACAAAATCAAAAGGTGTCTTAGGTTTTTGTTGCCTTGAAAACAATGTTACACTAAATTTAATCCATTAAAAGTGGCATAAAGCATATGAAGTTGTCTCAGTCTGATCATGCAAACATCATTGCATGAACTCTGAAGAAAGATGGTAATTTTGTATGTTTTTTTTTTTTTTTTTTTTTTTTTTTTTTTTTTTTTTTTTAATAAATGCCGAACAAAAGTTTACGCGAAGAAAGTTATGAAGTAACTTTCTCAGTCTGATTAGTAAATTGACCTAGAAAAATCCTCCCTGTCATTCCACCTATGGAAATTTCGATGGTTATTCCATGGGCTACCCTAATACCAATGCCACTCCCTGAATACATAGCATAGTCAACATCATCAGCCTGTTTGCCCAAGTATTCTCTTTTATCTTTTCTTGCTATTCGTTTAACTTCACTATCTAGACTTGGATTACTTAGGACGTTTTACTTTTTATTGCTTTTGTCTGTCTCTTCTTTGCTGTGTCCCAGGTCTCATCCGATATCCAAAGTTTCCATCTTGTAAACATATACTCGTATCTCAGTACATCTTTTCCAGTAAACTGATATACGGTACATTCTCTGTGTTAAACCAGTCCCCATTAAGTTTTAGCTCCTCAAATTTGGTTTTTACAACTGCCTATCTATTTCCACACTCATTTTCAAAAACCTCTCGATGTTTATCTTCAATAAGCTCAATTGCATTAAATGCAGTTACTATGTCGACTTTTTTGTTGGTTGCTTTCAATTTTATTTTTATTGGCAATAACAGGTCGGTGATCACTGCCAATATCTGCTCCTGTGTATCTCCAAACATCCTTAGTGTTATCTTTCTCTCTTGGTTAATGTCTATGAGAGTTGTTCGGTTTTTATGACTACCATCTGGAACTATCCAATGTGTTTATGGATATCCTTTTGTTGGGAAAGAGTGCTTCTAGTTACCAAAAAAAAAAAATAATAATAATAATAAGTTGCAAACTACAATAATTTCGTTTCCAGTCTCCTCTAGGTCTTCCTTGTCCATCACATCAACCACACCATAGTCTTACCAACTTCTGTGTTCATGTCGCCAGCCATAATTCTCTTGTCTCTTTGGGGCATCTCATCTGTAACATTCCGCTTGTTCTGTATAAGATTCATCTTTTATTTCTCCAGAGAGTTTTTTAGCTGGTGCACAGCACACTATAATACTAACATTGCACTGCTGTGATTCAAATGTCAGAATGATTTGGTGCTCACTACTCTGAAGTCAGTCACTGGCCAACTGGAACTCTGGCACCTTTAAAAAACGGTGTTGTCTCTCTGGTTCGGTTTGTTTATCAGTTTATTTGTCTGTTTGCTAACTGGATCACGCAAAAAAAAAAAAAAAGTGCTGTGAGGATCGTCACGAAAATCTTGCCGAAGGTGAGACTCGTGTCAAGCAACAAGTGGTTAGAATGTGGGAGCGATCCGGTTCAGCCTTGTTTTCCTTTTTCTTCAACGCCATGAAGGAGATATTTGCTTATATTCTGCAAACGGAGTCGTCTTTTGTTTCTTTCCCGAAGTGCAGACTTTGGTGGTGTCTTTTCCCTCGCAGGCAGTTTTCTATGAATTTGGAAATCAAGTTCTCATAAACCCTCACACCATATGCCCGCAGTTATTCACCTGAATTCTTATTCTTCTCTCCTTACATGCTTTCTAATTCTCAGTCTTATTTCTTGAGACTGAATAATAATAAGATTTGATACCTATTAATAAGATTAATAAGAAAAAAGAAAAATGGGAAGCATTTTTCTTGCTTTCTTTTCTTTTTGAGAGAAAGTGAGAGGAGCGCTCATTAATTTGCTCCGAGTCGTTAGAAATATTTATGGCTTTTATACGAACGAGGAGGTACAGACATTTATCTCTCTCTATTAATTATTCATCTTCATTTATTTCATTTATTTTAAAAGGACACTCAGACTGCTTGAGAGAGAGACCGAGAGAAGAGAGGACAGAGAGAGGAGACGAGAGAGAGAGAGTACGATACGGATGGAGAGAGAGAGAGAGAGGAACTGGTCATTTGCTGTCGTACGTGGGTTTCAACTTGCGAGCTAAAAGTTAGCGATTTTTTTTTTCATTTCCCTAAATCTTAATGTATTCCGTTATTCTTGTCCTTGCAATACGATCTGATTTGGTTCTTTTGAGAGAGAGAGAGAGAGAGAGAGAGAGAGAGAGAGAGAGAGAGAGAGAGAGAAGAGAGAAGAGAGAAAGACCTGGACATTGGCTTTCTTATGAGGTTCAAACTTGCGAGCTAAAAATTAGAGACTATTTTTCTCCAATCCTCTATATCTTAATGTAACCCGCTATTCTTGCGTTTGAAGCACGCTCTGATTTGGTTCATCTTAGTGAGAGAGAGAGAGAGAAGAGAGAGAGAGAGAGAGAGAGAGAGAGAGAGAGAGCTTGTGGTGTATGCAAGACTTCGGTGCAAGTAAATATGTTTGTGGCCTCGGGGAAGTGATCATTTCGTAATGAACTCCTTTCAGCCTCCTCCTATTTAGAGGGAGAAAGAAATAAAAAATCCCCAGAATCGTTATACAGGATGATGGGGAATTTCCCCTATTACATTAGCAGAGATTCAACACTCCCTCTCGCATCTTTTTCTTCCCTGAATAATTGCACTCCCGAAATAGTTTTAGAAGCTTTGCAGCCAATTGTTCATAATTATAAAGTCAGCTGCGATCACATTCAGATGGGGCAATTATCAGAATTTTGGGAGGGCAAGAGTTCGTTATGATATAAGTAACCTTGACTCGATTGGGGTGGATAATTAGTAAAGGTCAGATTTTTATTTACATATATGTTTATCTATATATATATATATATATATATATATAAATATATATATATATATATATATATATAAATGGTTGAATTTGCTGTTATTAGATATATATAGATAGATATATTACATAATATATATTACACACATATAGATAGATATAGATATAATATATACTATATAGATATATATATAGATAATATATATATATATATATATATTAATATATATATATCAAGATTTTAAGCCAGAACCAAGGGAAGTAAGATCTGTTATAACAAGTTTCATACATCCTTGTCTATATGCAAGTTTCCCCTTTGAACTGAAAACATCCATTCTCTAAAAAGCAATCTCTGCTCCCATTGTCTGTCAGAACTTAACCCCCACAGGGAGAAAATTTCAAAAGGAGCAGGGAACAGCGGCACGGCTCACCCTCAGAAGGACCTTAGAGCTCAGAGTGCTCAGAAGCTCCTTACCTCGCCCTGCAGACAAAACTTCACCCCCTTTCTGCTCCCCCTGCCTCCTCTGGGGAAATCCCAAGCATTTTTAAATGTCCATAGTGCACAGAAATATCAGCAGATAAGAAGACTACTAAGCCCAGGATTTCCAGACAATCACCGTGCCTGATTGTGGTAGAACGTGGGAACCCTTGGAGTAAGCCTTGCCTTTTCAATAACCCGTTTGCACAAAATTCTGAATGCCGTGTCTGGTTGCCCCAGCCACGTGTTTCCAGTGGATCGACAATCAACCACCTTATTAGTTCCTGGACCTATGTAAATTAATGTAAATACAGTGTATTTAAAACTAAAGTCCAGCTTTTATGTAAATTCCTCCGTCCTCAGTAATATCAGCCTTCTGCCATAGTTTTTTTTCTTTTACTTGTTGTGATCTCTCGTTCCTTCATTCAAGCCCAAATTTTTCCAGTGTTAAACTACATTTTCTAGGAGTGAACGAGCAGTTCAGAACAATAAATATATATAAATTGTTGAATTTGCTGTTCGTTTTATATATATATATGTATATATATATATATAATATAATATATATATATATATATATATATATATATATATGTACATTGTTGTTGAATTTGCTGTTTGTTTAATGGTTTCTTTCTGCAAGCGCACATGGTAAATTGTGACCAAGACATTGAACTAGTTTTGCTTGTTACGTTTTGCATTTGGTTTGGGCTTTCTGTCCTTTTCTTAAGACAGTTTTGATTTTAGATTCTAGTATTTGTGATTTTTATCCAGGTTAATTTTCGCTGACTTTCCGTAATTGTTTGTAACCATGATGTGGAGTAACTTTCCGAGTTCGATATTTGCGATCAGTCCTTCCATTTTTGTTTCTGAAGACACAACTCATCACGAAATTATTTTTATTGCATTTATCGTTATTAGTTTTGCATTAGTCTAGACCTGCTTTCACAACAAACGTAAGTTTACTAATTAAATTTTTTTGAAGGCGGCCAAACAAAATACCGTCCGCCATCTTTTAAGCTTGTGAGCATAAGAAAGCGACCTGCAAATTAGAAGAGCAATGAAATGCGTAAACATCCATCATTCTAGAAACAAGCAAAGCTCATGCATAAAACATGCCTTTTGTTTTGGTGCTCACGTTTAAATGTCAAAATTTGCACGTCGCAGTTGCTCACGATCTTATTTCATCATTATTTACTTTAAAAACTCCTTGTTTTTGAAGCCCAGCCTCCCCCACATCTATATTGTCACCATAATGATATCATAATTTCAAATTATATCATATTGACTGACTGCTAACTGTATTGTCTTTTACCTTAGACCACTAATGGCCATCAAGACAAGTTGAATCCTTGCTATAAATAAATTTCACCTCATTCCTACACACACACCCCCACAAAAACATACACATATATATTATATATATGTATATATTATATATATAATATATACTATATACATATATATATATATATATATATATATATATATATATATATATATATATACAATATATATATATATATATATCTATATATATATATATATATATACATATATATATATATATACTATATATATATATATATATATATATATATATATATATATATATATATATATATTAAATTCCAGCTAGCTCTTACTCCCACTCTGCTCGGTAGCATAGTTACTTATGGAGCTCTTATTTGATCTTTCCCAAGTTATTAATTAAGAACGCAGGCTCTGACAATTTTGTCAGTCCAGCCAAGGCGGGAAGGGAAACTAGGCGAGACGAATATTACATGGTAACACTTGTCACGTTCAGGACGCTTTAATGAAGTCGATTCACGACGCAACAAAGAAAAAAAAATGAAGAATAAGGAAAATTTAAACTGCTGGAGCTGGTAACCAATGATCAATAACAGCGGAACACCGTTGTGACACTGACAGACGTGTGGGATGATGAAGAAAGACTACAGAGACGATAAATAAACATGAAACCTTAGAGTGAATACCTCTAGCGGCTTGTTTTACATTGCGCGTCTTTGATCATTGGAATATCATTTACTGATGGCGCTATTACCATGGCAACACTCCAGAAATAAGAAATGGGTCTGAATAATGCTCTTGTGTACCAGAAAGAATAAATATCTGGCGCTCAAAGAGAAAGGAAGATGTGCCTCCAACAAGCACTTGGTGCTTATTAACACAAGCGCATAAGTTTGGAAAGTCCAAGAAATAAAAGCCAAATTCGTAGTGAACGGCGAAACGGAAAGTTTCTGCCGTTATTCTCGTGTAAGGAAGTCGTTGGCGATATTTGAAATTTTTATCGGAAGTGTCTGACGATCCCTTTCAGCCCACGAAATTTTGCATCAGAAATAATACCAAGCATGAGATAACGTTTAAAATGCTCTTTCTGTAGAGAGAGAGAGAGAGAGAGAGAGAGAGAGAGAGAGAGAGAGAGGTGTACTTGATTGGCGTCATTGTATACTTTGAAAACGTGTTCAGCAAAATGGTTTGTCTCTACAGAAAGTTCCAAGAAGAACGAAACTCGAGCTGAGAAGATTCTTTTATCATAGTTATAGCTCAATGAAATAAACCCTGCCCTTCCTACCTACACGGCCAACACCCCCTAAAAAAAACGTAAAAAAAGAAAAAGTGTATTTCCCTGAAGTGGCTTCTGGTCGAACTGGTAGGACCACAAGTTTGGTACAAACTGAAAAAAAGAAAGAAAGAAAAAACCGAATTTTGCTTCTTTTCAGCGATGTGTCCTGAGGCAACCACTTTTGATAATGCTAAAAGTAAATAAGCAGAATTACAGATGGCGCTCGCGTCAGTGCGTCAATATGCTAATCTTGATGGAAGACCATCTTGGAACACGCAAACGCAATGCTGTGGATTTAGGAAAATATACCAGGCCTGTATTTTAGAGAAGAACGTTTGAGAAGGCTTCGGTACACTCGGCATTTCAGATCAAGACAATAAACAGAATGAGTGTCAAAGTGAAATTTCTCTGTAAGCAATGTAACTTTTTTACATTGAAGAGAAAACACACCAAATGGGATATGACGTTCATGTGTTAATAATAATACGTTTAATTAATGCCTTATGAAAATGCAGTGCATGTAAAATACACGAAACCATGTTAAAGTTATATCTCTGTGTAGAATATGTTCTTATAAATTCAGCATACGAATTAAAATAATCCTTCCATTTTCGGAGTTAAATTAGATTACCATCGCTCCTTTTTGCTTTTATTTCGTTTTTTTTTATCATCCGGCAAACATACATCCTACGCACTCTCATCTTGGAATTCCCAGTCCTTCAGATGTCTTTTGGAATCTTAAGTACAACGATCAGCATCAAACAGTGAGACTGGAATTGTAAAGTCAGTCGCAGTGGGAACTTAAACGTCGTGTCTGGTGCAGAATTACGATTAGGGAGATGGAACCGTCATGATTTCTAAATGCTCACACGCACACACCAACACACACACACACACACACACACACACACAGAGAGAGAGAGAGAGAGAGAGAGAGGAGAGAGACGAGAGAGAGAGAGAGAGAGAGAGAGCTGTCAAGACAGTGAGAAATAACTGTAAACGTTGTAGTACGACACAGAGCAAAATATGTCTCGGGTAATATTCTGTAGTAATATGCTGATGATATGCAAAATATAATCCAATTCAGCGCAGAAATAACGAAATCGGAATAATGAGACCCCAATTAGGTGAGTGTAACGACTCTGCAGGGTGGAAAACAGCCGAAAAAAGAAACATTCAGGCTTCTCTCGAACTCTGACGAAATGTGGGCCGTTCTCCGGCGGGGCCCCCGGGCGCTGAGTAATCCGACTTTGCCGAGGAATGTGAACTTAATTAAATGCAATCCTCTTGCAGGCTGAACATAGGGTGAATTACGCGAAGACCAATAAATGTAGACCTGAACTGAACAGTATTTATACTAATTAGGGGCTACGCGGTATGGCGAAATTATGAATTTCATGCTATAGAGTTACACTTGCGAACATCATTTGTCAAGGCGTGACAAATTTTATTGGATTAATCTGATGAAAATTCATATTTTAGATGGATTTTTTAATAACATGACTACGTATTTTCGTTACCTATATTTTAAGAATGATAATTTTATATTACTTTATTTACCGGGATTTCACTGAGGACAAAAGAGTTTCATGTTGGGCAACCCACTGAAACAGCTTTGTTTTAACGTAATGATGGTATCTACAAGTTCGACTGATTGTTATCCCATTATGTAATTCAAGCAGGCAACCATAACGATATTGTTAGGCCGTTGAATATTTAACAAAACCTGTTTATAGTGGCAGTTCGGCAATGACCGCAGGTGGCTTTTTTTATATATTTTTTCTTTCTAAATATTTGTAACTTTCCCTTCTTTTTATTTTATCAGTCGTATTCACTTGACGAGGGGACCAATTGGTCTTGAAACAGCAGTGAATTTTAACGTTTGTAACATATTCCCTGAATAACTTGGTATGGTGCTTATTTCAGCTTCAGTGATTCATATAAAAAACCTTAGATACTGTCATTCACAGATTTATTTAATACTTCCTTCGATGTTTGGTTTTCAATATAAGAGAAGAGGCGTAGTAATACACTGACGTTGTATTACGGTGAATAGGATCACCGAAATGAACCGTATACAATTAGCAAGTGGTAATGCTGGCTGTCCTAACAGACGAGTGTAGGTCTCTCACGTACTATCTACATTTCATTTCAAAACAAAAGGTGCATAAGCAGAGAAACGACCAACTATACATATAGTCATCCTGTTATCTTGAATATGAAATTTCGTGAAAAGTTATGCACTGTTTTTCCTCAACCAATGCAAAAAAGAGCTATAATAGGAGCAGAAAACGGAAACAGTGAAGGCTTCGGTTTAGATTTTCTTTTTAGTTTTTTATTCTGGACAATTGCTGACGCAAATGGCTGGTATCCCGCAACAATCCCCGAAGGCATTTTTTCTCAGTAAAAAAGACCGCGGGACGACTTGGGCAGACAGAGAGATGAAATGCCAAACTCTCGCAGTATTTCTGTGGCTCTCTCCGGAAAGACTATCGACAGTGGAAATTAGTCATCTGAGAACAAATGAGTCATCTTGGAAAATGAAAAGGAACGAGAAGGCTGAATCCAAAAGGAATTTTTAATATTCTAAACAAGTTTTTTTTAATCCATGATTCTATCTGTGAATGCAAATAATTTTCCAATCCATATGGAATTAGAGATTTAGATTGAAATGTATACCTGCACATTATTAATGATTTAATCAATAGATTTACCTGAAAAGCTCTGTATATTTTTCGAGTGAAATCCCTGCTACCGGAAAAAAGATCGCTAAATATAATATGTAATGCATGTTCAGCTGAAATCATTCACTGGACCTCATAAAGCCACAGGATTAATATGGAATCCTAACCTCCAAATTACAGCGAATGAGAGTGGAGAAATCCCATTACTCGCCTTTCAAGGTAGAATTTACCCTCCTTGTTCTACTTTCTTGTCGCTGATTGGAGCAATGAAATGACGTCATGGTTCCTCTCATTAGGGAAATTAGACAAAAATGTCACTTGTCGGGTTAAAGTTGTAGAGATCGAAGGCAAGAAAAGATAAGGAGAACGAAGACTGGCAAAATGAAAGAATAGAGGAGGGAGGGAAGGAGGGAGGAAGAGAGGGAGGGAAAGGAGTACGACGAAGAGTAAACTATCAAAGGACTTGGCTATCGATTAGCCAGCAGGTCGCAGGGCTGCCAACTCGCGCAGGTTTAAACCCGTCTCCTCAGTCCTCATATATATAATCTTTTCTCCATTTTCTCAGCCTAAGCGAGCTTGGAGGCTTTTTCGTTCCATCTTTTTTTCTCGCTCGGATTTTGTTTATTTTGGAGGGGCAATTGTCTTCCAGGAGGCCCTAGGCGCAGCTTCCAGAATAGGAGGCTTTGTGGCGAAGGGAGGAAGAGAGAGGAGAACAGGGGTATTAAAAGAGGGCGCGAGAGTAGGAGGGAGAATAGTAGGATGCACCTGGGAGGGAGAAAAGCACAGGACTTGAAGGATGAGAGAGAGAGAGAGAGAGAGAGAGAGAGAGAGAGAGAGAGAGAGAGAGAGTACAGGAGGAAAAAATTTCTTGATTGCTTCTCAGATCGGTAAATGAACATAGAAAGTCATTAGGTGATTAGAACCTATTACACAGAACGAAGCAAGTAAAACTCGAAGAAAGTCAGAAGGAATGAGGTAATTAATTATTCAAAACCAGAGGCTCCGACTGGTAAAGTTTATAGAAACTAAGAGAACAAACGTCGCCTAAAGAAAAGATCGAGTCAGAAAATTTAAAAGTTCGAACGTGGCGAATTCATCACCACCGTTTCCTTTATAAAGACTTTTCTGTTTTCCTCCTCCTCCTCCTCGTCTTCTTCTTTTTTCTTCTTCTTCTGAAGGGGAGAACAGAGCCGAGGTGACGATTTCCGATTAGGTGAGACCTTCGATTTCCATCTTTTCCCATTAGCTCACGCATGCTAAATCACATTCATAATTTTCTCATATTTTTTACTCTATGGAAAATAGCTTACTTAATGAGGTCATTCCGTAGATGAGCAGTTCAGTGAAAAAAAAACATCTTAGGCTTCTCTACGAACTTACTTTTTTTTTTTTTTTTTTTTTTGGTGCTAGTTTTGGGAGTTTTTCTGAAACTCGAGTTTGTCACTTAATTGCTTGCTCTTTAAATTCGTTCCAGTTTTCGATATAGGAATAGAAAAATTATTATTCAGAAACACGATATTTGATATATATGTATATATATATATATATATATATATATATATATATATATATATATATATATATGCGTGTGTGTGTGTGTGTGTGTGTGTATGTTGTGTGTATACATCAAACAAACACCTACTCAGCATCGTTACTGACACATTAATATATATATATATAATATATATATATATATATATATATATATAGCTATGTATATATATATATATATATATATATATATATATATATATATATATATATATATATATTATCATTAAAATCCATGTAAGAAGGTGAGTCAAAACCGTGACTTTGAACAAGAACTTTCATAGTTTATTCTGCATTTTTAAGTGTGAACTTGAAAATGTAGAATAAACTACGAAAGTACTTGTTCAAAGTCTCCGCCTTACTTACTTACATGGATTTGTGATATTCTCAATCACGTGCTCCTTCTTGCTACAGTGGATGCACACACACCAACACACACAACACACACACACACACACACATATATATATATATATATATATATATATATATAAATATATATATATAAAGCATTCAGTTTAATAAAGAATTTGTGTATAATTTAGTTCCACGACTTGACGAGAGACAAAATCGTACTGCATCTTGTTTCGTGACCTCATGTAGCAAGGGACTGCTTTTCTCGAGTCCTGGTGTGAATGTCGATATGTAGAGGTCAGTTTAGTTCTTAATTACTGACCACATAACGTAAACATCTACCAGCTTATTCTCATGTTTTTAAAATCATTATACTGTATCTTGGCCACATACATACTCATGCATGTGCATGCATAAAATTTTAGGTGCAAACTTCATATTAACTGTATCCTGATCGCATGCACATGCCTGCGTGTAAAAACAAGGCGTGATCCGACCTCCGGCTTACTCGAGGCGCGTTCTTAAATCTAAAGTAAAACAGAACGTTGTTACATCACCAACTAAAATTAAAATAGATGCGCTATATTTTATTAGAAATAATCTCTCTGTACTGTTTAACATGCACATTATTTTTTTTACATTTTCATTCTAATGAATAAATCATAAATATCCTATTCTAAAATTCCTGTATTTTTAAGTCAACGCGAAACTCCTTTTTTAATCCTTTTTAGGCTTTCCTAGGAAACCCCTCAACAACAACGACAACAACAGTAAATAGTTTGTAGGCTTACTCACCGAGTAAGCGAAAATTTGGTTACTGTTAGATCGCCAGAACCAACACACTCATTTCTACTTCTCAAATGAACCACTTACCTTAGAAATCCTCGGAGCTTCGAAGCAGCACTTGGGTCACGTCCAGACTGCGCTGACTGCAGGATTTGCAAAACAGCGGGGCAGTCGCGGATGGCGACGCACTGACCGCGGCCACCATCTGACGTTGAGCATCCTGTGGATAAGAGGTGAAAAGTAAACTTATGATACTTGATAAAGAACCTTTGAAGAAGAGAGTTTCAGAAAATAGCGCAAAACGTAACGTAAATATGCACTGTTCTATCATCATGCTCATGATGTGTGAACTCCCATGTCATGCAACTCATCTACTCGTATGCAATGCCCAGCATTAAAGATGTCATGCATTCATGCAATCATATGCTTAAATATACTATAGTAGATTCACATCAACCGTGCATCTGATGTCCAGGCCAGTCCCTTACGACCGCTCCTGATTGGCTGTTAATAAGCCAATCACAGGGCTGGGAACCTTCAGTCTCTCGTGAGAAATCCTGTGGGATACTTTTGAAAGACGCATCCCTCAGGAGAGGTGGAACTTACATCCTGCCTATGTGAACTCACTCGAGAGACTGAGAGTTTCCAGCCCTGTGATTGACTTATCAACAGCCAATCAGGAGCGTCGTAAGGGACAGCCTAGATATCAGCTGCCCGGTTGATGTGAATCTACTTTATAGTACCAGTTGATCTTTTTATGAACTAAATATTCATAAAGGATTAACATGTTACGCGTTAAATTAAACATGACGGAGAACTACACCCATTATGAGATATCACATTGATGACCAGACCAACTAAAGAAATTTAATTCCTAATAATGGCGAAATGTCATACAGTCATCTGAATGCAAAGTGCTGGGGACTTGTGTATCCTAACACAAGTTGACACGCGTCAGGTCGAGCAACAAATAGTTTTTCAGAAACAATAGCAAACCCCGAACATGGAAAATACGCACGAAATTATGTTTATGGAAAATTTACGCATCAGAAGTGTGTTAATAAGCAGATGAAATTTTAGACTCCCTCGGCCGCCTGAGAGAAAACACACGTAAGAAGTAAGAAATTAAAGGCGAGTTCTCTGTCACTTTGGCCATCGTCAGACAGTAACTTCGATCTGTAAGTAAATGGCCCCAATCCTTGTAATAACTGATGTCATCAGAATTATAAGCTGTTTTGTATGCTGGCGAAATCTCCACGTGTCCGAATCTGACTGATCGACCCAAACTACCGACTCCCACCGAGATATAAAATTGGACACAATGAAGTAGAATTGTAAGACCTAATAGTAATAGTGTATGTATCTTGGTTGTGCGGATAGCTTTCGGTGAACAATCCTAGGTTGCAAATCTGATGCAGTTCATGACGTAGAAAAAATTCTCTTTAGAACACTGGGAGCAGCCCACGTCACCTCACTGTATTGTGAACGACATTATGAGGATTTATTCATCCTCATCAGTTCATTAATAACCACACTGAATGTTTATGTACGTTTGTCAGCTACGCTTTAATTGTCAAGACAGATAACCGTGAAACTATCTAAATTGTCATTGGGCATCATTTACAACCAGGGTCACCGTAAATTCTGTCTTTGGAAGGTCTTTTTATGAATACTCTTTTGACAAAATCAGTTTGACAATGCAACAGTCATTTCAATTTTATAGATATTATTATTGATATTATTAATTCAAGCAACCCTATTGTGTATTACTCTACCGAACGATTTTGTGCCATAACAAGAGGAAAACCGACTGGATGATATTAGGTGAAATTTCACTATCGACATTACTGAAGGCAACCTCCTTGACTTAAGGTACTTTGCAGCGTCCCTTCGGTCCCTAACTGCAACCCCTTCCATTCCTTTTATTGTACCTCTGTTCATATTCTCTTTCTTCCATCTTACTTTTATTGTACCTCTGTTCATATTCTCTTTCTTCCATCTTACTGTCCACCCTCTCCTAACAATTGATGATGGTGCATCTGCGAGGTTTTCCTCCTGTTACACCTTTCTAACCGCCTTTAGTCTCGATTTCGGTTACAGAGCTGAATGACTTCATAGGTCCCAGTGCTTGGCCTTTGGCCTAAATTCTTTATTCTATTCTTTTCTAATTTATTGACATAATATGGCTGCCATTTTGGATTCTTCTGAAAACTGAAAAGATCTGAAGAACGGTTGTGGAAAAATGTTCATATTTTGCATGCATGATCCATGCGTGATTATAAATGGCTTTTGTTAAATCAATTTCAGTCGCTTACAAACAGGGATGGCGATGCTTACTGTTAAACTTCATACACCTTCGAGACTCAGTTCAAATATACTGAAATTGGAGAAGTAGGTGGTTTGCGGTAACTGCGGGAAAACGGTTGATGTATATTTAAAGATCACACGCCCATACCACCTGAAATAGATACGTGAACATATGCATATTTATGTACAGTGCACAAATATTCAGATATAAATACACACATACACGCATATACACAAACATATATATGTGTATATATATGTATGTGTGTGTGTCTGTGTGTGTATATTTGTATGTACTACATATGTATGTAACTAATTATGCAAGTGTATGCAGAGTTTCCATTACGGTGAGCAAAGAGTGATGCAGTATATATATATATATATATATATATATATATATATATATATATATATATATATATATATATGTGTGTTGTGTGTGTGTGTGTGTGTGTGTGTGTGTGTGTATGTATGCCAAAAGTCAAAGCAGACGAATTGTGTTTCACAGAGTGATGGTGACACGCATGTGGAATGACGTCAGCATCCCGTGACATGGCTGCCAAATTGGATTTTGCTGAAAACAGCCGATGGAGAGAACCTCGAATTTTACATGCATCGCCTACATATACACTAGCAACCAAATATTGCAAGCTTTGGCAACCACGCTGTGTTCGTTACGATTAAAAAATCATGCAAGCAAGGTCTTTCAAATATACTCTGCATGCAAGTAAGTGTAATTTGGAAACTATTCGTCAGATTTCACTCAGTTATGGTATATAGCGAGAGCAGACCATATAGAAAAATGATCTCTTCTTATGTGTCACGTGACCTGATCACGTGATTATATCCTAGATATATCAGTCCCGAATGCTGTCTGATGAAACGTATGCGGTGTGACGTCATTGCTTACCGAACATGGAAGCCTAACCGGAAAATTTGAGTCTATCCATAAAAAACTTCTTCACCTGAACACCTATAGGAAATTAATGTACATTTGGCCTTTAGTATCTTCTCGTATGGACAAATCCGCTTGCACATAGATACTTAGCGATAATCCTGAGACCGATGTGTCCCTTGAAGCACACAATAACTGGTTGAATAGTTTTTATCATTATTATTTTGGAATAAGGCTGAAAGACCATTAACTTAAAAGCTTGCTTCCGCAGGTCAGAATGTATTCACCTAAAGAAACAAAAGAAGTGAACGCAACGAATTAATGTACACATAAAAGAGTAATTATGACACTGATCAGTTAGGCCTCTTTGTAGTCCTTTTGAGACAAAACAGAATGCGTCCTTTTGACAAATGTTCGTCGGAACTTTTCGATTCCCTGACCGCGAATACTAAGGAAGGGGGTTGCAGCGGTGATCTATCCAGGGGCAACGCTGCAGAGGGAGGTCAGTTAGGGTACTATGACCTAGGGTGGGTTAAAGTCAGGGCTGATACTTTAGTGTGCATTTAATCTAGTTATTCCTCTCTCAGGTGCATTTGCTTTCCTGGAATACTAAAGTTGAATAGAATTACCGAAAGTAATATTCAGCTGTGCTGTAAAATGCTAAAATAACTCTGCATTATTTTCCCGATGACCAGAGACAGAGAATAAGCCAACAAACGACGATAAAATTGGAAAGTTTGCTCTTAAATGCCTGTTAACCAAAGAGGGAAAAATTCTTCGTTGCGAAAGAACCCTAAAAGAGGAGCAGAATTAGGTGGGAATTAGAAAACTGTGCTGGAAAACAGGGGGAGTTTGAAGGGAACTAAATGCTGAAACAAAAACTAAAACTCATTGAGTAAACAAAGAAGTTTATTACTGTTAATTTAGTTAATTTCTTCGTTTGTCGTAGGATATCATTTTGGCTCTTCTGTGTCTATTATATGGCATCGTGTAGCACTACTGCTCATGGTGTGTACTCAACTTATAACGTCTTAATAACCCTTTCCTCCTCCTCACCCCCGTGGTGCACTGTAGGCATTACTTGAAGTGCTTTGCAGTGTTCCTTCGTCCACCTCCTTCATTCCCTTTTACTGTACCTCCGCTCATATTTTCTTTCTTCCATATCATTTTCCACCCTCTTATAACAGTTGTTTCATAGTGCAACTGAAATGTTTCCTCCTGTTAAAAACCTTCTTTACTCTCAGTTTCCCTTTCAGAGCCGAATGAACTCATAGGTCCCAATGCTTGGCGTTTGGCCTAAATTCTATATTCCATTCCATTCCTCCTCTTCACAAGTCCTCCACATCTCACCAGCATCACAATCCCCTCAGATCCTCTGTTTCCAGAGGCCTCTGTACTATATCAAATACAAGTCGGAACCAGATTAACATATTCAGCTTTATCTCCAATTATCTTTCTAACCAGGCTTCGTTAGACTTTATCTGTCGCGATCCTCTGTTGACTTACGTCTAATTTGCAGACTGACAGTAGCAATGATCTTCAGCTTTACTTCG
This sequence comes from Macrobrachium nipponense, assembly GCF_015104395.2. NCBI lineage: Eukaryota > Metazoa > Arthropoda > Malacostraca > Decapoda > Palaemonidae > Macrobrachium > Macrobrachium nipponense. The sequence goes on from NC_087201.1 coordinate 108,438,197, forward strand.
GCTCTTGTTATATAAATACGATCAATATTTCGTGCGAAGTCAAGTAGGAATAGGTACTGCATCAGTTTCCTTTTACTGCTCCCAGCTGCCGTTCAATTCCCCCAAACTGAAAAATGCATGCAAAGTAAGCAACGTGTGTGCGTACATCGCATTTATTAGAAAAAGCTCAATCATGGAAAACCGCTGGAAGCAAAGAGCCTTCCACAGGTGCACAGGAAAAGGAAAAAATACATCTCTCACGTCAATATTTTCCAGAGAAAACCCTCCTAAAATATACCGTGAAGATGGACGCTCCGTAGCTAAGAGAGCCTCTTAGAGAGGAAAGGATTAATGGTTTTCCGCGTGAAAAATCAGCGCTGCGAGAAACCTTCATGAAGATCGAAGCTTCATCAGTGTTTTCAGGCACCACTGACCTGGCTGGAGTTGCAAGGTAAATACCACCAAAATTTGTTGCGATGCTCCTGAGAGAGAGAGAGAGTGAGAGAGAGAGAGAGCGATCTTTGATAGGACGATACCTTTTACGCAAGAATTCGTGGCCAAACCTCTTATGCATTAGATATTGTATAGCATTCACCAGTCTGCGACACACGCTCAGGGTCTATAGTTAAGATAATATTGTAGAGAGAAATGAGAGAAATGATTAGCACAACTATCTCAAATAATTTCTTGAAATACTTACGATAATATTACAGTCTTTGTTAAAAGAGAGAGAGACCTTACCTTACCTTACAGACCTTACATCTTGTTCGGGTTGCCCCAGGTCCCTCAGTATGAGGCACCTCTAATGTCTACCAGAGAGTTGCTATTACATCTTCAGGTATATTTTGCATCTTCCAATCTTGGATGGTCTGGGATGCAGTTTAGATATTTGTCGAGCTTATTCTTAAACACATCTACGCTCACTCCTGTCATATTCCTCAGATGAGCTGGCAACGCATTGAATAGACGCTGCATTATCGATGCTGGTGCGTAGTGGATTAATGTCCTGTGTGCTTTCCTTATTTTTCCTGGTATAGTTTTGGGCACTATTAATCTACCTCTGCTTGCTCTTTCTGATATTTTTAGCTCCATGATGTTTTCAGCTATTCCTTCTATCGGTTTCCATGCCTGAATTATCATGTAGCGTTCTCTTCTCCTTTCTAGACTATATAATTTTAAGGATTGCAGTATTTCCCAGTAGTCAAGGTCCTTAACTTCTTCTATTCTAGCTGTAAAGGACCTTTGTACACTCTCTATTTGTGCAATATCCTTTTGATAGTGTGGGTACCATATCATATTGCAATATTCAAGCGGACTACGAACATATGTTTTATAAAGCATAATCATGTGTTCAGCTTTTCTTGTTTTGAAATGCCGTAACAACATTCCCATTTTTTATTTACATTTTGCCAATAGAATTGCTATTTGATCGTTGCATAACATGTTCCTATTCATCATCACACCAAGGTCTTTAACTGCTTCCTTATTTGTGATTGTCTCATTATTAGGTCCCCTATATGCATATAGCTTTCCTTCTCTGTCTCCATAGTTTATTGATTCAAATTTATCAGAGTTAAATACCATCCTTTTTACCTCTACCCAATCATATACTTTGTTAAGGTCTCTTTGTAGCGCGTTCCTATCTTCATCACAAGTAATTTCTCTACTTATTCTTGTGTCATCAGCGAAACTACTCACTAACGAGTCCTTAACATTACTGTCTATGTCTGCAATCATAATAACAAACAGTAATGCAGCTAACACCGTACCTTGTGGCACACCGGAAATTACCTTAGCTTCATCCGATTTCTCATCGTTTGCAATAACTATCTGTTGTCTGTTGTGTAAAAATTCTTTTAACCATCTTCCTACTTTATCCACTATATTATGTTTTTTAATTTTCTTCGCTAATATATTATGGTCTACCCTGTCAAAAGCTTTTGCAAAGTCTAGATAAACCACATCTGTTTCATTTCCGCTTTTCATATTTTTGTATATGTTTTCACGGTGGACTAACAGTTGGGTTTGTGTACTTTTTCCGGGTACGAAACCATGTTGTTCTATATTAAACAGATTATTTTTTATTAAATGTTTCATAATATTTTTCTTCATTACCCTTTCATACACTTTTTATAATATGTGATGTTAGACTCACAGGCCTATAATTACTTGCCTCTAGTCTTGATCCACTTTTGAATGTAGGGGTAATATATATTTGTGCTATAATAAATCGCCTGTATCTACACTTTGTCTTAATAATATTGCAAGTGGCTTTGCGATAGAATGAACTACTTTCTTTAACAAAATAGCAGGAACTCCATCAGGCCCTGCTGCAGCTAAATTTCCTTTTTTTCATTCGTTAATCTCCCTTCAATTCTTAGAGGGCCTATTTCTATTCTTCTTTTATTCATCTTTTTTGCGTATGAGCTATAATAGTTTGGGGTTTTGCTGCATATTTATGATAGGGTTTTTTATTCCAAGTCCCGTTTTTTATTCTTTTGATTGTATATTTCTATTGTTCTTTTATTCATCTTTTTTGCGTATGAGTATAATAGTTTGGGGTTTTGCTTGATATTTATTAGGGTTTTTTCTTCCAAGTCCCGTTTTTTATTTTCTTTTGATTGTATAATCTTTTGTTCTGCATTTTCCATCTTACTCTTTTTAGTTTCTATAAGTTTCCATGCATTTTTTTCTTTTGCAAGACCTTTTTTCCACTTTCTGATTTTCTGGAACAAGAGCCTTCTATTCTATCTCTTGGTATGCATGACTGATGTTTACTTTTCTTCTTCGGTATATATTTATCCACTATTTTCTCTAATATTTTATATAATATCTCCGTATTTACCCTTATGGTCATCAACTTACGAAAATGTTATCCCAATCTTTGTTTAATTCTTCATTTATTTCTGACCTATTTTATATTTTTACTGTAGAAGTTGTGTTTTCCATATCCTTCCCACTTTTTCATTTCTTGCTTATCTCTGTTTTCACTTGCTTTGGAATGGACTGTTAATTCTATGACCTTATGGTCTGAAATACTCGCATTATAAACTATTATTTCTTTAACATAATTCATCTCGTTCACAAATACTAGGTCTAAAGTATTTTCCTTTCTTGTTGGCAGGTGATTTATTTGTTGAATGTTGTATTCTAGTAGCATATCTAATAGCTTTTCGAATTGCCTCTTATCTTCTGCACTACTATTACTCTCTTTTTTATATGTATAAGTACAACCACAATCTCCTATTCGTTCTTTCCAGTCTACGAAAGGAAAGTTAAAGTCTCCAGATAGGAGAATAGTCCAGTCCTTGTGATTTCTACATATATCATCCAATTTTTCTATTATTAATTCAAACTCTTTAGTATTAGGAGGTCTATATATTACTATGTTCATTAATTTTTCAGATTCAAATTCTACCGCTATTAGTTCACATTCTGAGTTACTATATTTCTCATATATTTTTCCTTGTTTTTTGTCTTTCCCATATATTGCGGTTCCCCCTTGATTCCTATTTTTTCTATCTGATCTATAAGTTTGGAACCCTTTTATTTGATCATCATTCCCAGTCTCTTGGGAATACCAGGTTTCACTTATATTCATTACATCTATTCTTTTCAATTTTCTTCTAAGTACTCTATTTTTCTTTTTGAGTTACTCGTAACTAAACCCTACGCATTCATCACTATGATGGTTTGCGTGTTTTCTCCTTCATTTAATATTGGTAATAATAAGGATTTTCCCATGTCTCTTTCCTGTTCTGGTAGGTTGTTCTTTTTTTCATTTCCAGAAATTCTGACATTAAAAAATCCAACTTTTCCATAATATTTGATCTTCCTTCATCATAATTATTCATTTTGTGTCTGAATCTGCAATTTTCTCCGTATCTGCAATATCCTCTTGCATAATAAATACAGTTATTATCTCTTGAGTAGAGGCTTTGAAATTTTTTGCTGATATCTCTGCATATCTCGTTGATGGTTTGCTTTTTTCTTTTACCTGATATTCTTTATTCCTCTCTTTATTTGTTTCTTTCTTATTTTGGATTTTATTACTTGATTGATTAGAGAGAGAGAGAGAGAGAGAGAGAGAGAGAGAGAGAGAGAGAGAGAGAACGATAATCAAGCATTTCTGCATATTATCATATATTCATTCCATTTTATTGAAGAAATGAATATGTATATATGTAGTGAATATTTGATTTTTGTAAATAGGTTTTAACTAATTATAACACTACTGCTACGCTTCTTATAGACTCACGTGCTGGTACAGTTTTAAAGTGTACATGCATTTCTGCAAGAGTTAGACTGCTTTTCGGTGAACCAATTAACTATTTCCTCAGTCGCGTCCAGACAGTGAAACTTCAATCTATCGTCCAAGGTTGCCTAAGATACGAATTTAAAATGTAGCTATGATTTGGAATTTTATCATAGTTTCACTTCAAAATGATTCCGCTTCTCTTAAGTATAAGAACTTCGGCACATATCACTTGAGATTAGATTAATTTTAGTTAATCTTCATGATTTCTTGTCCAGTTTGTGTATTTATTTCCGTGTGAGTGTTTGGTTTGAAGGTTACAAAATCTTATAAAGGAAAATAGTCTGTGGAAGACCCTAGATAAAACCAGAAATAAAGAATGCAGAAAAATTTAATAAAAAAAACAATGCGACGACAAGGCTAAGAATTTCACAAATCAAGAACTACTCTTATAATGTGTATCTTTTTCATAAGCATATTTCATAGTTTCCTAGAAAATGCCGGGTGGACAAAATAGCTCAAGGAGTCTTTGTATGAAGTGGAAACAAGATTGCTTGCAGGAAGAAAGCGTGCAGCGCAAAGTTTGTACGGTAATTGACGTGCTACTGACATAGATACAAGGAAGGTCTGTGGCTATGGGTGTGGAAAGTGTCTGATGGTACGGAAGTTTAGTGCACAGGGAATTCGTTCTTCAGTCAGCATCTAGGGGAGAAATTTTTTTAATTTTTTTTTTTTTATTATTTTTTTTTTAAGATTCACCTCTGTTAGGGAAACGGGTCTGAAATGTAACTACCTGTCGCGTCGCATCACATCGAACCGACATCTTCATCCTAAAATGAAGAGGGTCGTTTCGAGAGGGGCCCCGCTAACTAAATTCTGTAGTGAACATCGCGTCCCGTCTCTGAATCCGTCAATTTTCGAAAATCCTTTTTGAAAAGCGGGAAGAATATTTCTCAGTCTAAATCCGAAGGTAAGGGCAACGGAATTCCCCATTTGGTAGAGGCGGAAATATGGGGATGAAAGGAGCTGGAATATAATCCCGGAGGAGCCGATACCTGTTCTCTCACGTCTTCAGGCTCAAAAGAGTGGAGATTAAAACCCGAATATAAAAGGAAAGTTGGAGCCACTGATTAAGAACCATAAAAGATGGTAAAACAATGCTCCGATTTTTCTCTCCTCAGCTGATGGAAAACTTGCTACAGTGGCCGCGAGAGAAAACGCACAGAGTAGTTTAATCATAGTTTTCTAACAAACGAAAAAGTCCACTTAAAAAATATCGGCACGTTAATACCTTCCATTAAAGAGATCAATATCTCTGAAAGTCCTGAGAATCTTCCTTCCGTTTTTTCAAGACAGGGCAGGCTACGGATTTGGGATTTACAAATCGCTTTTGAGTACATCAGTTATTTCTGTGGCTGCACATCACTGGAGAACAGAGCGAAACGCCTGATAAACAGCAACCATTCAAGTAATGGAGAATGGTTGCGATGTAGGATACTGAAAAGGAGTATTGTGCTCTCTCCTGTTAACCTTTAGAAACGGAACCCTAATGGTCGGAGGGCTGGTTCATTCCAGCAAGCACGAGATCAAGGGATCTTTACTTAAATGGCTTCGTTTGATCTATTCATCGCTCCTATCAAACAATCTGGTGTAATCTCTGCAGTGATTCCGGAAACAAGATTAAACTATTTATGTATAGAGATGCGCTGTGGGAAATGTTCCGAATCATCGTTATCACGGAACGTCGTTGTTAAACCCGTCTAGGTACGTACAAGGGAATCATTCTAATGTGTTTCCGTTTTTATTGGAGAATGTGATGTGTGTGCGTGTGCGTGTGTGTAAGAGAGAGAGAGAGAGAGAGAGAGAGAGAGGAGAGAGAGAGAGAATAATTAATAACTACCCTTTTCATTCATTGAACATCACCATGTCTCTTAAATTTGAAAGATCTTATGCTTCACAGAAAATGAAGTGTAAAGATATCATTCTCCTGTGTCCAGAAATAACGCCATATTGCATGAAAACATCCATTTTGAGAATTTTGCTCCAATTCACGAGAATCCATTTAATCTGATGACGCGCTTTATCCCTTGATGCTATTTCACACAAATCAAATATGCTTCCTTTCCGTTATGGAAAAGCGTGAATGGGAAGAAGCTTGAACACTCTGACAATTCTATTTAGTAAATGCTGCGGTAGACACTTTTCAGTTCAGAAAATAAGTCTTGGCGGCTCGTTATCATATTCAAGCGAGGCTATTGAACAGCTGTAATAACCACTCGTAAGAGGCGGAGCAAGGAGTTTAAAGTGCCGGAGAGCATTAAGGATAATGCACAACACCGAGGAAGGTACGCCCTCTGCCATCTCGTAAGTCAGGCTCGAGCCTGAAGTGAGACGCGGGTGGAATCCAGTCAAGGGCGTTAAGCATTATGACCTCACTCACGTAATGTAGCAACGCATGAAAAGTATTTCGGAGTTACATACCTTGTGAATACACACGGACGACCGCCAGGCAAAACAAGAGGAACGTCACTGGAACATGTGATGTGATGAGAGTCATCCCGAGTCCTGGAAAGAAGAAGAAAAGATTAGGGGAGTCTCACTCTGTTTGTGCACCTATTCGGCATCTCGAGGAGCTAATATGAGGAAGATAATGTGACTGGATGATTAATAGTGCGAAAGAACTTAACTCTATTCTCGGGAACAAAGATGCAGTTGTATTGTCCGGGGTTCACGGCAACACATTTCCATGAGAAACAGTAGAAATATATTGCTGTTTCTTATCTTCTTGATAAAGTACTGCCTATAATTCTCTTCTCACTCTCAGAAATTGAAAATCTTTACTCCTGCTTTCAGAGATTACAAAGAGCAAGTGTTGAACTTTTTTCCTCTATTGTGTTTCATCTAAATTTACGTAATTTTACTCTGGCGTTTTATTTTTTAGTTGAGTAATAGAATTACTTTCCCTGGTTAAAAGTAAACATAATCACACACACACATGCATTTATATATATACATATATTTATGAGTATATACATATATATATATATATGTAGTATTATTTATATATGTGTTATATATATTATATATATATATATATATAATATATATATATATGTATATATATATATATAACATACATAATAGCATATATATATGATATATATACACCATCACTATAATATATAATAATTATATTAATATATATATATATTACTATCATATATACACCCACACACACAGATATCACAATCCACAGTGAAAAATAAGAGGCGGGATGTAAGTCCTGACCGGCTTCGACTTTATTCCAAGCCATTGACGAAGGACTGATACATAGTATTAAAAAAGTCACAAATATGTATACTACAGAGACAGTACTGACGAACATACACACAACCGTTTGAGACTGCAGATCCACCCACATGCAGGTATCAAGGTAGGAGTGGCTTTTCAAAATCATTTGGTTAATATTTACAAATCGTTTTATCGGTAGGGTCCCTTGAGAATTTCGTCAATGGCTTGGAAATAAAGTCGAAACTGGTCAGGACCTACACTCTGCCTCTTATTTTTCACCTGTGGTTATGTATGATAAATGAATCACGTGCTAAAGTGATTATATTATATATATGTATGTATATATACTATATATATATATATAATATATATATATATATATATATATATCTGGTGAAAATGTTCTGTTACTACAAAATTCCATCTAATGAAATGAGCCCATAAAAAGGCCAAAATATAGAAAATAAGTACTATATTTCATAGACTGCTGTCTCTCTCTTCAGGTAGGTAATGAATGAGATAAATTACAGAAAAGGTGGTATTTATACCAAGAGATCCATCCACAGGTAGCCCTTAACTAGGTCACTCCGGTTGATAATTTCTCTTTAATCTTCTTAAGCATTGGTTGAAGGAGAGAGAAGTCTCTGAAATATAGCACTTACTTTCTATATCTTGGGGTTTTTATGGGATATATATATTTTTATGGGATAATATATATTCTTTTATTATATATATATATATATATATATATATATATATATATATAATAGGATATATATATATATATAACCACAGAAGGAAAAATAAACAACGGAGTTTCCGCAAGATCTTTCGACGTTTAACGTCCTTTACTTAGCAGATAAACTGACTTACACGAGGAATTGACAGTACAAGAAAGCTCATATAACTGACAGATAGGGATTATAAAGAGATTAGTACCAAGAATCCCGGCACACCTGGGACCAAAGGAGTAACCTTTCCAAAGAAGCATAAACATGGTTACAATTTAAAAGACAAAAAGATTAAGTCAATCTGCTCAGACACAAGGGTAAGATAATTAAAGGATAATATAGGGTGACAGCTATTCAGAACTTGGGTAAACAAAAAACTTATTCACGTCGAAAGATCTTGCGGAAACTCCGTTGTTTATTTTTCCTTCGTGGCTTATACCTCTATTTATGGATTTTATCATGTTCCAAACTTTCGTGATTCAGTTATATATACATATATATATATATATATCTATATATATATATATATATATATATATATGTATATATATATATATATATATATATATATATATATATTATATATATATATATTCCAAATCACTATAGCTCCAGTTAACATCGTTACCAATTAAACCTTAAAATCTTATTTGAAAATTTATTTCCTTGGGCGTATTCCATGATGAACTGAAATTTTTTGTTGCAGACAACTACCATTTGCAAGGTGATCACCTCCGGTAAAGCCGGATGCGAGTCTCATTAACATATGAAAATAAAACAGAAAATGTTTTGTAATCCAGCGTATATCAAAAGGAAACATACAAAGTGATGGCAAGCCCAGCGGAACAACTTTTTTCCTTATTCTTCTTGAGTTTTATTCCAGACATATACTATTTTACCGCAAGAGGTCTGTGTGTACTGGACCGTAAGTGTAACAAAAGCTTTGTGTGGCCAACTCTGCCATAGATCTAACTCCCATTCCTCTGTTCAAGTTTCGTATAAAAGGATGCTTGTATTAAAGCCAGAGATACTAAAAATGCATTATTAAAACCAGGAGTTCTAAGGATATTTTTATTTTGGCCAGGGACACTAACTATTGCGAGCGATTTTAATAGCCGAACGTAAATTTACGTTATTTCTCCAAACAACAATACCCTTCTTGTCTATTGCTTCCAGCATGTCTATATTCTGTATCTGTATGTAGAATTAACCTGAAATAAATGTATTATTATTATTATTCTATTATTATTACGTGCTTTCGAAAATTGTACATAAATGTTAACTTTGTGCTTTGAATTTTTTTTCTTTTAACAAAAAAGATGTTTTCATATTTCCCAATTGTACTTCCATGATCGATACTACCTTCATGGTAAACAGGTACATTATGCTTTATATAAATCAGTTCATGAACATATGCAACATTGAAAGATTTTTCGATAGAGGTTGAAACCAGGACTTGCACCAGTCCCTTTTGCGAGGTTCATTGCCTCGGAAATAATGAAAGCAGCGCAATATCTCAAAACGTTGGTAGCGTTTCATATTCAAAGCAACATGCACCAACTACCGAAAAACAACTGCAAAAGCTTTTTCTTTCTTTCCACCTGAAAACTGTTTAGCAAAACGACGATATTCCTTGTTTTTAGCACCATTTTGCTAAAAAGGAAAATATCGTACACAGCTACGTTTGAATTACTAAGTCTTGCGAGGCAAGAGGGAGAAATAAAGCCAAAGAGTGTCTCCGAAATTTGCGGAATGAGAATTTCTAGCGAATGCCGATTCTCGCTCAAAGGTTAAATGCAAGAATACCAACGGGTTTTTTGAATGCAGGGATGCCAACCATTTTCCAAGAGCACGCGGAGGAAAATTTTGGTGTTCACAATCTCTCGGGTGCACCACTTGACTGTCAGCCTGAAAGGTAACCCTTTCACAAAGATGGCTGACGTCCTGACAAAGGAGCAACTGAGGCACTTTAAGAGAGAGAGAGAGAGAGAGAGAGAGATGTATATTTTTTTTACCCTGAATAAATACGAAATCCTTTCACGCAGTCGTGACGTCTTTAAAGAAAAAAAAAAAAAACGTTTTGTTTTTCAACAAGACCGCCAGCATCTTATCATTTTTTTAGTCTCCCGCCGCCACATCGGCTCCATAAGTATTAGAAACTTTACATTCGAACAGAATGACTTCTGTATTACCATAACAGACGTTTTGTCCGTCTTATGAAGCGGATGACTTCAAACAGAAGCTAAAGCACTATTTGCCGAGTCATCAGGCAGCTCTTTGATCGAAGCATAAGGCTTGTGTGCGCGACGGCTATTCGCTGCCTAACGGTCATTCTCTTGTTTATAGGAGGTAACATTTTCAGACGGCGACAGGGAAAACTTCCCTTTTCTGTTTCGTACTTTCACTAAATAGTGACCATTACCAATCAAGCATTTCTAAAAGAAGAAGAAATTCGCATATGTATTCGTGTGTATTTTTCTTCAACCCCCTTAGAGACTTTATGGTGGCCCCAGAAAATGTTGCTTTCGGGTTTTCAAAAAGATTTTGTTTGCAATGAGTCTACTAAGTCCATGCACGCTCCAGTCCGCTTGGGTATTGCCCATACACGCAGATGACTTACTCTACCCACTTTTTGAGAGGGCAGAGTTAATATGCAGTGACCTTGTTCCGTTCAGTCCTGTAGTGTCCTGATGTAGTGGGTGTTTTTAAATCAAGGAAGATAAGTGCAATAATGATTATAACACTCCTGCAAAACGAAAACGAGCATGAAATATGCAAGAAAAATAGTAAAGTATGGGTGAAACCATGGGTAAGAAAAAGAGGTTTTATCAGATGACTTTATCGAAAGAATTAAAGGAAATAACCCGGAAGATTATAGAAAGGATTTAGGAATGACTGATGATGTTTTCGGAGACCTTGTATTCCTTGTTTCCAAAAAGAACAGAAAAATACAGTAATGAGGAAGTCTGTACCTCCTGAGGAAAGGCTAATTGCAACATTAAGGTTCCTAGCAACGTTTCTTGGTCTGCTGTAAAGTGCAATAAATCAAAATACCACAACTTGGGCACATACAATACACAGGGCGGCAAATTGCGAGGTGTAAAACTAAGACTAATACCTACCGCGGGGCGCAAATTGCAGATAAACTACGTGGAAGGTAACTGCAGACTACTACTAGGGGAGGGGGTTAAACTTGGGCACATAATTACACAGGGCAAAATTGCAGACTACTACCGCGGGTGTAAAACTGCTGACTACTACCGCGGGGCGCAAAATTGCAGACTACTTCTGGGGAGGAAGTTAAAATTGTAGAATACTACTAGGGAGGGGGTAAAACTGCAAACTACTACTGGGGAGGGGGTAAAACTACAGACTACTACTGGGGAGGGGTTTAAACTGCAGACTACTACTGGGGGAGGGGGTAAAACTGCAGACTACTACTAGGGAGGGGGGTAAAACTGCAAACTACCACTGGGAAAGGGGGTAAAACTACAGACTACTACTGGGGAGGGGGTAAAACTGCAGACTACTACTGGGAAAGGGGTAAAACTACAGACTACTACTGGGGAGGGGGTAAAACTGCAGACTATTACTGGGGTGTAAAACTGCAGACTACCTACGGGTGGGGGAGTTAAAACTGTAGACTATTACTAGGGAGGGGGTAAAACTGCAGACTACTACTGGGGAGGGGGTAAAACTGCAGACTACTACTGGGGAGGGGGTAAAACTGCAGACTACTACTGGGAAAGGGGGTAGAAAACTGCAGGGATACTACTGGGAAAGGGTAGAAACTGCAGACTACTACTGGGGAGGGGGTTAAACTGCAGACTATTACTGGGGAGGGGTAAAACTACAGACTACCACTGGGGAGGGGGAAAAACTGCAGACTACTACTGGGGAGGGGTGTTAAAATTGCAGACTATTACCGTGGAGGGGGGTAAAACTGCAGAATACTGCTGGGGAAGGGATTAAAACTGCAGACTACTACTGTGGAGGGGGTTAAAACTGCAGTCTACTACAGTAGGGGACCAAAACTGCAGACTACTACCGCAGGGGAGGGGGGAAACTGCAGAGTTACTACTGCAGGGGCAAACTATAGACTAGACTAGTACCGAGTGGGGGGCAAAACTACAGACTACTACCGTGGGGGCAAAACTACAGACTACAAAACTGCAGCACTGCAGACTACTAAGGGAGGGGTGGGGGGGTAGCTAAACCTCAGACTACTACGCAGTTTGGGGTGGGGGCTAAACTGCAGACTACTACTGCGGGGAGGCGGGTGTGGCTAAACCTCAGACTACTACCGCAGGGTGGGGGTGGGGGCTAAACTGCAGACTACTACCTGGGGGGGTGGGGGGGGTAGCAAACTGCAGACTACTACCTACGGTGGTGGGGGGGGGGGGGGGGGGAAGAAACTGCTGACTACTATCGCGGGTGGCTAATCTGCAGACTACTACCGTGGGGGCTAAACTGCAGACTAGTACCACGGGGTTGGGGGGGTAGGAAAAAACTGCAGACATACTACCGGGGAGGCAAAACTACAGACTGCTCGGCTACTACTACGGGGGGGGTGGTGGCCAAAACTGAAAACTGAGTACTACTACCGAGCGGGGGGGGGGCTAACCAAACTGGAAAACTGGAAACTCTGCAGGAAACTTAACTACTACCGAGCGGGGGGGTGGCAAAACTGCAGACTATACTTACTACAGTCCGCGGGGGGTGGGGGGGCTAAACTGCAGACTACTACCGAGCGGGGGTGCAAAACTGCAGACTACTGACATGACTACTACCGAGCTAATGTCAAAACTGCAGACTACTACCGAGCGCGGGGGGTAAACTACTGCAGACTACTTATACCGAGCTGGGGGGGGCCTGCAAACTGCAGAACTACTACCGAGCGTGGCCAAAAACTGGCACCTTGCAACTAGCTACGATTCGCGGGGGGTGCAAAACTGCAGACTACCTACCACGAGCGAGGTGTGGCAAAACTGCAGACTACTCCGAGCCGGATGCGCTAAACTGGCAGACTACTACGGGTTGGTGTGGCCGGGGGGGAAAAGGCCTAAAGTTCAGACTACTACCCCTTAGGGGAGGGGCGGCAACTGCAGACTACTAAACTGCGTTCTACCAAACTTCAGACTACTACTGCGAAGGTGCGCTAAACTGCAGACTACTACCGCGTGGGGGGTGTTACACTAAAGTTCAGACTACTACCGCTTGTGGGTTTTTAAACTGCAGACTACTACCGCGTGGGGGGTGTTAAACTGCAGAACTACTAACCACCAAGCGGGGGGCTAAACTTCAGACTACTACTGCGGGGTGGGGGAAGGGGCGGCTAAACTGCAGACTACTAACCGCGTGGGGGGTGTTAAACTGCAGACTACTAATACTACCGCGTGGGGGGTTAAACTGCAGACTACTACCGAAAGCGTGGCAAAACTGCAGACTACTACGAAGCGGGTGCACTGCTGAAACTACTACCGAGCGGGGGGGGCTAAACTGCAGACTACTACCGAGCGGGTGGCAAAACTGCAGACTACTACCGAGCGGGTGGCAAAACTGCAGACTACTAGACTACCGCCGGAGCGGGGGGGGTGGCAAAACTGCAGACTACTACCGAGGGGGGTTGTGCACTGCAGCTACTACGAGCGGGGTGGCAAAACTGCAGACTACTACCGAGCGTGGGGGGGGTGGCAAAAACTGCAGACTACTTCAAAACGAGCGCTGGGGGGTGCGCTAAACTGTGGGGGGGGGGGCTAGTCAGACTACTACCCCGGAGGGGAGGGGCGGCTAAACTGCGACTACTACCCAAAACGCGGGGGCTAAACTTCAGACTACTACTGCGGGGGGGGAAAGGGGCGGCTAAACTGCAGACTACTACGCAGGGGGGTGGTAAACTGCTAGACTACTACCGCGTGGGGGGTGTTACTGCAGACTACTACCGCGTGGGGGGGTTTAAACTGCAAATACCTACCCGGCGGGGGGTTTGTTAAACGCAAGAAACTAAGACTACTACCGCGTGGGGGTGTTAAACTGCAGTAATACTAACGCGGGGGGGGCTAAAACTCAGACTACTACTGGGGGGGGCGGGGGCAGGGGCGGCTAATAAAACTGCAGACATACTACCGCGTGGGGGGTGGGGTGGCAAAACTGCAGAATACTACCGCGGGGGGGGTGGCAAAACTGCAGACTACTCAGCCGTGGGGGGGGCCAAACTGCAGACGACTACTGTTCGGCGGGGTGGGGGTGGGGGGGGGGTGGTAACTGCAGACTACTATCCCGCGGGGTGAGGGGGGAGGGGGCTTATAAACTTGCAAGACTAACAATACCCATGGAGGGGGGGCAAAAACTGCAGGCTACTACCGCCGGGGGGTACGGGAGGGGGGGATAAAAACCTGCATGACTACAACCGGCCGGGGGGGGGGAGGGGGCAAAACACTGCTGGGAGGTATTTATAGTGATGGTTGATGAAGGACTGTATAGAAGAATTAAAAGGGTGAAGAATGGAAAGCTGTTAGGAGTTGATGGGATGACGGGTAACACGATGCGGTGTGGTGGTAGTAATGTGATGAAATGCTGATCAGGGCGTGCAAGGTGTGTCTCTGAAAAAAACGTTTCAACATGGTTGAGAGGAATTGTTGTTCTTTTGTGTAAGAGAAATGTGATAGAGGCGATTCTGATATCTAAATGGGATGCAATTAGAGTTTAAACAGGGAAGAGGACATGCTGATCAACTGATTGTTATGGATCATATGTTTGAGAAGCTCGAAAGTCAAGGGAATAGCTCAATAGCCTGTACCAGGCATATGTAGACTTTGAAAAGCTGATGATGGCGTTGACAAGATGTAAGAAATGGAGAACGCTGTAGATGGTGTAAAATACTAAGTGTTGAGAGGGATTAAATATTTCAGAGAAAAGAGTGAACATGATCTAGTATGTAGAGAATCGGATGACTGATTCAGGTTAACAAATGGGTCTTAAATAAAGGCGTTTGATGTCGCCATTGTTGTTTAGTTAATATCTTGATCGATGGAGTGATGGGCGAAGTCAGAGGATAGACAGATGCTAAGGGCTGGAATAGTGTAAAGCGGCTGATGTCTTCGGGGCAAACCGTTACTGGGAATAGTGAAAAGCAACTGAAGGAACCAGTGAAAGAGTTTAACAATACTCTCAATGGGTGAAAGCTGAATGTGAATGCAAGCATAACTGAGGATATGGTGGAGGAAAACCAAGAAGATGGAGCAACGCATATTAACATGGATAGTGGTAAAGTTAAAGTGGTTGATGGTAGGATGAAAGGAAAGGAGAGTCATGGAACAGGTGATAACAAGGAAAATAAGAGGGAGGAGGCAAAAGAATTGGAAGAGGAGGGGAGTGTCTGTGATGCAAAATTTAGGATGAATGAAGGAGCAGTTGAACTAGCTCCTCTCTGTGGAAGTGAAGTATGGATGCATAATGTTAATGCATGAAAGAAGGATAAACGGGTTAGCTGAACGGTTTTTGTAATAACGAAAGAGGTACCAAGCGTTTTCCTGTTATTTCTCCCACTTTCCAGGTACATCGAAAATGTGTTGGCTTAGCTGAATGTATTGTTGCGCGGTATACGCGTTATTGACATTTGATCACACACGCACACCACCTACACACCTACACACACACACACACACACACACACACACACATATATATATATATATATAATATATATATATATATATATATATATATAAGAAAGGTTCCAATACTGTTGTCCAGTTCACATAGACATAACTTCATTGGTGCCTCGTTTTGAATCTGCAAATCACAATATATATATATATATATATATATATATATATATATATATATAAATATATATATCTATATATATTATATATATATATATATGTATATATTAATATATATATGTATATTATATATATATGATATATATGTATATTATATATATATATATATATATATATATATGATATATATATACCATATTATATTATATATATATATATATATATATATATATATATATATATATATATATATATATATATATATATATATATATATATTATATGTATACACGAGAACAAAGTCAAACATAATATATTATATTATATAATAATATATATTATTATATATAACGAAGAAAATAGTCAAACATATATATAAGTTCAAATATTACTTGGAATTAACAAAATTAGTTTAACACCTGTTTTATTCTTGCCATATGAAATCTCTTTAGTAAGCGGTGACGCTTAAAATACCAGTAAAGATAGTACGATTGTTCATCAGCGCTAAACTCCGGTGACAAACTGTAACCAGCAAACAATCCCATTCGGACGTAGTCAAGAAAGATGACGGTTTAGTTCCAGTGAATTGCGCCCTTTCAAAACGAATCCAGTCGCTTTAAAAACGCTTATTAATCTTCCTTTTACATCGTAAAAGTGAAATCTTGTCTGTGTCGGATGTGAAATGAAATAGCTGGCATAACTGGCCGGAACGAAAATTGTTTTTTTATGCTGGGAAAATATGCTACTCGTACATAGGAATTACATTTATTATTATTTTATTACGTGGACTTCTATATAAGCATTTTTATATCATAATACAAGTTATTATTATTATCTTATTATTAGTATGGAGTATTTTATATGGAACAAGACAACAGTCAGTTTTTGAAGCTGACGCTAAATGTCTGCAGCCGATTTGACAGAAACTTCTATTTTGCTTTTGAAAGGTAGTTAACTTGGTCATCAAGGTTCAAAAAAAAAAAAAAAAAAATAAAAAAAAAAAAAAAACAAAAAAAAAAAAAAAAAAATAAAAATAAAAATAAAAACAAAAACTTTAAAAAACAATAACAGGAGAGTAGAAAATAACGGAGTAACAAAAAGAAATATGCACTTGGTCAGTTATGCATTACAAATTTCAGTTACCATTCTTTCCCCGCATTTTCATTGGACTGTCTTTATGATTTTTTTTATTATTGTAACGAAACCTGCGAATGTCGGGCCAGTTTTATATGGCAAGAACGATTTGGAAAAATAATGAGAAATTCGTCAGTAGACTATGCGAATATGCGGCTATGTCCTGGCCACTGAAAATCTAATCAATCCTGCTTTTAGTGAAAAACGATTGGCTCATTAAAGTTTTTTTTTCACAATAGTAAAATTACGATGATAGTTTTCTTTGCAGTATTAACAGGAGTATTCATGAGCGCCAGCAAAGGCGGAATTTTCTTGACATCAAAGCGAATGAAAGAAAATTCACCTGTAATCATTAGCCTTCCGCAGAAGGGGTACAAACTGGTTCAGGTTTTTGGTCAAAGACCAACAAAGGGATCTGATAGTTTCAGAAATGTCATGGGAAAAGAAACTATACAGTCTAAAATATGCGAAGTGAAAATAACTAAATGGGAAAAACGAAAGTACGTGAAAGCAATAGGTCTCGAACAATATTTTAATGAAAAAGACAAAATCGAACGTCTTTCATTCTAACTGCCATAGCGCTTATAGAAATTCTGTCATGTACCTTTTTTTTTTTTTTTAGAAATAAATGTTAGATATTCCTGAGCCCATGGAAGAGGGGATTAAAATCCTTTCAAATGAGATAGTAAACTTTCATGGGCGCGGATCTAGCACACAAAAAATGCGGAATGAAGTTAATATTTCACGACACTTCTGCACCATATTACGAAGCGCACGACACTGCTCAGTCGCTAATTTAGCTGCAAGAGTATGCAATTAGCTTCTTTTAATCGAAACCCTCACAAGCTCATTAACAATTAGCGAAAATTTACAACATCGTTTTATTGCATTCATTGCATTCCTAAACTGCGCTTCTGGCATCATTACGGCGCTCTCAAATTAATTTGTGCGTTGGAGATGAAAAACGCCGATACTCGTTGTCATTGACATTCATTATAATTTCTGGAATTGCGCCAGGCTGCTCTGTATTTCAGGTTTTAGAGATGCAGCCCACGTTCATGAAAGATATTCTTTTCTCTTTTCAGCTTCACCCAACGTTTTAACAATATCTTCTTATCTAAAATGTTAAAAGAAAGGAGAAAGCCTTTAATTTTGAGGTAAGATAGAGTTTTTGGCTAATTGGTTACTGTTATTTCTGAGCTGTATTATAAAAACTTAGGGGACACGGGTGTATCCATTCGTGTACCGTATCCGTATTATAAATATATAGTACCGCTATATCTTAGGATCTGCCTGTTCCTCGTATGGGTTGAAGCCGGCATGGGGATGGTGGGGTGGGGCGGGAGAGCGGGGAGGCGAACCTTCGGGTAATCAGCCAGTCTTTAGGGTTGTCGCTGTTGAAGATTAAGCTGGCCTTATGCCCAGCACGGGCTCTTGCTCATAGAGCAGCCCGTAGTGTCTCTGGGGTTTAGTTTGCCTCAGACCCCCCTGAGCTATCTTACTAGCTACCTGAGCCTAAAACTCAGGCCTTTCATTCTTCCAATATGTTGGCCTCTCCTACTTGACGACACTCACCACTATCGCACTTTTCCTACAACGGTACCTTAGGGTTTACAGAGGTTGCAACCTTGCCATCAAATATTTCATTCCAATATCAATCTCACCACGTCACATCCATGTATCACCAATAAAGTTTCATATCCTAAACATCTCACATTCTCATCAATTTGAATTACGGGCTGCTCTATGAGCAAGAGCCCGTGCTGGCACAAGGTCAGCTTAATCTAAAACAACAACAACATAGTTTGCTTGCCCCATGCCTTACTTCCCTTAGCTGTGACCCTTCAAAGCCGTTTGACTACTACTACTATGAGATTCAGGGCCTCTGTAACACGGTTTTTTCGCAATAACTTTTTATCTATGCATTTCATAAATATAACGCTTATTCAGAATACACATTATATCTACACATAAATTTTGACTGTATTCTGCTTTACGTAGGTTGAATAAATTTGGTACTTATATTGGAAAAGTGACTTTTTTTTTGAAGACGGGCCAACTTACTCAGAGAAAAGGTTTCGAACGCACTCGTTACGTAACTTATGACAGCATTTCTTCCTTCTTTCTTGATGGATGATTGGCTATATGTAACGAAGGCTAGACCTCTGGCAACAATGACATAGAAATTTAAATACAAGCAAAGCAGTACACCTTTATGAACTCTGAAACCTCTCCACTGATAATTGTCATAATGAACAAACCAACAAAATATGTTAATAAATACAAAAACACTTCGATTATTAGTCTAACTCCCAAAATAAGTTTCCTAAGAAATTACATTCTACTTTATAGGTCACATTCAGATTGGCAAGATGTAGGGAATAGTTGGCAATTTTCAAAAACATAGTAGGCAAGCTTGATTTGATAACTGATATATACAATGTTAAGCAATTTTTATTTATTGGCTATCTACCTATTTACTAAAAAAAAAAAAATAAAAAAAAAAAAAAATAAATAAATAGCCGGTACCGTATTTTGGCTTTAAACCTTCACCAATAATTATCGTCAGAATGATGACTTCATGAGGCTCCACCCACTTTGGCCTCGTTATAATTCAGGATAACACTGAAGGCTATCATGGGCATTGTTGGATTAGAAAATTTAACTTCTGGCTTTAAAACCCAATTCTCGAGTAGTTGTAAGAAGTGCTAAATGATCCTCAAGGATCCCAGCAGTTGGCCTAAACGTAGTATTACTACGCTAGCACAGATACCCCACCCACATCTATGTATCGTTGCGCCATTCATAAAGTCTTTGTCATGTTTTTTCACTGTGCAATAAGCCATGGCCTCCTCAGAAATTAAGTTTAATATTAGATGATAGGTTATTTCATTAAGTCGTAAGACAAATGCAGTTTTGCAACCACGGGGACAATAATTCCAAATCCTGTTAGCCATTCTTGACTGCTATGGGTTTCTGGTGGATGGGCGGGGCAACGTTTCGACAAACGGTGTTTACCTTGCTTACGTAATGAATGTTTTTCGACTGTTGGCTCATAATCATTGGCCATGGCGTCGGCTAGATAATTTTTACTCAATGAAAATTAAAAATATCCGGTTTAGGTTATTGATAATGCTGACAAAATTTGTGTGTGGTTGTAAAATATACATATGTCAACTTTCAGCTACATCCGATGCTTTGATAAGGAGCAAAGTCCAAAAAACCGTGTTACAGAGGCCCTTAATCTCATAGTAGGTACCTTATTTACTATTCTACTGAGGTGAACAGAGGCACAATGGGCTCAACGGAATTGATATGAAGAATTACGGTTTGCTCGGAATGAAGAGAGAGAAATTCTGCTTGTTACGCGAACGTCCTAGCCACTGGGTGAAGGGTACCTTTAACCCCATGGCCTTGACTGCAAAGAAGTTCTACATAACGAAGTCCATAATCGGTGACAGTGGATATCATCATTCATTTTCGGAGTGAATCCTCCTCGCCACCAAAAAATCAGGATTCTGTATACGGTAAATGTACAAATTACATTGATCCAAAGTTCTATTGTTAGGCACAATTGGGAGAATTACTCCTCGGTGTTACTCTTTGTAGAGAAACTTGAAAAGGAAATCAAGCTCTAGTCTAGAGTGTCAATGAAATTTCGTAGTTGCTACCAGGCTCCTCCTGATGCATTCACGAGGAGAGGAAGGCGACGTGGATGCAGGTCCCGGCAGATCTAATGTATTGCTCTCTGTTGAACCCTTTTTTATAAGGAGAGAAAGCCCTCCGTAAAAAGCAACATTACTCATAATATCTATTTGCGGTCAGTGCAGACAAAGGTTCTCTCTCTCTCTCTCTTTCTTGACAAGTGTAGATAGAATCTAAGCAAACACTGGTCACTGTGGCTCCACATGAGCTCAAAAATAATTGCAATTTATTGAGACACTGGAGGAAAGTCATAAGCCATTTTCAGAGAATTTAGTGTCTCTGTGGCCCGTATTTGTTTACACGGCTGTTTTTGATTTGAATAGTGTCACCTATGAAGAGATAAAGCTGACGTTTGAATGCGACCAGTTACATTATTGTGAGGTGTGTTTAAATGTAACCCCATTTAATGATTTTACTTTCCTTCTCAGTCGCTTCCAGGGATAGTATTCTGGTTTTGGGGATCAGATTGTTCATATCAAAACGTTTGTTGCCTTTATCTAGCGCAATTTGTAACCTGATACACCGGCATTTGGAGATATAAATTTTACCCCTTTTTTTGCCTTTGCACTAAATTATTTCTAGCCGATTTCATCTATTTTTTTTTATAATGATTTTACATTGAATAAATTTTCATGTGCAGCTCTTATACTGTCTCGTCTTAAACTTGCTTGAGGTTAACGTGAAATAAAATGGATTTGTTAATATTGCATTATCATTGTGCATACCTTAACTTTAAAATCCATTATCACTATCACCATCAAAGTTAAGATTTTTTTTTTTTGATTTTTTTTTTTTTTATCTAGGATTCGCGTCGACCCTCATCTGGTCCAGGACAGGCAACTTCGCATTTGTCAAATATGGTTATAAGTTTCTTGAATAGCGTTTCTGCTGTCATAACTGTTTTGAATATGTAGCTAATTAGTCCCTAAATTACAAAATTACGAAAATTTAGAAAAAAAAACAGGCAACTTAAAAATTCAAAGAGAATACCTAGACAATTGTACTCTAGCCGGTCAGCTTCATGATGGAATAAAAAATGAAAAGGTATTAATACTCGACGTTAGAAGAGAAACGTTTTTGCATATCATGTGTTAAGGTAAACCAAAGCTGTGGTCCTTGTCCTGCTTTGTATTTAAGGACAGTTCAGTCATTCATTAATTCAGCCAAACATCCATTTTTGTATTTCTTTTGAATGCCAACTCTTAGCTCATAAAGAACAGACTTTTTTTTTTATCGTTCATGATTTGTGATTTTTTGGATCAATTTCCCTTGTTGTCCCTCTTAGGCAAATTTTAATTTGTGTAATTTTTGACAAATGTATCTTCGGTGCCTTCTTGAGGGTCTTTCAGTTCTTATATCCCTTTAATACATGTGACGGTCTGCTGAATAGTCTGGGCATCAGGTGCTCAAAAGTCTTCCTTCTTATGTGTTTGACATCTCTCAGCTGAAAAAGTCTATTATTTCAATATTCATATTTTTTTTCTGAAACATGATCCTACATAGTAGCTTTTGCGTTCAAGTAGGCGAACAGAAGGAGACAAACGAAAATCATTTAAGGATCTCACTTTTCTTTTAGAAGCCAGTGTACAATGTCAACACAAAATGTCAAAATTAATTATGTTTACCTCATATTACCTGACCAGGAGTTGGTTGATACCGTAAGATTTCTTTCCCTTTATATGGTATAATTATTCTTGAATGCAAATAGTATTAAAGGAGGATGGAATCTCTGATATGTCAATATTCTTCTTAAAGTTGTGCCAAGGCTTCGCCATAGGCCAAGTTTGAAGAGTATGGTCCATTCAGTCCGGAATGGGAGGCGTTTACGTATGTATGAAGAGGTTCATCTCTTTGAAAACTTTCATGCCATCCCGTTAAAAAAAGGGGAAGGGAAGAAAGAAAGTAAGAAAGAAAGCAAGAGAAAAAAAGAGCAGGGGTCGTTGAGGAATTCCCAGATTCCCATTCCTGACTTGTCCACGAACCTTCGTCGATGCCTCATTATTATTCTTAGTTTAGCTTCCATTTTTGGTCAGTAATTTTTTAGATGGAAATAAATTCCTGGCCTCTTTTTAGATTCCCAGGCTCCCCCTCAGAATTAATGACCAGCGAAGATTAATCTCTTGCTGAATAGGGTTAGAAAACGTCGATGGAGGTAAATCTGTTTAGATAATTGTAAAAATCTTCATTGCCTCTATCAGTAACGTTCCTGTTATAAATAGTATCATTCGCAGAGTTTTGTCGGGGAACTAAAATCGCTATTATTATTTTCCTTTACAAGATGAAAAATACAAAAAATTCCATATTGAAAGAGTCAAGTTTATCAGATGAGAGAGAGAGAGAGAGAGAGAGAGAGAGCATTATGCTACCCAAAAGCGAATGGTATCACTAGAAGCATTAACTGTGTGTTTATTCAGGTCAGTATTGACAACAAACGCATTATGCTCACTTGGCCTTCCTCCCGTTAGTACTAACATCTTTCTAGCTGAAAGCAGCGTCACTCGACAGAGTTCTTTCGGCCTCTCCTGATGATTTGCCACCAATAAAAACACGCCATGGACATACTACCTTCACGGTAGCGATTTGGACTTGCTAAAAATGGAGATACATTTTAGAATTCGACCTCAGTAAAAATACCTTTTAGATTCTGCAATCATGAATAACCATTTTAAGCTTTGCCATCAACGAAGATGGCTTTGAATTGCCTAGACGTCTTCTAGAAGTGCCACCAAGGAGGGTACTAAAAGGTGTATGATGGCGTACGGGCAAAATCATTTGCTCTTTGCTCTTCAACAGGCAATCGTCTGTGTATGTACTAAGTGACCATTTCGTGCACTCATTCGCAAACTCGAACATTAACCTTAAAGGAAAACTGTATTACTGCAGACTTGGTTATAAAACCCAGAACACGTCATTAGCTTATCCTAATTATAAGATGAATGATATTTTGTTTTTGAACAAAATCACTGGTGCAGACTTCGATCTTAGAAGAAATCGCATAATGGTCATTGGTAGCAACGGATACTTCTACATCCTTTGCGGTGAAACGTTTTCCTTTTCTGTCTTATATGGCCGAAGTGCATTCTGGGCGATGAAAATATAAACGCAACTTAGCCAGCAATTCCTTCAACTTTGTGCAACGTGAGGAGGCAATATTTTAAAAAATGCTAGACAATGAGCGAAAGTTTTCAGGCTCTCAAAAATATTTTGTTTCCATAAATGCCTAAGTTTTAACCGTCTCTTCTTTCACCCAGCATGTTAGATTAGCAAATTTTCCTCGCCCTATGTTTCCGTGCTACAGAAAATGAATGAGTAAAAATTCATAAAATAATTACTGACCGGGGATGAAAAGTTGCCATGTAAAGTATTACGAACGAGCACTTTTCAGAAAGGGCTTTGTTGAATGTATGACTGCAGTAAATTGTTCAAGGAAAGCTTCCTTCCTAACTTCCATTTCGTCTTTTTCATCCTCGTTTTAGACTGACGCTATATTTCACTACATAATTTTCCCTTGCGATAAATTTGGGAAATACTGAAAGTCAGTACTAACTGTTAATAAAAATTCCTTTTTAAAGTATAAATTCTTGACAGAATAAGTTGCAGTATCTGTGATAACAAATCAAGCACTAGCCAAACGAAGAGGAATAATAGCGATACGAATGATTATGTCTTGTTAACAGATTTCTCTTGAGGTTTTGAAGCTTCAGGAACCAATAACTAACTATGCTCATTCTAATTGCTCATTCATTCACGGTCTTCATTTACGAAAAGCCCGTCGTATCTCCTTACGGGAAAGCACCGAATGGAGAACTGTATAATGTGTATTATCTATTTACTCAGTATTTAATTTTTAAACATCTCGTATATGCAAATAATTCATATGATGTACGTATTTTTGTCTCTTAAACAAGTAACTTTTTTCAATATAAATTTTACCCAAGGAGAATTATAAATTTATCAGTCATAATCTTCTTTGGATGTACGATATTCCCAACGTTCACTGAATTCAACATTAAACGATGTTTGTGGCATAATATTGCGAATGGTTAGAGTTAGTTGAGAATATTGTCCATTATGTTCGCGAACAGTTTAATCTGTTAAACATTGTTTCTTGAATATTAATTTTACATTTTATGAGTTCTAAACAAACACTCACGTTTCTTGAAATCTAATGTGTTTTTGTTTAACTCGGCAATAAATTTGGTAACCGATGTTTTTCGGCTATGGTGAGCACAGGATTAGGAACTCTTACTAGAAGACTTTCTGAGAACCAGGAGGTTAACATGAACTGGAACCTCGAGTGAAGGAAAGGGAGTGAATTTAGATGTTTTCTTTGGCTGGCTGTGCTTGGAGAATATGAAAGGATGGTTATGAGATAGGTGATTAAATGCAAGGGTATGTGACAGAGAAAAAGATTATGTTGTTGATAGTTACGGAGTTCTTTGAATAAAAAAATTCTGTTGTTCTTGGGATAAATGAGAAAGGATAAAATCTGGTGGAAATATGCTAGAAAACTGACTGGACTGTTGGAAGAAGACGGTTTTCAAACCAAAGGATTCATAAGTGTACAGTCACTCATATAAGTTCATGGATGTCCGGGTGTTAGAGAGAAATTTCCATTTCACCCCTTTCTGGATGACAGGTGTCAGGGAGTGCGAAACTTGCCAAGTGTTCAACTACCAACTCTATTGTAGAAAGTTTCGGTGTGTGCCCGTCTTACGTCACTATACAGACCGTTGTCTAGAAAGGGGTTGGATGGAATTCAGCTTTATGCCCGGAGACATCCATGAACTTATATGAATGACTATATACTTGTCGTAGATAGATATTAATGAAAAGTTTGCTAATTTACATACAGTAAAGAGTAAATGTAAGACCAAGTTTATGAATGCAATGGAGGCAGAAGAGTGGCTGGAAATAAATCCGATTGTTACTAAGCTGAAAAGGAATTTAGGATAGATGTAGGCATCAAAATGGGTCTGTATATGCGATTAATGCAATTAAATTTGAGAGGAATATATAAATGGAAGTTGATGCACTATGGTTAGAGAAAGTGTAGAAAAGGAGCATGTAAAATTTAAGATGGGTTTTAGTGTCAACAGGGGGTGTTTGTGAGTAGAGAAGCCCAGGGAGGGAAAAACACCACGTAGTGGGACGAGGAAATGCGAGGTAGTTGAGAGTCAAAGTGAATTTGAGTAATCTTATGAAGGTAAATCCTAGTATCATAAAATGGTGAAGACAGAAGGTATATGAGTAGGATTTGGAGAGAATTTCAGTAAATGTGGAAGACAAGTTCGGAAAGTCTGAAGGAATTGTTGAAGTAACTCTCCCTTAGGGGATGTGTTTGTGTGTGTGTGTGTGCGGGGAGGGGACGCGCAGATGTTTGCCTGCGAATGAAGGGATATTGGTTGGACAGTTGAGAATAATGACTTTTTATGTGATGTGCGAGGCAAACTATGAATTATAAAGATGAGAATGGTAAAGATACTTAAAAGTGGCAAAACGTTAAGTGCAGGTGAAAGGATAGATTAGAGTGCTTGAAGATGATTTAGTAATTTGGAAACAAAGATCTGTGGTAAGTGAGTGAAAATAAGGTATGATCTGTGAATGTTATGAGGGAGGAGTAGAAAAGACGTATAAAGTGCTGCATTTTTTTTTTGAAAAGAATGGAAAAGGGAGGGCCTTAATATCTGAAGACGAAACTATAAATGAAAGAGTGAACAGTGTTACATACTGTGCATTTACCCTGTATGAAAGCGTGTGAAGCAGCTAATGATGTGTAAGTTTTTTGCATTTAAAGTATAATTTGGGCATTGACTGTTGTACGATGCTCTTATTTTTTCCTGCTGGAGCATCACTTAATGGGGAAAGGAATTGCTGATATATATATATATATATATATATATATAGTATATATATATATATAATATATATATATATGTATATATATATTCAAATGCTTTTATATGATAATGAATTTAATGAATATTGCAACGATCTGCATCTCCCAAGATAAGATTTTGTTCATTCTTCGGTTACTTTGCCCTTGTACTGACCCTCAGGCAGCAAGAAAGGCAATGGACGGTATCAGATATATTCCCCAACACACGGTACGTGAGTCTGTCGGCGATAACGAAGATTGAGAGTGATATATACGGCTTATTCTGGCCTGGTTTCGCCTTGTTTTTCGGGATAAC
Source organism: Macrobrachium nipponense (assembly GCF_015104395.2). Taxonomy (NCBI): domain Eukaryota; kingdom Metazoa; phylum Arthropoda; class Malacostraca; order Decapoda; family Palaemonidae; genus Macrobrachium; species Macrobrachium nipponense. Next base: position 108,465,273 of record NC_087201.1, read on the forward strand.
GCCATTGACAGAAAACGAAGCATAGACGAGTGGATTTTGTTACTCCTCTCAAAAGACTCGATCTTTTTTTATTCCGTTTTTATTTTGATTCCGTTTTTATTTTTAAATGAAGCAAAATGGTTGGTAATGGAACGCCCACTTCTAGGGACGGATACCTGAAAATAAACAGTGCTGCTTGAAAAATCCCATCTCAGGAATTTCGTTACGTTGGAAAAGCAAGAGTCAATTATGGATACCATTCATTATCTATGGTGCACCACTATGCCGTGACCGGAGGTAATGAGTTAAAAGCACAGCAATGTATATGAGCCTGTTTTTCAAAATACAGAAAAGGTTAAAAAAAAAAAAAAAAAAAAAAAAAAAAAAAACAGGGAGCTTTCAACCGTTTGCACAACGCTCCTCTTCAGCTGAAGTTGGAGGACCTTTGTGCAAACGGTCGGAGGCTCCCTGCTTTTTAACCTTTTTTGTATTTTGAAAAATACAGTCTCATATACATTATTATGGCTTTTAAACTCATCACCATGGAATTATTGAAAGAGAGGCTGAAATGCAGAAAGGTAAGTGGATAATAAAAATTCCATTATCTACCTGGGATATAAATCGTCTCCAGTTTGACGTACTGGCGTGAGCCATTTTTTCTCGATTCCGAGAAAATAGGCTTCAAAGATTTTGATATTATTAATAGCTTCTATGAGTTCATCTTTTGATGAAATTTGGTTAGAAAATGTGACAGCGTAGACAACTGAAATTTTGATATGTAAAAGAGTATCAAAAATTGAAATTGTCGCTGGAAAACTCAAAAACTCAAGAAAAAAAAGGGATACACCCGTTCGTCAAAACAGAGACGAATTATAACCAGAGGAAATGAAGAGAGAGAGAGAGAGAGAGAGAGAGAGAGAGAGAGAGAGAGAGAGAAACTCCTGAAACAGTCTTCCAATGTTGCGAAGTTCAGCTCCCGAGATAATCTGGCAAGTTTTAGCCCGCCCGAGAAGTCCCACGTTTGAAAGCCATAGTTGTTGTAATATCTGTGACCGAACTTAGATGGATACCTTCTGCGGGAACTAATCGGGGATGAGAGTCTGAGGAACTGCCGAGAGTTATAAGGATGAAAGAGAAAATCTCCTCTGAGATTGTCAGGAGGATAATCAAAGCTTTAGCTGTTAGGCCCGCCGCTTCAAGGAAGTTTTTATTTTTTTATTTTCTTTATACAAGCTATCTAAATTCCATTCGAAAGTGGTCGAGCATTTTTCGGTAGTAATTTGAGGAAGTGTGGGACAGGAGTAAATAGCTCTGACTTGCCAATTGGGGTGAAGTTTTCGGCCATATCCTTTTCGACTTACGTGTTGTGTGTAACCTTATTTAAAGATAATTTTTCTTGTGCGTATGTTTATGGGGGAGCGTTCGATGCGTCGTTATATCCATAATCATAACGAGGCCAAGATTACCGCGAGAGGTTCTAATGGCATCTGCAGAACTAGTACGTATAAGATGATAATAAGATAATTCTATAATAACCATTCATTTAGTATACAAAATATCTTTGGTGAAATACACTCTGTAATAAGAAAAGAAGGAGAAAATGTGCTTTAAGTTTTTTCATATTATTATTATTATTATTATTATTATTATTAATTATTATTATTATTATTATTATTATTATTATTGTTATTATTATTATTATTATTGAGTTCAAGCTTCCAAAGAATATGATGTTCATTTGAAAGAAATTACAGAAGGTAATAGGAAAAAATACAGTAAGAAGGAATCAGTTATTAGAAAAAAACAAATTGATTGATTAATCAATAAAAATAGATGAAAAATAATAATAAGAAAATAGTATTATTATTTTTTAATTATGTTATTATATTATTATTATTATTATTATTATTATTATTATTATAAATTAAAAGGAACTCAAATTGGCCCCCATTCCTTCCTCGTTATAATTATCATTATTATTATTCGGTTGAGTCATTTGATTTATTATTGCTTATACAATTCTCTCTCTCTCTCTCTCTCTCTCTCTCTAACGCGACGTTTCCTCCTGATCGACAGGACATTATCAAGCGATAACTGCTGATGGACTGAATTCCAGTTGTTTTTTGTTTGTGTTTTTGGATTTAGCTGACCTTGTGTCAGCACGGGCTCTTGCTCACAGAGCAGCCCGTAATGTTCCAGTGGCGAGTCCTTCTCCTTTTATTGTGGTGTTGCGAGCTCTCCAGTACGGTCAGAGCACTTCTCCGGTAGGTCGAGTTTTTATTGGTTCCCGGGAAGGTGACTCATCGGCGGGCGTTGACAAGTCTTGCAGACCTTCTCAGGTAGGGGTATCACCGGGAGCCTCTTGATTGGCTTCTACCTGCGTGAACGTCACCCCTGGTATTATTCTCATGTCCGGTGTTCGTTCCATGCGCGCTGGTACTTTCGTTAGGGGGGAGGGGTGTGGTCCCTCCTCACACACGTCGGTATCAGAACGCTTCTTGGGTGGTATTGAGGGGAGGCTTTTCTCGAGGATGAGCAGCGCTTCTAGGAGACGCAGACGTCGTGGGTCAGGTGCTCTCCCGATGATCTTAATATTCCTGACGATGTCGTCTCTCGTGATGTTTCTGCGGTGTACTGCAGGGCGTGCTGCTAATGGCGCCCTCCTGGGGCGTGGCAGGAAATCCTTTTTTTGACAGGCGCATCGTCGTCATGCCGATGTAAATCCCAGGGCATCCTTGGGCGGGGCATACGTATCGGTAGACGACGTTGGACTGCTTCAGGTGGGGGTCTCCTGCCGGTGGGGAGGGGTTGTTCTTCATCAGGAGGTCTTTCGTACGCCGATTCTTGTAGTAAATAATGAGGGACACTCTCTTCCTTCCTCCATGGGGCGGACGTGTTCCTCTATTATTTTCTTCATGGCTGCTTCTTCTTCCTTGTATTGGTGTGCATGAAGGCTTTATAGAAAAGTTTGATATCCTCCGGGGGCGGAATGTTCCTTCTCTCTTCCTCCGTCATGTACCACTTGTCAAGGGCGCTCGAGTTTCTCGGTTACGAGTTTGTTCGAGTACCCATTGTTAATTAGCATCTGGGATGCTCGGTCGAGTTCGAGGTGTGTGTCCTGCCACGTCGAACACGCGAGAGGGCCCTCCTGACGAAGGCCCTGACGGTGGTGGTCTTGAACCGCGCAGGACACTCGCTATCACCATTCAGACAAAGTCCGAGGTTCGTAGCTTTGGTGTAAACGGTAGTCGCCCAACTTCTGATTCGTCTTCGTGACAAGGACGTCGAGGAAGGGGAGCCGATCGTTGCTGCTGTACTCGACAGTGAGTTGAGCGCTGTTCTGCAGGAACTGCTGCCGAAGGGCTTCTACCTCATCCTCGCAGTCGGCTTGCACGAAGATGTCATCGATGTAGCGTGCGTATGTGCGGGGACATCTGTGTTGCGAGAAGACCCTTTCTTCCACCTCTCCCATGTAGAAGTTAGCGAAGAGGACTCCTAAGGGGGACCCCATCGCTACGCCGTCCTTCTGGCGGTACATCTGTCCTCGGTGGTGGTGAAAGGGGCTCTCTTCGTACAGATAATCCAAGCATGGTTTCGTTAAGAAATCTTCTTGGGATGTTAGGGGGTTCTCATATCTTGGGAGTTCCTATATACCCGCTCCATTATTATTATTATTATTATTATTGACACAGTAATGTTGAAAACATATATTTTTGCACAAGGTTAAAAATAACTAGGAGAGACTAAAGAGGGATACGGAGCAGTATCTGAAAGTCTCTCCCAGTCATTGTTAACCTTGTACAAAAAATATATATTTCTAACACTACTATGGCTTTAAATTGACAATACTATAGCCTCGTTACAGGGGTTCCTTAGTTCATTATTATTATCATATCATAAGGGAAAAGGATCTCAAATTGGGCCCCCACTCCCCACCCGGCTCCAAGGACAAAATCCTAGTGTTCACAGATACAATCTACTCCAACCTACCATTACCGAACCCCGCTGCCTAGGACGCAACGTCCCCTGACAGAAGGGTTACCCCCACTCCTGGATCACCTAACCGTGCACTCATTCACTACTCTGATTGCAGCGTTATAAACCAGCTTTTCTTTTGCATGACGTATTTCCGGCCCATGCGATCGCGATCTTACTAATCTTGCTGCCACCAGGTAAATATAGACGCGTAGTTTACTGGATCCTTTGGATGAACCATTAAGGGATATCACAGGTAAAGAGAGAGAGAGAGAGAGAGAGAGAGAGAGAGAGAGAGAGTATGCAGTTCCTGAATAGTTTCATGGAGGAGAGGACGTAGCATCGGCAGGAGAGAACTGTCATCACTCATACAACACACACACACACACACACACACACACACACACATATATAAATATATATATATATATATATATATATATATATATATATATATATATATATATATATATATATATATATATTGTTTTCCATCATCCAAGAAAGACTCCGCACTACACTCATAACAGGAACTTATTTCTGTTAACAGTTCTTAGGTCTATTTTTACTCGTACATAAACAGGATAAAAGAAGTTTTCAAGAAATGATCACGGCAACTACACGACAAAACACCATTTAACGATAGGTGAAGAGTTCTTACCCGTATACATACGCAAACACACAAATATACATATTTATATGTTTGTGTATATACATATAATATATATTATATATATGATATATATATGTTTATATATACATAATATCTATCTATCTATCTATCTATCTATCTCTATATATATATATATAATATATATATATATATATATAATATATATATATATATGTATATATATATATATATATATATATATATATATATATATATTATATATATATATATATGTATATATATATATTATATTACATATAATATATATATATATATATATATATATATATATATATATATATATATATATATAATATACACTCATTTTATTTGCGACCTCAAACCCACGACATTTGTTGTAACCCAAATCCGTTGCATCTTTCGAAAAAAAAAAAAAAAACGGTGGGGTTAAGGGGGAGGCAGCTTTCACGAAACCGTCCTTATCCCTCAACGCAGGTGATCTAGATCTTGAGGACAAACAAACTACGAAGGAGCGATGATATTGGCCGTCCCTTCGATAAGAAAAGGGGAAGCCTCGCATGTGACCCACTGACATTGAAGAATCCATTGGTCAATTAAGCTGACAATGACATCCATTACGCGGGCGGCAGTGGGCACTCTAGCAAAAGGAATGACGTGAAGGATGACATCTTGGGTCACCGGAGTGGATGGTGTGGACTCGTGTTTTTAAGGAATTATATTTTTGTACAGAAGGATCAGCCAAGATGACGAAGAATAAGGAAGGAAAATGTTGTCGAGTCTATGTTAAACTCGTGTTCTAAGGAATTATGCTTTTTAACGTGACGATTAACCTACAGGATGCAGTATAAGGAAGGAAAATGTTGTAATGGTTTATATTCATCTTCGTCTCTCTCTCCTCCCTCTCTCTCTCTCATCCTGTAAAACCCTCTTCACTCTTCCAATTAGTGCATAAGAGAATGTTGTTCAGTGTGCTGGTACAAGAAAAAATCAGACCCCATTTCAGGCGTAGTACGATAGCTATAAATTTCATCCATCGATTCTATATATGGACCAGACTCCGCTGCAACTAGTAGTGTGCTCTCTTGGGAACAAAGACACGGTTTTTTTTTTTTTTTTTTTTCTTCGAAGTTAGTACGAATTTGGTAACATCTCGGTGTCTGATTACAATGGCTTAAATAACGCCTCTCATCCCAGGATAAGAAGCATTTTTTTACTTTTACGATCAAAGGACAAGGGAATGGGCTTCTGCTCAGGAATTTTGCCTGTTTCTGTGAAAAGTGCTTTTCATGAACTCAGATCCTACTTCTTGCTTGCTCACGCACATGCACTCTTCCTCGCTCTATTACACACACACACACACACACACACACACACACACCATATATATATATATATACATATATACTGTATGTATATATATATATATATATATGTATATATATACACATATATACGTGTATATATATATATATATACATATATATATAACACACACACACACACACACACACACATATATAGTAGTATATATATATATATATATATATATATATATAGTATATTATGAGTGCTTTGTATGTGTGTAAGTGGTGTTGTGAGTGAATATTAAATCTTGATTTTAACATTTTGTAGTTTTTGTTTTGACAAAACTTTCCAATTTTGGACAACTGTCTTATTTGCTTCTTTGCTTATCGAATCAAGAATTATTTTTAGTACGTTTGAGTGTGAACATTAAATCTTGATTTTAATAGTATATAGATTTTATTTCTTAAAAACCTCCAAATTTTAGCAACTGTGTGTTGCCTACTTTGAACGCCCAATCTTGATTTTTCTTTGGTGGTAACATGATATTCGATCTCATTTCTATTTTAGCAGATCTGATGACTAATATGCTCCTGGTCTTTAATTTGAGCTTGTCTCCGTAACTTATGTCTCTATCTAGGAGACCTACTGTGCTGTTGCTTAACTCATTGCTAATTGCATTTTAACAAATTCTGCTATTGTATCCTATATCTTACTGCTGTCTACCACTGCATCTGTGAAAAAAATGTGTAAACTCACTGAATTTTCCAGTACAGAATCCCCCACCATCTGTAATGACGCGTTTCGTTCCTACTTCATCCAAATTCAATATATCAGAAACGTTTCTAGCACTTTTACTACAGTGTGTATAGTAGTACCAGATCATACAAAAATAGCATTTTTACAATTCAAAGGCCTATGGTGTGGCCAGTTAGAATGTTGATATGAGTACTTTAGCTATGTTATTAGATCTCCATTTCAATTAAGTTTACGTGGTCGGGGTTTCTGGATAGAGACTGGATAGGCTGAGGTTGAGTTTAAACAAGGAACGAAGACTGGGAAGTATATTATTGGTAAACATATGAATAAGAGAAGAGGAAGACTGGAGAAGGTCATTAATGAAAAGACGAAAAAGTGTAGACTACATAACGGAATCACGAGGATGCTCACTAAGAGACAGCCAACGCAGATTTTATGCAGTCAGTAATGGCTCATATTAAATTCTCTGAGAAAATACTTGAAGTAACTTAACAAAGAAGATACGTAAAATCATAAGTACATAGATTCGTTTTCATGTTTTGATGGAAACCTAGAGTATACACATTACAGAAATGAGTTTTGATGACAAAAAATCGCAAACTCCTGCAAAGAAAGTAACTGAACATCATGAAAGGCAAGCTTGTAGATCTTGCTCGAATGTAGCTGTGTATGAGTGATCCGATAGTGTGTGGGGCTGGGCGGATGGCTGACAGACAGAAGAGGCTTTAGAAAGTGGAGAATAAATAAAATTCCAAATACTTGAATCTTGGTAAAACCTGAGGCAGTGGGAAGGTAATTAGAAGGATCAAAGTGGTCAGCAGTCTTTGAATTAGACTGCCAGAATTCATTTATAAACGGTAGTTAGAGATTGTGTGGTTCTGCATGGGGGGGGGGGGGGGGGGGGTGGGGGGGGGGGGGGGGGGGGGGGGATGCCAAAGAACGTGATCCAGTTTGTCTGTTAACTCACTGACGAATGACGCCAGTAAATTTTGTGGACCAGAGGCCTTGCCAATATTTCAAGATATCTGAAGAGATATCCCTAAGGACCTTAAGAGCAGAGAATATCAGGAAAAGCATAAGATTGAAGCTGGCCAGCAGATGGGAAACCGTAGCACGAAAATCAATGAGAGTAACAAAAATAAGAGCTTAACAGTGTTTCCTTTTCTGAGAGAGAGTAAGTTATACATTCATGGAGAAGGGAGTGAGGAGGAAGTTAGACTTAAAAATATATAGTAAAGTTGGACAAAAGAGATTTGTTTTAATGGACCAAATAAGGATTCAAGATTTCCTCTTAGTATGGGAAGACTTTCTATCAAAATACAAAGGAGCAGCAGATAGTTTTAGATATGAAAGAAACACGTGTAATTCAGATATGAAAGAAAAACGTGTAATTGGAGAGAGAGGAGAGAGAGAGAGAGAGAGAGAGAGAGAGAGAGAGAGAATAAACATGACTCATTCACTGTGATTGACATAATTAACTAATATTAGAGTAAAATGTTGATGCAAACAAATCTCTCTCTCTCTCTCTCTCTCTCTCTCTCTCTCTCACACACACAATTAATGCACTGCGTGCACTCAACTATGAATGTAATTAGAATGTAAAGAAAATATGTACCTTTGTAACTAATTTTGAACATACCAAGCATAATCATGTATGTAAGTTTATAAACCGTGTTCTGGCGATAAACAAGAGACTAGGACTATGTAGGAAACTAGGATTTTTATAGACTTGACTAAATTCACAGCAAAATGATAACGGTCGGAGGAGGGTTGGGGGAGGAACTGATAGTCACAGTTCCTTATCATCCTCTCCTCCTACGGAAAGGAAAACACCGAAGCAGGAAAGGACCGCAGACCCTCCCTTCTTCGGGAATGATAAATGACCTTCGCCAAAGTCATAGTATCGTGAAGGACCAACATCCCGTGACCACCCCCCCCCCCACCCCCTTCTCCCTCCATTCCCTCCACTCCCGACTCCTCCTCCTCGTTAAAGCCCAGACCGCATGATTAGGGGAAATTTGCAGTGGGAGAAAGGAGAGTGGTTTTTATCGTATAGACGAATTGTTATGGTGGGGAAAACGGATGAGAGTGGCGGAAGAAGTACAACATGCCTCGTTGACGCCCTTTGTCATTTTTTTTTTCTTTTCCAGGGAACCTCTCAGCATTACGCCCAAACTCAAGCGCACGCGAATGAGGCTTGAGCTGATGGAAAATATTTGACGAAAATGATGTCAATTTGCATTCACGCAAGAATTCTATAAATTTTTCCCGTAATTATTTGATCTAAATTAGACTTGATATTATATATATTTCATAATGTATAAGAGTCAACGCCAAACACGTATAAGTACATGTAGCAGACAGACAGACATACACATACACCACATCACACACAACATTATATATAAATATACATCAAAATAATCAAACAAACAGAATGATTTTTATGGTCATTGAGTGGGTTCTTGTCAGTGGTATGCACAAAATTCCAGCCTCAGCGCGCACAGTTCTAATGATTAGTCTTTGAATAAAACTAAAGTTTTTTGCTGTGGCTAAGTCTTCGCATCACTTCGGCTCACATGGAACCTCCTTTAGTGGGAAATCCCTCAAATAACTGCTGCGGGTGATACTGACAATTATTGTTCCTTATATTTTAATGAGTTTTTATCTGTTTATTAATTTAGTGTTCCTTTTTAATGAGTAAGGTTTCTTTCTGTATTTTCCTTTACCGTCTCTTATTCCTAATGAACTCTATATTCTTCGGAAGCTTGATTTTCGAGTCAATGACCCCTTTGATGGGCTTGTTCCATATGAATAGGTTCATCTTCTGAAAATAATAATAATAATAATAATAATAATAATAATAATAATAATAATAATAATAATAAAAGAGAAATGGGCTTATTTTTTTAGGAGCTTTGCACCCATCAGATTTGGAGTATGCTGTCTCAACACAGGATAATTCAGTGACAAAATGTTTTCGCGGTTTCAGGTAGAAACTGTTCTTCAGCGTCTCCTCTCGTCAATTAAATTGGCTTAGTTTATTAGGGCCATCAGGTTACTTTTCAACCTGCTGGATCAACTCAGCCGTCACAGTCTTTTAGCAACCATACATAACCAATGTTGCAAGACCTTGGGCTGTGTCGAAGCCACTGAAGTGGCCTTCCAGTCTTGAGTTTGGATTTCTAAACTGAAAGATATACTCAGACATAGCCTGATTTTCGGTGTCCTTACTTTCGAGTTTCCTTTGTTTCTGTAGCTACTGGATTATTGACTGTAGGTACTGATGAAATACAAAAAGTTATTATTTTTCCTAGTTTTTTTTTTATTTTTTATTTTTTTTCCATTTGAGAGTTTCCTTTTAAGGATGCGTGCTAGGCATGATCATGGAATTTTGCTTCGTTTGCAGCAAGAGCAACAAGTCAACGCCAGCAATAACAGCGAAAGCAACTGCTGTAAAAATGACAAAATTAAATAACGCGTACAATTGTAATGAATAATTACATAATTATACTATAATGGGCGTAATGTCTGTCTGTCTGTCTGTCTGTCTGTCATTCAATCACGGCCAAACGGCTGGTCAGATGGGCATGCAACTTGGCAGGGTTATGCTGGGGACCCCTCAGATGGTTTGTAATGGGGTTTCATGCAACCTAACCCCCTCCTGGAAGTAGGTGGGGGTGAGAAGGGATTCCCTGAACGGAGCTGTTTCTGGCGTGAAACGAGGCATGTTTTTCCAGTAGACTTAGTGACTTTACGATTTTTCATACATAATTTCTGTACAACTTCCCCAGAGAAAGTCGCGAATATTTCAGCTCGGATACAATAGAAGATGAAAATTATCATCAATATCCGCAAGATCTTTTTAATAACTTAAATCCATTGGGACTGCCAGTGCACAAAATCACGTTGAAGAAACCTACTTGCCCAGTAAATGTTGCTTTCGGAAATTTCGAATCCTGCCAAATGGAACATTGCAACGGAACGAGGTACACCGTTATGGAGCCTTAAACTCCCTACGTCATCGAAGCAGTGATAGCAACAGGCCCTCACACCGGCAAACGTCTGTTCATCCCCCGGATTCCTCTGATGCCTTCGGACAACCAGTTTACCATTCCAGTTACGGCGCAGGCAGTTTCCCATCAACCTGGCCTTCTCATTCACTGCAAACAAGTCGCAGGGCCAGACTTTGGATCGTGTTGGTGTGTTTCTGCCGTCACCCATGTTCACGCATGGCCAACTGTATGTGGCGATGAGCGAGCAACTGACTCTGCCAACTTGAAATTAAGTTGTGGACAAACTGATAATATTGTGTACAAAGAGGTTCTGTAGTAGGTATGTATAAAAATCGCCCTTATTTTAATATTGCTGAACAAATAGTACATATAAATTTTTCACTTCTGCACCCGTATTTTATCACCCATCGTAGATGGGTCAGTTTGCTAGTAAAAGTAATGTGAGAACATTATTTAAAACGGAACCTACCACGTAACCAGGTCAGGGGTGATACAGAAAAGCCTGCCAAAAACCACAGCCCAGGATGCGTGTGATCCTTAGCTAGGCATAATGGATGACAAACATCAACAACCTAATTCCGTGGGAAACCTACTTCTGTTCTCATGGGTTGACGTGTCTTAGCCTAGATAAGTTATGTTCGTCGTATACATGTATCTTTTGTTAGGTTTGCTCGCCTATGGATTTGTATATCAATTTGTAACACTCGCATCCTCTTCTCCTGTCGTCTAGCACAGACATTCAAGCCTTCTCTGCAAAGCTATCTCAAGATGTAACTTTTTGAGAATAGAAGTTTATTTTGCTACTCTGTGTTTCCACGACTTACCCTCCAACCAACTTGAGAAATATAAATATAGAGTTCAGAGAATATCTTCCTAGTTCAACCGAGAGAGAAAGAGATGGAGAGAGAGAGAGAAAGATAGAAGTTCATAACACACAGCTATTCGCTACGCGAACCAAAAGTACCAACGGTAGTCCGGTGGAAACCGGCTACCACTATACAATCAGTTTGGCATCCTGCTTATGTCGTGTTCAAAGCAACCCCATAATCATACGAATGCCGGTCTTATTCAATTCCTTCTTGCAATACCCATCCTTTCATCATGAGTAAAACTGATCGAGTTTCAGTACATGGCTGCATGACAAAGCGCAAGAGAGCTTACATTACAATTCAAATTCTTTGGCAGTTAAGCTAACCGGAATTTCGAATACCTATGTGAAGTATTCCAATTTATATGGAATTGGATCGCTAACGTTTTGTGTACTGAGTTTAATATTTCATGGATGGCCAGGTTTTGACTCTACCGGCTAACTATAGGGGCGACACTTTCATTTAGCTGCTAATTTCAACCGTCCCTGCAGTACGGGTAGCAGTATATATACATGTATGTATGTATGTATATAATACATACATACATACATAAATATGGATATTTATTCATTTATTTATTTATTCATCTATTTATCTGGATACATTCTTTCTCGTAACCAATTTTTATCGAAAGCGAGTGCACGCAAGGCTTCCAATATCTTTAAAATTTCCTAATTTTATGACTATGATGTTCCATTTTATTTTCTCCTGCCGACAGCTGTTTCAGCCATCAACTCACGTCCGTCTATCATCAGGGCTGTGGTAGACTCACACTGGAACATCAATATAGAGTGAAATAAAAAGAAATGAAGGTTGGTACATAAAAGTAAATATCAAAAGAAATTTCACAGATTAGGACAGTTTCCCTTAGCTACGTGGAGTCCGGATGGTTTACAGAGGAGCTTTCTTCTGCTGTAGGGGTAAACACGGTCGAAATTAATGGTTCTTAATGTTTTCATTATCACACTCCCTCTAAGAGTTGGTCCTTCCCTGCACGCCCCCTCTGAATCTATGAGTAAAATTCCCGCCCGGGTTTAAAGGAAAATGAAAAAAAAAGAAAAAGAAAGAGAAAGGGTTTCGAGGGATATGTTGTTTGTTTGTATGGAGATTTCACGTTGTATGGAACCAGTGGTTATTCAGCAACGGGACCAACGGCTTAACGTGACTTCCGAACCACGTCGAGAGTGAACTTCTATCACCAGAAACACACATCTCGAACACCCCTACAGGAATGCCCGAGAATCGAACTCGCGGCCAGAGATATGGTTGCTAAAAGATTGTGACGGCTGAGTTTATTCAGCAGTTTAGATAGTAGTAACTTGATGGTCCTCATAAACTAAGGCAATATTCTCTGTAAATTGCTGACGGCCACCAGATTGAGAATCAGTGGTCTAAAGAGACCTGGATATTCAGTGCAGGCTGCTGCTGCTGCAGTGAGATGCTCACTGCTTCAGCGAACACAAGCCCTCCCATCAGCTTTTCTACAGAAGTAATGTGACTGGATTTTTTTTTCTTCGATGACTTTCTCGGCCCTTTATTCTGTCGACATCATTAGTTGCAAAGGGTCGCACTTTACACACTTTACAGTCTATAATATTCTTTTAATTCACTTCATTGTGTATCGTAGCAGTCGGAGATGACGATAGAAGTTGCCAGATAGTGAAATGGCAAAATTAAACAAAATATCAGTACTATTCCATTGAAATGGGGACAGTTTTCTTTTTGTAGCCTAAAAAAAGCGGGACGAAACTCACAAAAGTAAAAAAAAAGTGGGACTTTTGCTAACTTTAAAAAAAGCGGGACAGACGTTGAAAAAACGGGACTCTGGTCACATTACAAAAGAGCAATTTCCTTTCTTCGTAATAAGGTTATCCTAATATGTTTTCTTGCCATGCACATCCACAAAATGCTTGTGGAAGGCTCCACAAGTTTTCTGAAAAATTTACTTTGTGAACTACGTTGTCGTGCAATTCTTCTAATCCTTTCGGGCTAGCACTGTTTCTCATCACAGGGCTGGTTACCAGGTTGGGGCGGATGAAGACTTACTAGTGATTCTTTCATGAAGGTTTTTTGGTGTTACTCCATATATATATATATATATAGTATCTTATATATATATATATATATATAACATATTATATATATGTATATATATATATCTATATGTATATATATATATATATATTATATTATATATATCATATATATAGATCAATACATACATATATACATATATTATATATTATTATATATATAATATATATATATATATATATATATATATATATACAACATACGTACACACACATATATATAAATATGTATATACATAATATATATATATATATTATATATATATATATATATATACATACACAACACACACACACACACATATATACATATATAAAAGAAACTTTCATGAGAGAATCACTGGTAAGTCTTCATGCGCCCCAGCCTGGTAACCAGCCCTGTGATGAGAAACTATTTCACAAAGTCAATTGTTAATATAATATATATATATATATATATATATATATATAAATATATATATATATATATATATATATATATATATATATATATATATAATAGATATATGAATATATATATATATATATATATATATATATATATATATATATATATATATATATATATATATATATATATATATATATATATATATATATATATATATATATATATATATATATATATATATATACTCTCGCCGTACGCATTTGTTTTGTAAGATTGTTTAGTGATATTCGAAATCAGTTAATTTAATTAAAAGAAAATGACGTATTTGGGACTGTTTTACAGAATATATGAATTATGAAGAAGGCTAACCCTGCTGCTGCTTGTACTACCAGCACTGCTCTGAGTATTTTCGTAGCATGAGTCACATGAAACGTTTGATTTCGATGAACGACCTTCCAAACAGGACCTCATTAACTAACTCGAGAGAGAGAGAGAGAGAGAGAGAGAGAGAGAGAGAGAGAGAGAGAGAGAGAGAGAGAGAGAGAGATCAAAGGTCTGATTTAGTGTTGACCAGAATCCATCGGAAGGAATGTTGTGTGCGTTGCGTCTCCCTCTCAGTTTTATTTTCCTTCCAAAGCCACAATATTGGTTTTCGACGGAACTCCAGCGACAGGTTCCGAGGGTCTCTCGAACGTCAATCGTGCACTGGGTCGTGATCGAATTTCACCGCCGAATTCGAGACCCACAGAGCAAACTCCAATAAGAGAGCGCGAGGGAGGCGAGATACAGCTGCGCCTCCTGTTTCTGCGTTGGAGGGTAATAGTTCGCGCGCTCCCTCATCGCGAAGTGCGCTCATGTTCGCATTTGGTGATGGCAAAAACGATGCTATGGTATGGAAGCAATGATAAACATTTCCAGATTTAAAAAAAAAATTGATACTTAATAATATAGACTTGTTTGAATAGTCACTTTGTAGAACAACTGAAAATCAACATTCTTGCTCAGTCAGTATATTGTTTTAGTAATCCATTTTAATTGCACAGTCCCATCTTTGCTTAAATTGTCCTCCAAGAGTCATAAACCACACTTGTGCTGTCATACTTCTGAAAGGCTTACAAACATATATCTTTTATTCTAATATTCCTTTTTTAACCTTCATCCTTGGACTTACTGTATTTCCAATTCTAGGAAACAATCTTTTTTTCCTTTTAAACCTTTCATTTATAAACTTATAATTGATCAACTATGGCCCAAGTCTCGGGCAAAATGAGTACACAGAAGCGGCTTTTGTTTTTTATGAAAATTGTGCGGAACTTTTAACTTGGTCCTATCTTTTCGCTTCTATTATATAATCTCTTTTATTGAAAGCTATTATCTAAACTTTTACTCCTTTTGCATACCAATGATAATTAAACTCTTACATGAAAAATCATCAAACCTGTCTTGTCTTTGAAAGGTTAAAGATACTTGCTAATCAACAATAATGATAAAGCTGAATGATTTTTTTAGCTCATCTAAAATCTTGAGGCACTTCTCAATAAATAAATATATAAATAAATAAATAAATAAAACATCAGACCTTGATAGTGGTGGTGGAGAGACCCTGGTGTGTTTTCACGATATTATAAAAAAAAAAAACTGGGATATTTTCGCCAAAAGCACTACGAAAGCACAACGAAATGTTTGTGCTTGCCTTTGCAGATGAGTGGGAGTTATTCAATACTTGGCCTGTCTCATGGGATTATTGAAGTGCTGGTTGCCTTGGTTGCAGTAATACCAAACCAATCTGTATCTTTCTAGCGTTGTTTACAGTCGTTGAAGGGCAATAAGTACTTTTATTGACTTTTATAGCCAATCTGTTCAATCCCGAACTTTGACAATGGATATGATTATTATTTTTGCTAAAAGGAGATTTGTTTTTTCCAGCTATTCGGGTTTTAAGCACTTCTGCACTAGTGGTTAAGTTTGGAAGACTCGTAACTTGGCTTGCTGCTGGGAGATATTAATAGTTCTCATAACTCTGGTGTATTTTGCTCCAGTATTTTAGAGAAGGTAAGTGAGGTGTATTTCTCTATTAAACATGTGATCCTTAATGCAAATAAACCTCTCAAGTTGTAAATACAATAAGAATATATTCAATCTTTTTCCCCTACAATTTAATGCTATCACCACCAATAAACATTTTAAGAGAAATAATTAACTAAATTATTATTATTTTCAAAACATTCATTATGATTTCTATTTAATATAATGTTCATGATGTATAGGTAGGTATATTGTTGTTTGCTACTAACAATTTCATTCTATACTCTCAGTACCAGTCGTTGCACCAGGCACACTTAACGTAAAACACAATAGCCCGTGTGTATGGTTATCGTGTTTTTTGTCTACCTAGTATGCACTTTGTAAGTCCAGGCCTGTACAAACTGTTCTTATCACAACTCTCGATTTGGTTTACTTGAAGGCCCTTATGTACGACCTTAGTACCGTATTAACCCTGAATGTATCCACCTCCTCCGAGTTGCCAGTACTAAACTCCGTGTATGGTACTATAGTAAATTCACATACATCAACCGTGCATCTGATGTCTAGGCCAGTCCCTTACGACGCTCCTTATTGGCTGTTGATAAGCACATCACAGGGCTTGGGTGGAAACTCTCCCCAGTGTCTGGAGAGAGTTCACACAGGCAGGACGTATCTTTCCACCTTTCCTGAGGGAAACTTTTGAAAGACGTATATTCCTCAGGAGAGGTGGAACATAGATCCTACCCATGTGAACTCTCGAGGGAGACTGAGGGTTTTCAGCCCCAGTGATTGGCTTATCAACAACCAATCAGGAGCGTCGTAAGGGACTGGCCTAGACATCAAATGCACGGTTGATGTGAATTAACATAGTATATGTGAATCTATTGTATCCCCTCGGCAATCAAAGCATTGTTTATTAACCATATTTTTATATTGTGTGGTCGACAAATTATATCAATAAAAGATATCTTTGATCCCCGAGGGATAGTACTAAACACGACGTCCCATTGAGTTTACCAAGGACTTTGACAAAGGCGGATACCGGGTTAATACCCTTAGTCACTTGATGTGAGAAACTATGTTGTCAACCTCACTCGTGGGCGTTTACTTGATGGGCATCATGAGTTGCTGTTGTTGGAGTTTTTAAACAGTCTTGACCTGGCTTCTCTGAGGTTTCACAAAATGCTCCGGGTCTTAATTTGTTTTAGTGTTATGATGATCATGGGCATTCCACGCGCCTTTCTAGGATGGGCGGTTATGAGGCGGCGTGAGTTTGTCGACATTTGGCTACCAGTTTCCGTATATTGGTCAAAGTTAAGCTTATTAAACGGTTCTAGATGAATTTCACAATTAACCTGAAGCTGTCGCTTTTTATATATAATAATGAAAAGTTCAGTTCCGAGTTATGTAACGTAATTTCATTTCACCGGACAATCAAGATAATTTTATTACACTTTATAAAGTGTATTTACTTTCGTTTCTTAAACTTGGCTATAAAGACTAATGGCTATCAGAAACTCAAATAAGAGTTGAATCAGGAATAATATTTTTAGGATAAAACACTGATTTAGAAAAAAAAATAGATTTTTTAAATTGATTCTTCGGTGTAAATGAAAAGAACTATATATATAATATATATATATATATATATATATATATATACTATACACACACACACACACACACACACAATACATATATATATATATATATATATTATATTAATTCATATTATATTAATTTTTTTTTTCATTTGCATCTACTCACTTTTAGAGAGTAATATTTATCATTCTTCTCACTAGAACTCCTGTCTAAAGACAGGAAAGCTGTGGAACACTACTCATGAACATTACTTATATATATATATATATATATATATATATATATATATATATATATATATATAATATATATATATATTTATATATATATATATATATATATATATATATATATATATATATATATATATATATAAGTAATGTTCATGAGTAGTGTTCCACGGCTTTCCACTTAATATATTATATATATATATATATATATATATATATATATATATATATATACATATATATATGTAAATAAAAGATAAATGCCACGAAGGAAAAATAAACGAACGGAAGTCTGCAAGATCTTTCGACTTTAAAAGTCTTTTAATTGAAGGCAAGAATTACTGAGTATCTGCTCATAAAGGACTTTTAAAGTCAAAGATCTTTGCAGCTCTTCGTTTTTTTTCCTTCGTGGCATTTATCTTTATTTTGGATTTATCACGTTCCTAACTTTGCGTGATTCAGTTATAACACACCCACACTCACACACAACACAACACACACACACACTACACACACACACACACACACAACATCCACACACATATATATATTATATATAATATATATATATATATATATATATATTATATATATAGTAATGTTCAATGAAAAGTTTTAGTTCCGAGTTATGAAACGTAATTTCGTTTCACCGGACTATCAAGATAATTCTATTACACTTTATAAAGTGTATTTACTTTCGTTTCTTAAATTTGGCTATAAAGACTAATGGCTATCAGAAACTCAAATAAGAGTCTTGAATCATGCATAATATATTTAGGATAAAACACTGATTTAGAAAAATAGATTTTTTATTCATTCTTCAGTGTAAATAAAAAGAACTATAAAAAAAGGAGTAATTTTTCATGAGTAGTGTTCCACTGCTTTCCGGGCTTTAGACAGGAGTTCTAGTGAGAAGAATGATAAGTATTACTCTCTAAAAGTGAGTATATACAAATGAGAAAATTAATATAATATATAGTAATATAATATAATATTTCTACTGAGAGAAGCAGTTATAATTTCAGACACCGACGAAGTGAATTACGTAGAACCTTAGGAAGGAATTCCTATTTAAAAGGTCTGATCCTTGGGAGAGGGTGGAGCGAGAATGTATCCACCCGTCCTCGGCCCACCTCCATCCCACAAAGTGGACACCCGTGATAATTGCTGGTCTAGTTAGCAAGACAGTATAGTATGCAGCTTATACTACTCTTGTTGCAGTTTTCCGGGGTCCCCTCCCCACGCCCCAAGCGCAAATGTAATTCCTTCTGCCATCTGGCCATGAAAGTCAGATCTCCAGAGCAATCAGTATGTGGGATACTAAAGTTGGTGTGGCGGGAGGATAAGCTCATCAAAACAGTGTTCACAGATCAGCTATGACTGGAGTTTTTACCTTCGACTCAAAGCATTGTATTTTCATGGTCGTTGTGAAATATGTCATCTAAAGTTGCTAGAAGACTACTATATCTACTAAGTCAATTTTATTACTGTCTCACGCCTCAGGCCTTGTGTTCTACCATTGTTGGAATATTGTTCTCCTGCCTGGAGACTGCTGCTTCTTGGGATCTTATCTTTTAGATTAATGAATCACTTGCTCCAGAAGAGGTAATTATGAGCTCAACCATTATTGCAGGTCATCTTGTTTGGTCACTTTCATTTGCAGTATTTCAGCAGGGAATGTCCATCAGACCTCTTCGTGCCTGTACCTTAAGAACTAGTGTGTATTTCTGTATATGCAGAGTATCAACACCCCAATTATGGCAAAACAATCCACCGAAAGTATTGCATTTCCTTCGCGGTTAAACATAAGAATATTCTTCCAAGTAGAGAAGCCATTGGCCGTAAGCTTTAAAGAGACAGTAATACGACTTACAGTGCCATGCCACTAGTCATTAAATTTCAGACTTATATTGTTGTTTGTGTATGTGTTAATAGTCCTAAAGGGGCATTGCCTTACCCCTTTCAGGACCATATTTTTGGTAACATGGACCAGAGCGAGGCACTGAGCGACTTTCTCTCTCTCTCTATCTCTTTACCAACTCCCGCCCCCCGTCCCTCTCTCTCTCTCTCTCTCTCTCTCTCTCTCTCTCTCTCTCTCTCTCTCTCTCTTTCAACCAACTTCGACCTTCTATGTAATTTAAACATTTCAATTACTTAGGGTCGCTAAAATCAGACTCACAAATCATAAAAAATAGTATTTATTAGTAAGGAATAAAATGAACTAAATAAACCAAATTCTCAAAGAAACAAATGTTTAACTGAATAAGTTGAAATGCAAAATCCAAATAATGCACCACTGTTATTCAAATAACCCTGGTGATCGGACAAAACCCGTCCACCTCTTTCTCTACAATAGACATCAGTCAAAAAACAGGCAACTAAAAAAGTCACATAACTGTTTATAATTAACACCACGCCATTAAGGGAAACTCCAGACTTTCCGGTTTTCCAGGTTACCAGACCTGCCAGAAACGTCTGTTAGAAAAAAAAAGAAAAGGAATCCCACATAAATAAATTGCAAATAAACCAAAATGACATAAATAAAAAAGTCATATGGAAAAGGACATCTCTGAAATAAAGGTTTACATACAACAACACAAAGCCACACTCGGGCTTAAAAGTACGCTTACCCATTTCAGCTGTGAGCACTAGCACTTAACTAAACACAACAAAATATATGCGGCCATTCCCAAAATAAGGACGCTTCTCCGACTTGGGTGCTTCTCCGTCCTAGTTATCCTACCCTCCCATTATGTAGGGGAATAGCTCATACGTCCACAAGCACGAACTTTCTCACAAAACACTCCCCTTCATTTGACGTCAGTGATTCGTCACAATTTAATTGCACTGGAACAAATGTGTGATGTCAAAGAGTGAATAGGCGCACCCATTAAAATCTACTCAAAACCAGATCCTTGTTTCCGCTCATGCACGGACACAAACCGTGGCCTGTCTTGATAAGGCAGCAACCGTCGACATCGTGCCACCGAAAATGATGCGTCAACATTTCCGGAGCTCGCTTTGTCTCCGTGGGAGCTAACGCTGAATCTACCATTTTAAAGAATGTCATCACTCAGCACATCCGTCTACCAACATAGGTTAAAAAAAAAAAAAAAAAAAAAAAAAAAATAAAAAAAAAAAAAAAAAAAAAAAAAGGCAATTTAGATATGTAATTGAAGCTCGGCCAACCCCACCTCTGAATGTCCTCATTCAGCCATATTATTATATATATATATATATATATATATATTATATATATATATATATATATATTATATATATATAGATATATATAAACACTGGGCCCGCACCATGTTGATATAAAAACTGCACGTCCTTGGCAGCACAAGGTCCATTATCATTATATGTAAAACAAATATCAATAGCCTGTATCCGGGCTATAATAACAGTTCACTGCAGAGTGCATATCTTCCAATCTCGACGCTCCTGTGTGTGTATGTGTTTGTGGCCTGCAGCTGCACAGACTGTAGAAAGGTAAAACGTCTCCCGGTATCACGCCCATTATCTTCCAAAAGGCGTCGTAAGTCCTCGTAGACTCATGATGAATAGGTGAGCATCCCCTTATAGCATGACGGCTAACATGCGACACCTTGCCCACGAATCCATAGCTTTCTAAAAGTAGCTGAAGGACGTCTTACTGGTTGATCCCATTTAGTGGTGCTTTATGGTGCTTTAAGTATGTACGCCAGTCTGGTCACGAGTCATTTAAAGAGCAAAATTCCAAGAAATACTAACTAAACGTTGTTCAATTAACACTACAAATACAAAAATTATAATATACCAAAACAACTCGGATATATCACATAACCACCAAACCAATTCCTAACTAAAACCAAAGAACTGAACCTACCAAAACAATTCTAATACGTCAAAAGAAAACGGGTCAAAACCTGTGAGAAGTAACCTCATAAGACCACAAAACCAACTATAACTCCGTAAAGAATATACCAGATTCCTCAATAATAGTAATAAAATAAACCACTCGTCAAATCCCATACAACATTAGCCCTAACCACCCCAAACAAACGCGTCGTCGCGTTTGCGCAGAGAGAGAGAGAGAGAGAGAGAGAGAGAGAGAGAGAGAATACAACTAGAAAGAGAAAAAAATCACAAAAACTCTACGGACTACTGTCCTTACATTTTAAGCTCACCATTGCTCACTCACTCTCACTCACTCACTCCACTGACTGCGGGCCTCCATGGCTCTTTGCCGCGCTACAAGAAGCTTCCAACGACCACGGTCCTGTGCAACATCCCACCAATCCCCTGGACCATCCACTCCAAGCTCTGTCACGTCCCTTTTTTTATGTTATCAGACCATCTCATGCCGGGTCTTCCTGGAGGGCGTCTGCCCTCTGGTTGTCCTCGAGTAATCTTGCTTATTAGTCTATCCTCATGAGCCCTGGCCACATGCCCCGCCCACCTCAGACTTTGAGCCATAACCGTGCCTGTTATTAAGGGGTACCTCTGTCATTTCCCTCAGTTCATCATTATGCCTTCTTCTCCATTGGCCCATCTCCGCATCAAAGACCGGTCCACATATCCTTCTCAAGATTCCATTCTCAAACACTTCCAACCTTCGTTCCAGATCCTTTGTCAGCCTCCAGGTTTAGCAACCATACGTTAACACGGGTCTAATAATGGTTGTATAGCCCTTCACCTTTGTTCTCCTTGATAAGATATTACTATTGAGCGCTTTGGCTAAAGCCCAACTACATCTGGCTGCTGCTGCTATTCTTAATTTTACCTCTTCTTCTACTCTATTTTCAGCTGTAACTGTTGATATCAGGTATTTGAAGTTCTCGACCGCTTCCAACTCCATATTTCCACACCTGATGTTACCCAGTATCCTCTCCTGCCTTGAAGCCTTCAAAATTTTGGTTTTAGCCTCATTTATTTCCAGGCCAACTTGATTTGCAGCTTCTCTAGAAATGCTTATTTTTCTATCAATTTCCTGGATGCTTTCACCACAAAAGTCAGTATCATCTGCATAAGCTAATCTATCACACCTAGCCTCCCCAAGATGTACTCCATTACCCTGTGGTGTTTGTCTCTTGTCCCACTCCAGCACTAGGTTAAAGAGAATCGTAGACAGTGCGCATCCCTGCTTTAAACCGTTGTCAACTTCAAAAGGACCTGTTACTTCCCCTCCAATCCGTACTCTGCCTCTCATAATCCTGTAACACATTTTTGTTTTGCGTATAAGCTTCTCTGGTATCCTGAATTCTCTCAGTATCCTCCACAATGCCTCTCGTTGTATACTGTCATATGCCTGCTTAAAATCTATAAAGGCATGCCAAGAGTCTTTATCATATTCCCAGAATTTCTCAAGGATCTGCCTTACAACACCGTACGAAAATACCCTTACAAAAAGAAGAAGAAGAAGAAAAAAAAAAATGACCCAAGGAAAAAAAAGTAACAAAACCAGCCTCAAATTACTACCAAAAATGTTCTCTCGAACTGTGATATCTACATTACCCCACAAAATCAATAAGAACCCCAAATACACCCCTTTACTTCACTGAAGCGACTCAGAGCAGAAAAAAAAACTAAGGCCCCAAATTATAAACAACAACCCATTCCCAATACTAACCATCGGGAACACGTTATGTTGCATTACTTGACTCGGCAACTTCTCGTGCCTTGGAGCCAAAAAAAACTAATGAAACATATATGCCACTCTCTAGCCCTGGCAACTAACGACTCATAACTGTTGCAAAATGCCCAAAATGCCGCAAAAATAAAAAATCCGAAAGGCAAATATTAATTAATAGACTCTGGCAAAATCATACTAGGCCATCGCAGATGCGCAGAAAACTAAATCAAAACTATAAGTCAGGAGCAAAACCATGTTTCGTGCAAACAGAGCAAAAACATCAACTGGCTCCAAATCAACATAATAATATTGTCCGCTTAGACATGTGAGTCAGCTTAGAAAAACCTGTATACTGACTCATATCTGCTGCAGAACGGCCAAACACTGAAGCATATCACTATGTCGGCCTTCAAAAAAAGAAATAACAACACAATGCAGAACGTGCAAATCTCAAGAACTGAATTATCACAGCTCAGCCATAGAAAACGGCAAGTAGAACCAAACTTAGGCCGAAGACTAACCAGAACAAAAGTCCTGAAAATCCACAATCTCTAAACAATAAACAAAGACATATCATCAATCACCAAATTAATAAAAGACAATTCCACCTCCAGTAATCTCAATATTCCACAATTCGTAGACACAGTACTCACAACAGCTTTCTGCTGACCTCAACTAGAATCAAAAAGAAAATGTTTGTCTCGAGAACTGAACAGTCAATGTACCTGGTTCGAAAATAACGTCAACAGCTAAAACAGCATTACAAACATAAGTCACCTGACGTTAGGGGAAACTTACCCTCAAAATTGTGCCTCAGCACCAAAAATCAACATCAATAATATAAAAACCAACCACATTACCACCATATTATCACTACTACCCAGGCAAAAAAAAATATTCCCCTCCATTTCATCAATACCCACATGTGGAATAAAAGACCAAAAAACCCCAAAAATCGTTATACTTCCAAGCAGGGTAATAATAATGAAAAAGAACTGATCCCCGGAAATGCACTCAAAACATTTAGCTGATACACTTAAAAATATTACCACATGCCTTCTCTCACAAAGGTTTCCACTGGTACCAAAAAAACCCATAATGCAACCAAATAACTGAATCCAAAACAATGGACTAAAACATGGCTCTTTCCACCATAAGCTTAGGCTCTGGAGTATCTACAACAGAACAAAATACCACATGGCCAAAATATTATACCCCTAATGCTCCTCCTGATAGGACTCTTAAAAACTGTGCCAATCCATAAATAACCTCGCACCCCTAAGGAGCTCATGTTACCGGCAAAAATTGTGAATCACCGGTTTAGCTAACTCTGCTGAAAAGGGCAAAAACTGCCAAAATAAAAGTATCAACATTCCCAAAATTGCCACAGAATTCTATATAAAAAAAAATCATCAGAGTGCCATAACTCATTACAAATAAGACCAAAAACCTGAAGTGTCTAAACAAAAGCGTCCCCATATCCACTTTGGCACAGGCCACCAGAAACTTAATCAAGTCCCCTATCACTGGCAAACTGGCCACAAAAACAACCATGACCAAAATCCAAATTCCCATGTGATAGACACTTGGAGATATTTGCTGAAACTCCTGGCAACTCTCTAAAAAGAAAAAGCACAAGTGCCATATAATTGTCGTACCTCGCGACATGTGTTCACAGACCCGGAAAAAAAACGGAGAGAGAGAGAGAAAAAAAAAGAAAAACTGACACCTCATCTGATATTGGCTCTACCACACTATCTGAACAACTGGAAATGCAACAATTTCTGAAAAATGAAATATCCATAAAAAAATGCAGTGCCATTATTCACACATCCAAAATTGCCCAAATTCTCCCCTAAATCTCGTTAAATGAACCCACGTCACTGACTGAGACATTAAAATCTACACAAGCAGTTCTGAGAGAGAGAGAGAGAGAGAGAGAGAGAGAGAGAGAGACTGACTAAGGGCTAACAAGGAAACCCAAAAACACGGGCTAAAAGAAGGCCGGACAATATACGGCTCTGCCGAAGCCAAGCTACGACGACTCAGTCATGCCCAACACCTGCCATCAGGGGAACATCAAGGTGTAGTCGAAATCTGATCTCAAAATCATAAGATGACCAAAAATCTCTAAAATAGTCTAAGGATTTCTCCAAAGCACAAGGAAAGCTCGCACAAAAGCTAATAAAAAAAATGCACGATATTTATTTCTCTACACGTGAAAAAAAAAAATCCGACGGGCGTAAATCATCTCCTTTCACACTCGTGACCTACAGCAGCTATCAGCTGATTTTCCCATATCAAGGCCAAGGCAACTGAACAGACGACGAAGGAAAAAAAAAGGAAGGGAAGGATTCACCCCCTCAACCCCGTAAAAAAAAAAAAAAAAAAAAAAAAAAAAAACTCACCCTCTCTCTAGACACTTCCACCTGGACCACACAATGCTCAGCGGAAAGGGAGCTGAGTGCATATGCACAAGGGAGCTCTGTCTCCAAGCCCCAAAAATGCACTCTAAGCACCCCCGAGAACTGAGCCAATTTAAGAGACCTTTAAATACATGCCAGGAGCAACACATCTTAAAAAAAAACTAAAAAAACTTCAAAAAACTGTATGCATGTATGTATTATTCAGTATATGAAACCCATTCAATTGGAACAAGACCAGAAAGGCCATTGACTTGAAATCCAAGCTTCCAAAGAATATGGTATCCATGAGGAAGAAGTAAGAGGAAGTAAAGGGAAATACTGAAAGAAGAGATACCACTTACTAACGAAGAAGAAAAAATTAATGAATAGATAAATAGATAGAAATGTATCAAAATGCAAGAAGAATAGTATTAAGGTAGTGATGCATTGCATTTTCGCTGGAACTTCTGAATTTCCAATTGCCCGACATCCTTCGGCAGGCTGTACCACAGTCCAACGGTGTAAAGGCTAAAGGACCTCTGGAACTAAGAAGTTCGACAGTGAGGCACATTTACTGCACACTAAGTTTGAAAATATTGTTTTTTTTATTAATTTGCAACATTCCTCTTTCCATTTTCTCTTGTTGAGCAAATGGGCACTATTCTGTAGAGGCTTACTTTACAAGTTCAAGGAGTTTAAAGTCTTCCATTTTGAGTACTCATAATACCTAAATGCCTGAATAATTGTCCTTGACAATTAGTGACTTCCCTATGCCAGAGAATGTTCTGGTGTCTTTCAACGTTTCTGAGGCAGCAGTAATTTGAAATCTGCGATGACAGTTACTCATGAAATTGTGACCATAGGTGGTCAAAAGCAATAGAATTATAAAGCCAATATTTTGTGCGTCAATTAAATAATGCTACTATAGTGTAAAAAACTTTCAACTACAACATTTTTGGTGCTTTGTGCAAAAATGTTGATCATCTGGGTTTACCACTGATTATTTTAGGCAAATGTTGCCTTTTACATTTTTTAGAAATCAATTTTAGAGTAATTTTGGACTAATCTCTGATATTCTTTTCTTATCTCGACGCGAGGGCAAACATTTTTGAATGGTACAAATAGCATTATTTATGGTTTTACCGTCTATCTCAAAGCTTAGGAAATCGAAAATTATACTTAAGCAATTCACCATCGTGGAGATGTTATAAGGTATATGGTGACAAAATTGGAAATGGAAAAGCAGCTGAAATAATATCACAATTGTGTAAGCAATTATACACACACACACACACACACACACACACACACATATATATATATATATATATATATATATATATATATATATATATATATAATATATATATATATATGTGTGTGTGTGTGTGTGTGTGTGTGTGTGTGTGTGTGTGTTATAAGATATCTAGAGCGATATTCGTATACAGTTTTAACGATTTTTGTCATTTTTTGACCGCATGACCTTGAAAGTAGGTTGGAAAATCGTTTTGCTAAAATAATTAAGGAAAACTGGGTGTCTTCCAAACGTTATGATGCGATGAGAGTAATAATTATAATAATAATGATAATTATAATAACAACAATAATAATATGGTAAAAGAATCAAAGAAATAGATACACTAATCCAGACTGTAAGGATTGTATCCGGGGACATCAGGATGGAGTTTGGAATAGAAAAATGTGCCTTGGTCAACATACAAAAGGGCAAAGTAGCAAGGACTGAAGGGATAAAGCTACCAGATGGGAACAACATCAAACACATAGATGAGACGGGATGCAAATACCTTGGAATAATGGAAGGAGGGGATATAAAACATCAAGAGATGAAGGACACGATCAGGCAAGAATATATGCAGAGACTTAGACGATACTCAAGTCAAAACTCAACGCCGGAAATATGATGAAAGCCATAAACACATGGGCAGTACGAGTAATCAGATACAGCGCAGGAGTAGTGGAGTGGACGAAGGCTGAACTCAACAGCTTAGGTCAGAAAACTAGGAAACACATGACAATACACAAAGCACTACACCCAAGAGAAAATACGGACAAAGAAGTACAACCAAGAGCAAATACGGACAAAGCACCACATCCAAGAGCAAATACGAACAGACTATACGTAATACGAAAGTAAGGAGGGAGAGGACTACTAAGCATAGAGGACTGTTTCAACATCGAGAGCAGAGCACTGGGGGAATATCTGTAAACCAGTGAAAACCAGTGACTCAGGAGTGCATGGGAAGAAAGACTGATAAAGTAGACGAAGACCTAGAAATATACAGAGACAGGAGAATGACAAACAGAACGGAAGAATGGCACAACAAAACAATGCATGGACAATGCATGAGACAGACTAAAGAACTGGCAAGCGATGAAACATGGCAGTGGCTACAGAGGAGAGAACTCAAGAAGGCAACAGAAGGAATGCTAACAGCGGCGCAAGATCAGGCCCTAAGAACCAGATATATCCAAAGGATGATAGATGGAAATAACATCTCACACATATGCAGGAAGTGCAATGTGAAAAACGAGACCATAAACCACAAAGCACAGAACCAGCACAAAAAGAGGCATGATTCAGTAGCAAAAGCCTTCCACTGGAGCCTGTGCAAGAAACACCAGCTAACTTGCAGTCATAAGTGGTGGAAAACGATCAAGCAAAGATCCTCCGGGACCATGGTATCAGAATAGATGAGGTGATACGTGTAAATAGACCAGACGTGACGTTGATTGACCAAACCAAGAAGAAAGTATCACTCGTCGATGTTGCAATGCCATGGGACACCAGAGTAGATGAGAAAGAAAGAGAAAAAATGGATAAGAATCAAGACATGAAGATAGAAGTAAGAAGGATATGGGATATACCAGTGGAAATTGTACCTATAATCATAGGGACACTAGGCACGATCTCAAGATCCCTAAAAAGAAATTTGGAAAAATTAGATGCTAAAGTAGCTCCAGGACTCATGCAGGAGAGTGTGCTCCTGGAAACAGCGCACATAGTAAGAAAAGTGATGGACTCCTAAGAATGCAGGATGCAACCCGGAACCCCACACTTTACCACCCAGTCAACAGGGCGACTGTGATAGACCAGAGAGAGAGAGAGAGAGAAAGAGAGAGAGAGAGAGAGAGAGAGAGAGAGAGAGAGAGAGAGAGAGAAAATAATACGGTAAACTTTATTAAAAATAACACTTCTCGAAAAACGAAATGTAGAATAAGAAAAACAGATGGTCTTGTTGTTGTTGTTGGAATAACAAGTATTAAAAAAAAACTAGTGTTACAAAAACAGTTTTGGTATAAGTGGAGCTTTTATTCTATTCGTGTTTTCGCAAAGTAAAGAAGAGAGCAGCTCTATAGCAAATTCTCTTATGAGCGGAAGCGAGTGATGATCGTTTGGGATCAGTGCCCATCCTTTAAAATTTTAATCAAGCATCGTAATGGGCGAAATCTGTGTCATATCGGATGTAAAGGTTTTCTTTGACTGATAGCAAGGGCTGGGATTCGAGGTCGTCGGGTCACACGCGTCAAAGGGTACATTGAGGAGACTCATTTTCTCGGATGTATGAAAGTCACGTCTGTATCGAAAGAAGGTCTTGTTTTGGGTGAGTTTCCTGGTTTTCACTTTTATCTAGGTTTATGGCTCACAAAGCTTTTCCTTCTCCGAGAAGAAATTGCTTCATAAGATCAATTCGTTGCCACTGGGATGCGTTTTAATCCAGTCATTCTTCTTCACTTAAGCGTCACGTGAGACCTTTCCTCTTTATCAGGACTCCGTTCTAGTTCTTCCTCAGTCATGATTTCCTTTTTAGTTTCTTTCTTTGTGATTAAGGTTTCTAAAAGTTCCGAACTCATAAAGTCTCCATTTTGACAAGTTCTTGTGGTCAAATGTGAAAATGCTATTTAATTACGAGATTTTTTGTTTTTGTCTCTTCTATTTTTCATTTAATTTGTGAGCAAGCTCACTAAATGACCATACATTTTTCAAGACTGAAAAATATATAGAAATGATGTAAATAACCAATAGACCAGATATCATCAACCTGTCTAAACCAACGGGAATTGTTGCCGAAGGATATTACAAAATGCTTCTACGAAGCCTTCTTCCCACAAATGACTTAAAACTGGGTGTAGAGGGGAGCCCCTAGTAAAACTGGAAGTCTGTTGGTAAGATCTCCCATTAGGGATTTATCAAAACTGGAGAGGGAAGTGGTAACAGGTCAGGTCACAATGACCTTGTTAAGCCCTCTTTAGTGACCTCATATATTAAGTATGACCAACAAACTTTGAAATAATTGGGATTTCTCTATTGCAAGGCGGTTTGCAATTATCCTAGTATGGGAGCAAAGGATGTAGTGAAGAAATCCCCATGTAATGTTTATACTAATGTCGACATAAAGGAATCAGGTCCTTCAGTATATCAGCGTCAGATTAACCTTGAGTGGTCGACTAGAACTGGGGAAACGAATAATGCTTCGTTCATCCACTTACCCAAATCCAACATTAATGAAAATTGGAATAGACTTGAAATATTTAAAAAACGAAATTCCCCTAAGATGCACAAAATAAAAGTACTCCCTATTACGGATTTCAATGATAGTCGTTATGAAAGTGATCATTTACTTACTGCTCATACTCTGATAGCAACAAATCTTACAATAGTTTAAAGATTGATTGACCACTTTTGTATGACTCAGGAGATCTTTGTCGCTTGTACTCATTTTTGTTTTTGCTTTTACATGAACTTTCTTAATGTATCCCTGCATATAATTTCGCCTGAATAATTTACAGACTGCCCAAGAGCTAAAGCCGTGCTGTCATAAGGATAAATTAAACTGAGGAAGAAGCCCGACGAAAAGCTAAGAGTTTCTTAACAACTGTAGTGATTTCTCCAGATATACATACATACATATACTGTATGTATGTATGTATGTATGTATTATATATCAGTTGAAGAAGGGATGATTTAATTCTCGGGCTTCGTGCACATGATCATTAAACCATAAATCGAGTACATTCCTTCTTCCACAGAGAGAGAGAGAGAGAGAGAGAGAGAGAGAGAGAGAGAGAAACTCTGTTAATGTAGCAATACGCGCTGAAGTGACCGAACGGTAGATGCTTTGGTTGTATAAATATATATATATATATATAATATATATATATATATATATATAACATGAATATATAACTTACAACACGTATATGTGTGTGTGTGCGCGTGCGCGTGTGTGGTACTTCTGGTAAGCAACGCAATGCTCTGCATATCTCGATGTTTATTACAATGTTTAATGTACTTTGCATTACATCACACAGCTGCGGTAGGTTATCCACCTCCAGTTCTGGATTGACAGAAAATAGTTCACATAACGGTACTTGGTTGAGAGTGAGATTCCCTGTCTTGATTTTGAGATTTTCGTAAGTTAGTGTGATGATGCGTATATACATACGTACACACACACACTCTATATATTATATATTTAAAAAAAATATAATAAAAAAAAATAAAAAAAAAATATATATATATATCTATATATTATATATATATAATAATATATATATATATATATATACAGATATATCAGATAATATATATATAATATATATATTATATATAATATTATATATATTATATAATATATATATATATATATATATATATGATATATATATATATAATATATGAAATAATGGGACAGGACCAGTTTTGGAACATAATTTCTACACAGTGTACAGGAGAGAAAGAGAAACTCCCTGTCGCCCTCATGGGCTATCTGGCCCGAATCAGGTAAACCCGCCTACTGCCATGGCCGCTACAATACACTACAGAGTCACTCACATCCCTCTTATTAATTTAAAATACAGCAACAAAAGAAGACATTATTATAATATAATAAAGACGAACTCACCTGTCGCCACCTCTTGAGATTATCTACACAAGTAACACAGATACAAGCACCGCCCAACTTTACTTACGATCCCTCTACAACTGACTGACGGTACCGGGAGGTGCGTACCTGTAGTTTACCCGACGCAACAGATCACCTTGGAACCAGCTGCACCAGCGAGCAGCGGCCAGGAGCCGGGTTTCCCGCCGGCGAATAAACATGCTTGGAGATTCTCACCCGGGGAATAGTTCAGGGGGTTCCCGGGTAACGTCACCTGTGTTTTTGTTTTATTATGGAGTAGGAAAACAATGACCGAAGGCATTCGTATGCGCTTCTTGGAGACTCTATGGCACGTTCTTTGTTATTTACTTTCTTATTCGGTATATGCATTCTTTTTTGCTCTTCATTTTGTAAATGATCTTTGGTGTTTTTATAAATTAACAAGTGCTAAGCCCTTACATGCATACATGCTACATGTGTGCGTATGAATAAGTATATAAATGACATAATTACAAGGGATAGCTGTGGAACACCTCGCAAATATTACAGTAGAGCACTGCAGAAGATTATCCCTCAAATCTCATCATAATAAGAGAAATACCCATGAAGTAAAGTTATCGCACAAAAACGGATGGATCATAATTTATATTCACACAACAAAATACTTTACACTTGGCCTAAGTCGGTCACGAAAAGGTCGTAGTGGGGTTTTCCAGATTTCAGGTTGTTTTCTTATGACTTAGTCGATTATTCAGTTCCAGTTTTGGAGCGAAGTGGCTCTTGTTTGACAACTAAACTTCATACATTTTTTATATAGGGTGAGCATCTTCCTGAATGCTCCCACTGACTTAAGAGTGGGATGACTTCGCGAAACTGCTTTGGGATTTCATGTCTTGAATGACGACACAAACACACACTCACACTATACATTATGCATATATATATATATATATATATATATTATATATATATAGTATATAATATTATCTATATATATATATATACATATATATTATGTATGTGTATATATATATATACATACTACATACATACATATATATATATACATATATATATATATATATATACATATATATATGTATATATATATATATATATATATATATATATAATATATATATATATATATATATATATATATATATATATATATATATTACAAGGGTCCAATTGACCCTGTCTAAGAAAAGGAGAGAAATTCCAACCTGGTGACGTAACCTACCTTGAACCTCTGCCATTACACGGCATCTCTGCAGCCAAACCAAGTTATTAGATCTAGGCTAAAAATCAAACTCCGAGATATAAAATAGAGTCTTTATTCCCCGCCCCGCCCCACAAAAGTGAAAAAAATAAGATAAGATGAAAAATAAGGAAAATGAATTGGGAATCCCCGTAACATGAATCACTGTCACTCTCAGAATAATCATCTCAATCAAAATGTCATACATTACCTCTTTAACAAAACCCATCAGTTCAACCACTATTTCTATTTCCCCCCAAAAAAACTAAGAGATAAAAGTCAGTCAGAGAATTCATTTTTTGTAGTGACTTTCGAATCCATCTGTAAAAGAAACGACAATTATCAGAGATAAAAAAAAAATGGTTACACATCAAATGAAAATGTAATTAGAAAATGTTTTCCACTGCACTTCGGCTTCTCTCAGGCATCTGTAAATGTTCAATCGTTTGCCAAAGTCACTTTTACCTTTCTGTATGGATCTACTGCACTTTCACTTCGCGATCTTCTCTGATGTTTATCATTTTCAGAGACTTCGTGAGGTAC
This sequence comes from Macrobrachium nipponense, assembly GCF_015104395.2. Classification (NCBI taxonomy): domain Eukaryota; kingdom Metazoa; phylum Arthropoda; class Malacostraca; order Decapoda; family Palaemonidae; genus Macrobrachium; species Macrobrachium nipponense. The sequence continues at coordinate 108,498,898 of NC_087201.1, forward strand.
TTTCTTCTAAACTCAGTACACGTGTTTCTTCTTTCGAGAAAAAATGTCTTCTAGAAAAACGGATGTATTTGATGCTGTGATTGTCTCTAAGAACAAAGAGAGAGAAGACTTCTATCGTTTAATAGGGCACATTGACAGTCGTTCCATATCTTCTTAAACAAGTATTTCAGGCACCTTGAATCAAAACATTTTGGCTGCATATATATACATTGCATACACACACACATACACACAGATATATAATATATATCTCGTGTGTGTGTGTGCGTGTGTGTGTAGTAAACAAACTATATTCTATTGGAACAAGCCCAGAGTCGCCAATGACTCGAAGTTGAAGCTTCCAAAGAATATGGTTTTCATTAAAGAGAACTAACAGAAGGTAATGGGAAATACATGAAGGAGAGATCACTTATTAAAAAATAAATGAACAAATTGATGAATAATGAGATAAATATGTAAAAAGTGTCATATAGATTTTTGGAAAACACATTTTTTCATTCTTATACATCTCACTACCACAACAAATCTTTCCATTCTTTTTGAAATCTTCAGAAGCTGACAACCAAATAAAAAACAAACGCATACACACGAGATTGTGCTAGCTAGAACGTTTCCAGTTGTCTTATATAATTATGGCGATTACAGAATGTACTTACGAAAGAAAACGAAATCCAACGAAAACGAGTATCAAATACCGCAGAGGGCACCACTGTAGTTAGATATGTAAACAAAAGAACAACAATTGGCGGGAAACAGGAAGTAATGTCACGCATGTCTAGTGATATCAGGAATTGCGTGGATAATATGCGCTGTGGGTCAACATAATGAAGGTGAGCGACCTCAGTATGATTTATGTTGTAGAAGAAATGTTGCTGATTCAGTATATAGTAGGAGTGAAAACAAGGGGGTTTTCATCCATAGGTAATAAAAAAGGAAAATATTTTTGTTGCGTGTGCATGGTAGGGTAGTGGTCTTTTTAATAGTGTATCAAAGACGAAAAAAATATTAAGAATCTATTCAATGAGTTATATTATGCAATATGCTTCGTAGGGCATATTATAAAGAGTAAATATACTACGTGTATGAAGTGCTTTATTGTACAGATAATGCCCAAGGTCTCTATTTTAGACTTTATTTATGACCTTCCAGCATATAGGGATAAATGAGGGCCGAAGGCCTGAAACATATCCTTATATACTAGGAAGGGCATAAATACAGCCTACAATAGATACCGAGGGTATTATATGTTTTC
>NC_087201.1:108505149-108515149 GCF_015104395.2 Macrobrachium nipponense
GAATGATTTGCATACTGAGCAAGATGAGGCAGATACTATGGTTATTTTCCATGCAGCAAAAATTCATAAAACTGGCAAATGTGGCCATAGTTATTCACCTGACGCAGATGTGCTGATTCTTGCTATATCTCCTTTGCAAGCATTGGGTGATGATGCTTCTTATTATTAAGGGAAATAGTTGTAAAAGGCATTACTTTAAGATACAAGCCATTTATCGGACTTCATGCTGTTAGTGGTTTCAGATTCTCAAAGTGAGGCCAAGTGTCCTAAAATACGTAATTATGCTCATTTTGCAGAGTTATTCCTTAAATTATGATCGCTTGATAGTATTTAGTAATCTAGTTTACTTGTTTATATACATAGTGAAGATTAATATGAAAACCAAAATTAACTTTTATTTCTATCAATTATACACTTTTAAAAACATAACTTAATATTAATGAAAAATAGTTAATCTGGGGATACAATCCACATTGAAGTAAAATCCTCTTGTAGTTTAAAATATATATTTCTTGTACAGGATTAAAGATTTCGACCATCAACTGTGGTCTTGTTCACTAAAATGTATTTTAAACTACAAGACGATTTTACTTCAATGTGGATTGTATCCCCATTTACTTAGAGGTACGACATAGTACCTGGCTTCTGCAATAGTTAATCTGTTTGCGCCTATTGATATTCCTTGTTAAGTATCTAAGACGCAATAATAATAATAAAAGATGTTAGTATGCATGCTCTAAATAAGAGTATTATTTATAAAACACACCGTTTTTTGTTTAAATTTACTATATATTCTCTGTGATTTTTATATTTAGGTTATTTACATGCGGAAATGAGTTAATTCAAGTGTAAAAGCCAGTTAGTAGTTTTTGAGTTACTCGTTTTTCGGTGCTAATTACAAGAAGAGTTTTTTCATGTACAGATTGCTTAGTATGCTCATTGGAAAACTATTGATCTCAGCTTTTAAACAAGCATAATATATACTCTGTAAGATGAAAAGTTTTTTTTTTCTTTTTTTTGTAATTAGACAGCTACTCGAAAGACGCGAACTCCAATTCTGCACTAGCCACTGGATATTTTTTGAAATAGCCCATAAGTACCCAAAGATGGGGTCGGAAAAAATGGAAACATAATTTTGTGAAAGGTTTAGATATTAAATGACAAAATAAATATGAGTTTCCAAAAATCTTTATGAAATTTTCACGAAACCATTTTTGCTACAGTTGACCAAGAACACTACCTTGTGGAACTCCAGATCCATAATAGGTCTTGGTTCGCTAAATTTTCCATTAACAGCCACTTGCTGCTGCCTGGCTGTAAGGAAATCTTGAAGTAAACCTAAAACGTATCACCTTGTGATGAACTAAATTGAAAGCAGCACTAAAATCAATTTGAATTGCTCTTAATTCAAAACTCTTATCAAGGTTCTCTTGCAAATGGCATCTCAAATCAAAAAGAGCATCGGAGGTACCAAACTGCTTCCTATATGCACATTGATTATCAGCTAACAATCCTTTAGGGACCACATACTTAAATGGTGGATAAAAATATTTTTTTGCAATTCTGGAGAACACAGGGAGAAAAGAAATTGGCTTGTATTTACTGCACTCTGCAGATCTGTTATTCTTTGGAACAGGCACAGTATTACTAAGCTTTTGCTCATCTACAAAGATACTCCATCGACATGGAAATCTATAGAATCTACTACCTTTGGGAGACAACACACCGGAAACATTTTTAAAAAACAAAAGGTAGGAGTTAAGTAAATCTTAGTTTAACCAGACTACTGAGCTGGTTAACAGCTTTCCTGGCCCGAAGGGTTAGATATTTTTACGTGGCTAGGGACCAATTGGTTACCTAGCAACGGGACCTAAAACTTATTGTGGGATCCGAACCACATTATATCGAGAAATTAATTTCTAATCACCAGACATAAATTCCTCTGATTCCACGTTAGCAGAGAGGAGAATCGAACTCGCGACTACCGAATCGGTAGGCGAGCACGTGACCCACTCGTCCAACAAGGAACTACAAAAGTAGAAACCATCAAGATCTTCTCCACCCCAGCTATCAAGATGATGAAAATTCTCTGAACATCCCTAGAGCTAAATGAAAATTTTGTAAGAATTGGTTCAGGATGACAAGTATGAGGGAGAAGGACATCCTCAGCTGATTGCTTAGCTTCAAAAGCAAAGCAATCAGCTCGATGGAGCAGTTCAACCTATTCCTTAGGGCCAGTAACCAATGCACCGTCATCAGTCAATTGTGGTGAAATGGAAGACCAGGCTGATCCAAAGATAGCTGACGCTAACTTGGTTCACCACAGATGAGACTGAGTAATACTTTCAAGTTTCCCCTTTAAGGATTATTGTATTTTTTCTTATCTTAGCTATATGATAAATTCTATTCGCAGCTCGGCGAAAAAAGAAGAAGAAGAAGACGAAGAAGAAGAAGAAGAAGAATAACAAAAAAAAATGTAATTTTCATGTGGACAATTTTGTCTCCATGTGTTGAATTTGGTCTGCTTGTCATGGTATCATCTGCATGTTTCATCAAACAATGGCTGGTCAATTGTCCTGAATTTGAAGACCTTTTTAGGGACATACCTTACTAAAATAACCATCAGCATTTCATCTAACTTCTTGGGACCTGGATCTGATATAGTATCGGAAATATTAAGTGACTGACGGGTTTCAATAATGCGATCCCAAGTGGCTCTTAGATTAAGTTTTCCTACTGTAATTAGATACTGTTTTCAAACTGACCAAATGAAAAATAGGCCTTACTGAAAGTATTTGCTTGCCAATTTTGATTAAATTTTTGTTCTTTCAGTGTTTCTCTCAACTCTTTTCAGAAGTACCAGTATACCTCTCTACCTAATCTTTTGAAGCCTATAGGTGTGTAGATTCCCGAAACTGTTATCATAATGCTTCTAAGTTACTCTACTCTGCACTGGCAGTTGACTGTACATCTATCATAAATGGAGACGTAAAATAATCTAATCAGTCAAGTCCTGCCAGTTTAGGAATTCTCTAGATATTATGGTCTTTTATGAAGCAATGTTTAGCATTGATCACATTGACTGACCTAACAAGTTGGACGTTTTCGTTAAATAGTTAAGTTTGCTCTGCATTCTTCATGTCCGTTGATGTCCCTATAATCCTCTTATAAATGGCTGATTTCCTGGCGACCTCAGAACGCATTACAAGCTTGGGAGTCCGTCTGATGTCAGTGAGACTGATAGATCATCAGCTCCCTCAGTGGAGATTACGCTGCCAAAAATGAAGGATCTGATACACAAATCTTTCTCGTTTCAGCTGTGATAATTACCCTTGCTTTCTTTTCTTCTGCTCGCTCTCCAGACAACAGCCTTGCCACTGTTATTCTTTAGTGCCCTCCCGGCGGCGCATTCCTCTCAGTCAACAACTTCTGGCGGCTGTTACTGAGAGTCATTTGGTTTCTTCCTGATTTCCCTCGCACGGTTTTCTTTCTCTTCTTACAGTTTTCAAACTCAAATCTTATGATTTACTTCTTTGCAGATAATGGAGTTTATTCGAAGCTACTGGAAAACTACTTGCTTTTAATCAGCCCAGTGGTTTGGTTGAATTAAGAAATACTTAACTATTGAAACTGATCTATTAAAGACAATAAAATAAACAACAAAAAGCGATTTTTTTTTAGAATATTAAAATTTTTCTCTTAAAAAAATAAACAACAAAATGCAATCATCTAAAAAAATGTTTCATACTTGATTGTTGTTAAAATGTAAACGAAGATAATGTTACAGGAACATAAAACATGAGTTAAAAGGAAAATGAAAGATTTGATGAATAAAGTTGGTTGTCGAAAATAAGAAATTTATGACACGTGTTTCGGTATAAGGCAACTAACAAACCATTTCCTCCTAAAGACACCGACATTCTATCGACTGAGATTCTTGAGTCATAACGAAGCGAAGTAATGGAAGGGCACCGCTTAAGGAGACGGCCATCTTCAAGGTCGTTCAGAACTTTTGCATTTCATCAGGGCCAAGTGCCTTCGGTCGGTTCACGTTCAACTGGGCGTTCTTCAGGCGGGCGAAAATGTTTTGGTTTCTCTCCTAAGTATCGGATCGGTGTTGCGTTTCATCATACTTCAAGAGACGAAACAGATTCTTAAGTCTTCCTGAAGGAAGTTATGCAACGGACTTTGACTTTAATAATTTACCCTTCTATTGTGAGTACTACGTATTGTTCATAACTCAATAAGTTTACTATTCATTCGAGTTAAACCTTCCATACCTGTTGTAATATTAAAACTCGCCATCTAAGGGCAAAAACAATAAAGAGAAGAGCAACATTGTTCGAAAAACTGGAAATGCCAAAAGAGACGATAATCTGCAGGTAGAAGCGTATTCTCTCTTTATATCTATAATGGAAGAGAATTATTATAATTAATATTATACGAAAGAATATAAAGCAAATGCCATCACTGATGTCTGTACATACGCTGCTAAATGTATCTCTCTCTCTCTCTCTACACACACACACACATATAAATATATATATAATATATATATATATATATATATATATATAATATATATATATATATATATATATATCATATATATATATATATATATATATTAGATGAGAGAGAGAGAGAGAGAGAGAGATAGAGAGGAGAGAGAGAAACTCTTACCTTACAGGAGCTTGTTCAGAAAAAAGAAAAGGACAACGGATATTGTCTTAATCATTCATTAACTTAAAGATAGATGCTGCCTCCTCCGAGCAGAAACTTCCATTATAATTTCCTCTTCTTTCACATTTCCAGACCTCTCTCTCTCTCTCTCAAAAAAAAAAAGCATCTTTCTTTTTTCACACAGAACATTAACAATTCTGTAAAAAAAGATTTTACAATTTTTTTCAATTACCCTTTGGTCTAGTAATTAAGGAAAATAGGTCCCTAAACTAATTACTCTCTCTATTTCCCATTTACACTTACATAATAGGTTTGGCTCCCTACCGGAAATGTGATATTAGACTGCAGGTTGGAGAAGGACTCTTATGCAAGAAGCGTCGTGACGATAACAGCTCAGTATCGAACTTTCCAATTCTGAAGAGGGAGAATGACTGCTCCGAAACTGTTTGTGCTTTTCAATATTTTAGTTCTCCAATCTGTGTGTGTGTTTTTTTTTATTCTTTTTTATTTTAAGTAAAGAGGGTCATCTTGAATCGAGTTTCGTCGTTTGTCGCAAAGTATGTTTGTCAAACTCGGTCAGTCGACCAGGGGAATTCTAAATCACCAAAGGAATTCTGTCTGTCATTGAAGCGGAGTGCAGCTGTTTCAGTCCTGTCGTAGTCAGACGATATCTTGTTAAAACCCATCAAGGTTTTAAGCCGGCATCGACGCCAAGTTTCCAGGGAATTCTGAGTGACCGAAGAGGAAATGTAAGGTAATTTTACAGAGAGACTCTGGGTCTTGATTAATTGGGCATCAAAATCCCTCTCCGATCTCTCTCCCTTCTCTCTTAGCCTAACAAGCAGCGTGGGGCATCATATCAAGTCCACTTGTATGTATTATTGAACACATGCGAAATATTGTACAAAAGCATTTATCTATATGTGTATATAACACACACACATATATACTATATATATATATATATATATAGATAAAATATATATATATATATATATATATATATATATCTATATATAATATATACATCTATAATAAAATATATGTAATATATTTAATATGCATATCTAGTCTATCTATCTATCTATCTATATAATATAGTATATATATATATTTATATATATATATATATATATATTATATACAATATATATATATATATATATATGTATATATAGAGATATATATATATATAATAGATAGAGATACACATCTATAATAAATATATGTAATTATATTAATATGCATAGCTATCTATCATCTATCTATCTATCTATTTATATATAAATATATAGATATATATATACTATATATATATATATATATAAAATATATAATATATTATCTATATAGATATATATATAATTTATATATATATATAATAATATTTATATATAAAGAATATATTATATCTATTATTTATATGTGTATATAATAATATATATATATATACTAATATATAGATATATATATACATAAATATATATAATGATATATAATATATATATTATAACATACATCTATCAATTATATATGTAATAATATTTTAACATACATATGCTATCTATCTATCTATCTATAATTATATATATATATATCATATATATATATATATATAATATAATAAGTGTATATTTAATCTATCTATCTATCTATCTATCTATATATATATATATATATATTTATATATATATATATATAAAAATATTATTTCCATAAAATATATATATTTATATATATATGTAATATATATTATATATATATATATATATCATACATACATATATGATATATATAATAACCATCATACATACAGACTACATACATACCATACATACATAAATTTTCACTTACAGACGGGTGACTTTTTAATATTCACAAATATTAAGCCAGAAATATCCTTTAATGATTTTTAATTTCATTATACCCTGGGAATGACTTATAAGCTCAAAGGGATCATAATATCTGTTGACAGCCACGTGGGTACAGCCGCTGTGACATCATTCATTGCTAAACTAGACCACGGTTCAAAAGTTGCAAGTCGCAGAAGCTCTTGTCAATTATAATAATCTAATGGTGTAAAATTATTCCAAATGTATGGTGAACTGGATAAGATCCTCTCTCTCTCTTCCTCTCTCTCTCTCTCTCTTTTATCTCTCTCTCTATCTTCTCTCTCTATATATATATATATATATATATGTTATATATATGGCCCATTGTGTATATATATGTATAATATACGTATATATTATACATATATATAAATTATAATACATGAAATAATTATTACATATATATCGATATATATATATTGTATATATATATATAGATATATAGATTATAGAATATATATATATAAGCATATATATATATATCTATATATATATGTAATAAATAATAGATATACCATAGGAATGTATCTATATCTGTATATATATATCTATATATATAGATTCTATATATATATATATATTATAATATATGATATATATAGATAGAATACACACACATACACACAACACACACATATATATATATATATATATAATATATATATATATATATATATATATATATAATATACATACAAATGAGTCATATGGAATGTTGAAGGTAGACATGAGCAATGCAGGAAATAGCGTAGCAATCTGCCTTTGTCATGATTTCAGTGAGGACGACTTTAGGAAAATTAGAAACTGCGTCTCAATAAGATTCCCCGCTGATCCTCACTTTGACAAACGTGTTATCGTGATCGGCCGAAGGAGAAATGCTGGAAGGGTGTTGCTTGCTATATCGTCTTTGGTGTTCATTAAAAGATTTCTTTTTTATATAAGCGATGTGTGGATGACGCGGCTCTGTATTGTATAATAGAGGTTACTGGTACTTTTTTAGGATATATCATCGGCCTACTGGAATGAGATCTGTCCCAGGGGCTTCTTGTTGAATATGTCAAATTGGCCACATAGAAATCCAAGATGGCGACTATCTTTTAAGATGGCCACCACATTGAAACTCTAACGTTAATATTTCATAAGAAAGTGATGCATTTGTTCAATCTAAACTAAATGAACTAAGTGTCAGTATGAATGTGTTCAAGCAAGGTTAGATATTTTTTTTTTGTTTCTGGTATTCTTAGATATATTTGTTTCTTATCTATTACAGAGTTTATATGTTTTATTGAATGAGTGGCTTTCATGGTCCCAGTAGTAGAGCTAGTACCGTGCTTCAGCAGTCATTAACATGCCTTGTATGGGCTGTTAATATCAGTCCTTGTCACCTGCATAACTCTCAACTCAAGCTCCTGGAAGTGTTTATACATCTATGACCACTCCCTGATACAGTGTTAACCTGAAGGCTAAACTATATGATAATAACATGCAGTGTTTTAGCATATGGGGAAATGATTGTCATGTATTACTGGTGACATCACTACTGTGCAACCAATCTTGGGGCTCAGTGTCAGTTAACGAAATTGCATAATATACTGTAACAGCTTAATGCTCCCAGATGTTGTTTAACCATTAGAGAGAGCTTTCCCTTACTCAGTCTTCACGCAATCACTCAGTCATTTAATTTGTTTCATTGTGACTGACTGATATGTATGCCATCTTCCAAAGCTTCTTCCTCACACAGAAAGTAAAGCATTCTGTTACACTGGGGACTGGCTATTCGTGATATCTTCCTAAAGCTGTTCTACTTCGTGGCAACAGCGGAGGTTCACTGCTTCTGAATTCTGTTGAACTGTACTGTTGATAATAAATCGGCGACTCTTATGATAATATCCTTGTTTCTCCTGAAGAAGTCCTCACTTCCATCATTTTCAACAGTTTGCGCTGAGTCCAACTTGGCTGGAATTACATTTATTGAATTATGTATAGAATCATTCCTCGGATTTATAAATGCCGACCTCAGATTTCCTCTTAACACCTCGCCTGCAGGGGATGCATTGACGTCAGTACACCTCACGTAGCGCAATGTTGGCATTAGTTAAGGTTCTTTGCAGCGTCCCTTCGGTCCTTAACTGGAACTCCTTTCATTCCTTTTATTGTATCTCCATTTCTACTCTCTATCTTCCAACTTAATCTCCACCCGCTCCTAACAATCGTTTCATAGCGAAACTGTGAGGTTTACCTCTTATTATACCTTTAAACCCTTTTTGCTCTCAATTTCCCTTCCAGGGCTGAATGACCTCATAGGTTCCAGTGCTCGGCCTCCGGCTCATGCTTTATATTCCATTCCCATTCTCATTCCAAGTCAAATGAGACCTTTGTACTATCCATATTGTAAGAAACAGAATATCCAAACGATTTTTTTTAATCAGCTAAACACCAAACGTTCATAAAACTTTCTTAACGGAATGTATTATAGTGTATCTAGAGAGATGGTACTCAAAACACGTCTAAGAAAAACTAAAGAAATAAGTGACATTAAATGAAGAAACGATTAATGAGGCAATGATCTGAAAACTATATCTGGATAGTAGATATGCTAAGCTTGTTATTGTTTGAATGATCTATGCTTGGTTGATGCAAAATGGAAAGAAAATAACTTTAATTCAATCGCATAAATGAAGTTCAACAAGTTTAAAAATATAGGAAAAATGACTAGGAATGGAATTCCAAAGGAAAGTGTTCAAGAGTTTTAGTAAAGGAAACAAGAAGCCAAATCTAAACAAGTGACCTCCTAAGAAATCTAATTTCGTTTTCTATGACAACGGCCGCTCCGGTGTTCACGGGCTTCGCGACCAGACTTGGTGGCGTAAGCGACCATTCTATCCTTACGGGGTGAGAAATTTTCTCCTCTTCAACTATTCGTCAAGCTGCATAGACTAATAAACGTTGCTGTTCCTAAAGACGAGGCACTCCTTCAGTGAAAACGGTGCTTCTGCGCACGTAAGTACGAGCAAAACCACCTTTGCCAGTACAGAGACGTCATGAAATATTTTAAAGAGAACTTATCCATATTCGTGTTTTCCTCATGAAAAGTATGTCTGTCTATCGTAAGTGATAAGATAGTGGTAAATCATATGAGGGATAAACATCCATGTCAGATATCGTGTCAGTGATATGTATGAATAACTCGTTTTATGCTTTGCATTTTGCATTGTACCTACATTTGACGTATACGCAAGCGTTTTCTTGCCTTGCGTTTTTAGGGAAAATAAACAACCCCATCTTTGTTTTCTTCGTAAACATAGGAGGCTCTCTCTCATTCCTTAAGTAAAGGTCATCGAACACGAACAACGAATCAAGCTTTTGAATCCATGCTTACCGCACTTTTAATTTTACATGTATAAATATGAAGGATGAGAAACTCC
>NC_087201.1:108520149-108560149 GCF_015104395.2 Macrobrachium nipponense
ACTGGGACACTTTTGACCATTCAGCGCTTAGGCAGTGAATAGAAGGGGTTGGAGTGGTTACTAGGTGGAACTAGGAGATGCCCCCATAGTTGCCTTAGGTAGCAACAGTTAATTAAGAGTTGTTGGACGGAAAAATGGAAGAGAGAGAGCGGGAATGCATGGGAAGTGATAGGCGTACAAGTGGGTGCAGCGAGGGTCTCTAGGGGATACTGCAAAAATGACTTTGGTAATGCCTACAGCACACGTGTATTGACGGTGCTGACTCCCCTAGTGGGTGCTCACCCTCAGCCTGTAATTCATGCATACTCGTATTAGCCTGTATAGTACTTTTAGATGGATGGCGTTACCTGATCTGTACCCTTGTTCCGTATTTTGACGAACTGGAGCATCTCATTTTTTTAAAAAGTGTTGAGTCTTCTAGTCTGAGTCTCAGCTTTAGACACTGTATAGAACAGGGGTTCTAAGCTTTCGATGACTCCAGAGCCCCAATGAATTGCCCAGTACGATTAATATACTTAGCTTAATACACATTATTATTAGGTATGAATAGCTAGGAATAGAGCATACAAGAAAATCAAAAGCAGTTTATATATCTACAACATATACCCATGTATACATTGACACATTAAAATCAAATATATACAAATATCAAGAGATCAAGTCCCATACCAGCAGCACTTGGTTCCCATACCCTCAAGAGATATGGATAACCCCTGTTGGGAACCCCTGGTATTTCCACAAAAAATGAGCTAATCAGAAGCTCTGATGTCAATTTTATTAGAATGGAGAAAAAATGACTTACGCCGGTTTGTCAAACTAGGGACTAAGATGTGCTATGGACCCCTAGCTTTTAGCAGAGCAGAACGCTGCTTTTAACCTCAGGTTTACCCTTGAGTGCACTGTGGTTTTATAGAAGAATGCTGAGAATATCATGGACAGATAGAGTGACAAATGAGGAGGTGTTAGCAAGAATTGGAACACAGAGCCTTTGTAAAAGAAATAAGGAAGAGACAAATAAGTTTTGTTTGACATATAATAAGAAGTGAGAAGATAGAGCATTTGTGCCTTACTGGAAGAATAGAGGGGAGGAGAGCGAGAGGTAGACAAAGAGTAAATTACCTGGACAGCTTGGTGGGGGACTTGGATGGAGATTACACTGTAAATCAACTAATACAAGCGGCTAGAGATCGAGAGAGGTGGAGGCAAATGACCGTCAATGTACAAGACACGGCACTTCGATAGATAGATTGATAGACAGCAGTGAAGCGCTACCTCTCAAGGACCCATGAAAGAAAAACTTCTAGAAACAAGCTCGCAGTCACTGTGTTCAGAGATACTGTACAGAAAATCTTAATCTCAGATGATTGTAACAATAAGGAATGTCATTTAGATTCCAGTTGGTAAGTGTCCGGAGTTGCAGTGCAGCTTATGAATGAGCTTAAGAATCCCTAAGAAGTATTTATATAGTGTAAGTTATGTTATTCATGTTTTCCTTCGTTGCTGATTTGCACGTATTAAATTTTCTTTTTTTCTGCTCCCTGTAGGACGGTGTTCGAGTTAGTTCAGTAATAACTGCGATACCAAAATTTAATCTAGAACAACGGCAATAACAACATGATAAAAATAAGAAATTAAAATATACAGTTTTGATCGCTACCCCGGAAAGGTTCTCTAAACGTGCGTTTTTTTTCTTTTTTTTAACAAACTTTTGCAACTCATTCTCATTCGAGTTGATATTCCAAAGAGCAAGGCATCATTTTTTAAGTATAAAAACAGTCTCAAAAGATTACGAAAGTACCAGAAGACTCGTTAGTGCATTAGAATTTCAAATCCAGTGTGCTGCTCGTACAGGCTGCAGGAGAATGACAAAATATTTTTTGGTCTCTTGGCGCTGCATGAAATCAGATCTGGTGTGTTCATAGAGAGTTAAATCATGACTCATGAGCCATCTTCCCCACCCAGGAGACTGACTGAACAACAACGAGCCAGTCCGGCAAATCCTGCATTTAATTGCGTCAAAATCTGCGCTGGTTCCTGCTGTTTGATTCCGCTCCTGGTTGTGGTTCCCATGATTTCTACTATAACATTTCATCTTTCATTAATACCAGTATATCTGCTTATTAAAAAAATTAATGCAGTCTTAAAGTAATTTTGTCTAGTACATTGTTGCTTATCATTTTCTTGCGTCAAATTTTGTGATAGTTAAATGTGGAGACTGTATCTTTACAATATCAGTGTTACACTAAGAAGAGAATTAATGTATGTATACTTGATGCTTTTTATTATTATCATTATTGGTTAAACATTCATATGGCAACCAATTTGCAAAATAGGCTTTACCAAATTAGACGTCACATACCACAAATGAAGAGAAAACATTGAAGAGAGAGAGAAAAAAAATAAATGTAAACAAATTACCAAGCAAAATCATGCAATTTAAAATGTTAATTTAAGTCCGAAGAACCAAAGCAGGGGTCCACGGAGATTTGACGTTGTTTTTCAACAGCTTTTTGAACAGTGGATTCATAATGCGAGCCTAATTCTTCTTTCGAGGTTAGACAATTATCTTTTTGTTTCTTTCATCTTCTTCTCTCTTTCTCTTGTTCCTTTAAATGGATGAAAGAAGTTAACTGAATGAAATAAAATATGATAGATAGGAAAATAGAGACATTCTATCCAGTTGTGCTTCTCTTCGAGCCAAAAGTCTCATTCACTAGATGTTCATTTGTCACTGACTGTCCTCCGAGTCATAATATTCATTTGCCATGGACTAGTCTCTGTTGTAGACAGTCATTTGTCATGGACTTTCCTCTAAATCACAAAGACATTAAATTTTGTTTGTCATGGATCGTTCTCCAAGTCATAAGATTCATTTGTCATGGACTTTCCTCCGAGTCGTACATTCATTTGCCATGGACTTTTCTCTGAGTCATAGAGACATCCATTTGTCATGGACTTTTCTCTGAATTATAAACATTATTAATTTGTCGTGGACTTCTCTCTGAGCTATGGAGACACTCATTTATCGATGACTTCTCTATGTGTCATGGAGACATTCGTTTGTCATGGACTTCTCTGGGAGTTATATGATCATTCATTTGTCCTGGACTTTTTACCGAGTTATACTTTTGGACTTATAGTTGTCACGAGATATCTAATTGGAGCTGCCTGTCGGTCTTTTTCTGAAGGATAAAAAGTTCTTTAACCAACGTTACTTCAAAAGGTAGTTTTCCCCTCAAACTGAAAGAGAAGTCCTCGACAAATGAATGTCTCTCTAACTGGGAAAAAAGTCCATGACAAATGAATAACAATACAATTCGCGGAGGAGTCTTCGACAAATGAATTTCTCTGTAACGCAGTCAAAGTTCATGACAAATGAATGACCATACAACTACCAGGAAGTCCTCGACAAATGAATGTCGAGGACTTCCTGGTAGTTGTATGGTCATTTATTTGTCAGGAACTTTGACTGCGTTACAGAGAAATTCATTTGTCGAAGACTCCTCCGCGAATTGTATTGTCATTCGTTTGTCATGGACTTTTTTCCAAGTTAGAGAGACATTCATTTGTCGAGGACTTCTCTTTTAGTTTGAGGGGAAAACTACCTTTCGAAGTAACATTGGTTAAAGAACTTTTTATCCTTCAGAAAAAGACCGACAGGCAGCTCCAATTAGATATATCGTGACAACTATAAGTCCAAAAGTATATTACGGCCGATACTACAAGAATTTTTCGTGAAATGCTTCTGCATTTATCTTTTAAAATTTACTTGAAATAGCTTTGGTTATGTAAAGAGGTAGCCTTTATTTGATTTGATATAAAATGAAACATAAAAGTAGGAATTTGACGTTGAAAGACAGCATATTTTTAGTAGGATTTATCAAAGCTGATGCGCTCACTCTTTTCGTTGGAGCCGTAGGGGGATCCAATGACATCATTCAACAAATATGGTCGGATTTTGTCCTCACGAAGTGTTTTTCTTAGCTTTTCTAAACATTCGTTTTCCATTTTATCCCGTAAGAAAGAACGAATTCCAAGAACCATTTGTATAAAAAAAGAGGATTTAGGTCCTTTGTAGAGTCCATGTTATCTATCTTAGGAAATTGGCTTCTATCCTCAACTGTGGTATTGCAAAAAATGATAGACTGTATCCCAGTGACGATCAGAGCAATTGGCTCAGTCACTACCCCTGCAGTGATCGGCTCATAGAAACTGGATAGCTAATGATTTGACTAGGAAGCTTGAATGTAAGATACTTGCTTGCAGGGTTTGTTTCGAATCGTAGTCGGGTTACTAGATAACTAGAGAACTACCAAGTATTTGAAGTCATTATTCAATAAGGACATACTTCCAAGAATTACGTAAAAGTTTACCAATTTCTATCGGAAAAAGTAATTTTGAAATGTAAACAATGTAATGCTAAAATACTTTGATGGTTGTACTAGCGTGCTGTTACACTCCATTTGATGTATATGTAATACACAATATATGTCAAAATATCTTTTAAATTTTAATTTGAATTAGATTTTGGGAAAATGTTTGAAATAAAGAAATCTTATGAAGGTTAAATTTGTCGGCGGGGACGCTCGTTATAACCGCTCTGGTGAATGGAGCAATAAAATTGAAATGGAGGCCACTAAACAGAACGCAATCATCCCTCCTCATTACGGGAGGATCTTCGGTTAGGATCTGACATTTTCCATTCACGACTTGAAAAGGCTCCAGCGTGTGTATAGGACTATAGGTCAATAACCTCCTTCACAGATGAGCGTCTTGGTATGCTTATGAAAATAAGATGAGAGAGAGAGAGAGAGAGAGAGAGAGAGAGAGAGAGAGAGAGAGAGAGACGAGAGAGAGAGAGAGAGAGAGAGAGAGAGAGAGAGAGAGAGAGACAAGGGAGGGGGGTAGAGAGAGAGAGAGAGAGAGAGAGAGAGAGAGAGAGAGAGAAGGGAGGGGGGTGGTGATGGAGAAAGTTTTGACAGGCTTACTATGAGTTCCTCACATGCCTTATATTGATATTTATTATGCAGGCAGTAGATGACATTGCATTTGCTGCATGTATACACATTATCCCGGAAAAGATGATTTTCTCAAGTCTCTTCAAATACTTACTTTTCCCTTCCCTTTAGCATGGCATCAAGGTAAACAGGAAAGATTTTTGGTCTAAATAAGTAAAAGTGTGTGGTTCAAGTGTTTGTTAGGAAACAGGTGCGTATGGAATGTTTTATTAAAGGCTTATAATAAAATCAACGGAGATGTGAATTGGAGGTGTTATGGATAAAAGTAAAGGGCAGCAGGAAATATGCTGCGAGTCCAACATAGTTTTCATTTTGAAAACTTGTTTAATAGGCCCCATATACTGAACGATCGTCTGAACCAGAGTCTGCAAAAACACTGTGTATACGATTGTCTGAATGCAAAAGTGGGCGGAGCTTCGTGTCTGAACGATTTCAGCGGGAATCTGTCACGACCAGGTTGCTGGCTTGTGACTTAAGTCTGTCATACACAGATCGTTCAATGTATAGGTTTGTCTGCCGATATAACGCTATCGCGCGTGTCTCTTTCAGAGATGCTGCCATGTCTTCTCGAGACAAAATTTTTGTTCAGACTGAAATCGGTGCGGAGATCGTTCATATTGTATGAATAGTGTGTGTGTGGGTCGATAACGACAATCGTTCAGACAACCGTTCAGTGTATATAGGGGCCTTAAGACTGTAGGTTGGATCGTGATTGGTTAGGTGTCAAAATGGGTCAGGGACAATCCGGTTATCATTTTCATAATGGAAGAGGACAAGGATAGGACGTGATAAGGAAAAGAGAGCGTGATTATAATGTGGGGCAGCTGATGAATCCAGTCGTTCAAGATTGTGAAGAGAAAACACAGAGACCAGAAAATGACTTTGGAAGTAATTGGCAGGTTGGGGAAGTTAAAAAGAAATGTTTACATGGCAATGATGAATGTTAGTTTGGAAAGACGACGAATGGAAATGGTTGATTCGTGCAGTGGTTAGGAAGCAAATGAAATGATGGATTGTGGTCGAAATGTGGATCAAAGAGGAGGCGAATTAATCAAGGTAGCAGGAACGCGGCTTAAGGTTCTGAATGCAAATGAAAAAACGGTGAATGCTCCCGGAGATAATTTATGGCTTTTATAGTACATGTGGATTAAGAAAGGTTAAGAAATTAGTCACAAAATAAAGATGTGAGGTAATTTGATTGTCTCTAGAGATAACCTCGCACTAGCAGAAAAAGCTAATGTATAAGTAAAAAAGAACTGGACATTAAGTTCGTACCATACGAGTGGGAAAGGGGCGGAAGGTGAAAGGAAGAAAAATATTTAAGGCTGAATGATTGCTTGCATGTTAACAAAGTTATCTTCGTTACCTTTGCTGATTGTTCAGGATGCTGTGGACGTCCGGACAAAATGTGTATGTGTGCGTGCGTCTCGGTGGAGAAGAGGACAAAACGTAGTTTATTTTAAGAAAGCTCTATGAAAACATGTTAGATAATCGCTGTTACATTTTATGTATATACATACATACATACATACACACCCACACACACACACACATATATATAGATATATTAATATATATATTATATATATCGATATATAATATATATAGTCTAATATCGAACTCACTATACCATGGGCGTATCTCACACCCAAGGGAATTGGGTGATAGTAATTAAACGATATTAAACGGTTTTCTTGTGAACATTTGTGAATATGAAAAGGTTGCGCAAATAAAAAACGGAAAGAGTTCATATATATACATATATATATATATATATATAATATATATATATATATATATATATATATATATATATATATATATATTCATGGAGTACAATGAAATAAAACAATGATATATATATATATATATATATATATAGGTATATATATATAATATATATATATATTATATATATATATATAGCAGAATGAATAAAAACTCTTGTTTTTTATGTTGTTTCTAAGATCCTTTAATGTAATTATAATATATCTTTACATTTTATAGTACAGTCACCTTCAAAGCGGAAAAACTTTCTCAGGAGCCCAAGAACGTAACTCTGCTTATTAATATTGTTTCTTGTTTAAATAACACGATTGTAAATAATGGCATCTCTCTAGGAAGGTAACCCTCGTGTTATTGGAGAGGATAGTAGTATATATATATGTCTATACATACACACACACACACACACACACACACACACACACACACACACATATATATATATATATATATATATATATATATATATATATATAATATATATATATATAGTTGTCGTCGCTTCTCTCTGCCAACTGTAACTCATTCCATCTTCACCTCTGATCATGGACGTTGGTGTTTTTAGTAGTCTCTCTTTTTATTTACTGCTCTTTTTAATCTTTTTTTGACATTTATTTTTTAAAATTGTGAATTCCTTTTAACTTTATATGATTTTAATATGTCTTTGTATTTTTATTCACAGACTGATGATGCACACCGTTGTGCGAAACGTCTCATATATAATAAACTTGGAATTTTAAATATAGTATCATGGACTCCTTCTGGACTTTATATATATATTATATATATATATATACACGCGACATATATATTTATATATGTATATATAATATATATATATATAATATATATATATATATATACACGTGCATATATATATTTATATATGGGGAAAGGTATCATACTCAGGTACATTTATTTTGCCAACGACGACTTTCGTTATGGTTTCCCTGATGAGATGTACCCAGAGCTGCAACTCCGTCTTCTAAGGATATATATATATGTGAGATGAAAGGGGTTATAATTAATAATATGTTTAATATGCCAATGTGATGTGCTGTGACTTTGCGTAGAACAGTCCAAAGCAATGACCTGAGAAAGCTGATAATTCATTTCTGGGATGGCGTGAAATGAAAATGCATAGTTAAGTGGGTCAATGTTCAAGAGTTCATGGGGTTTTGTTCAAGTGCCTTTAGAAACTGGTTGTGACCAGTTCTGTGCGAGTTCATATGTACGTGTACTAACTGTGTCCGTTGATAATGACTTGGCTTAGCCAAATCTATGGGGAGACTTTCAGAGAGGTCCGTGAGGGAAAGGCAGAATGCTGGGGATAGCTCTGCGAAAGTTTGTTTACTTATGTGTGTGATTTCTGGGCTGGAGATGGGTAAGTGTTATATTACTTTAGCCAAAGGGCTGGCTTGTTGTCTGTTTGACATTTGTAAAAATGTCATATTCCATTTAAGCTATTGACTTTGTCTTTACAAGTGCGTATACTTAATTGTGTGTTCTCCTGTCTTTGTAACAGACGATTCTGGCAAGGGAACTGAGAGTCCTAGGGGGCCGAGAGTCCCGTATGGAAGAGAGCTAATTGGTGTGACTAATTACTGATTGAGACATTTTAATATTGGGGGTTTAACTAAGTTAGTTAGTCTGTGAGACTTGAGTTATTATCTTTCCTTTGTTAAATAAATGTTATATTTTTCCATATCTCTGACTCTCATTTGATGACCTGTTAGAATGGAGAGAGAGAGAGGTGGAGAGAGAGAGAGGTTGCGAGTTGAGAGAGAGAGAGAGGGGGAGGCTGTGCTCGTGATCGCTTGGGGAAAGAGAGAGAGAGATTGAGTGTGTATCAGTTTGCCTTAACGCTTCGGGTTTCACTCATACCAAATAAATATGAGATTCTTATCTCGTAACATATATATATATATATATATTATATATATATATATATAATACATATATATACATATATATATATATATATAATATATATATATATATATATATGATATATATATAGATATATATATATATATATATTACATATTAGATAAAATATATGTATATTATATATATATATATATTATATATATATATTATATATATATATATATCTATATATATATATATTGTGACGAAGTGCCAATTTTCTGGTTACTACACTTACCATTCATTAATTGTTACCTCACAACAGCCAGACACCTGAACCTTCATCACAGGTACTAAACGACTGAATACTCTGAAGGCAACAGTGATCCCTTTACAACTTACCAGTATTGCAGAAAATCAGACTAAATTCATCAAAACAGGTGTGAAGTAATCTTGTAAGTAATTAAATTCATCAAAGGGCATCACTCCATCAACAACTTTAAAAGTCTAAGTATTTTCCTGATTTCAGAAGTCTAAGTACTTCCCTAGTTCTGACTCACTTCAAGTAAATTGAAGGAATACAGATCAATTACCACTCTATGTTTCTACCTAACATAAATATAATCACTCTGGTGAGAAATAAAATACTTATGAAAATTCAAAATACAAAAAATTTATTATTAAACTCAAAATTGTAAGTGAAATTCACAATATCAGAGAAAATTACTGTTACTTGAAAACAAAGTAAAGTTTAATAAATTTTTGAATCAATTAAGTAAAATTAAATCAAATTAATTTCTCACAAAATTCAAGAAAATTAATTCAATTGAAATTCAGAAGTGTTAGGTAATATCTAAAATTTGGAAATTAATTCACAAGTGCTAAACAACAATGAAACTTGAAAAGAATCCTAAGTAAATGCAAATTAATTCACAAGTGTTAAATTCAATTAAATGTGCAACGATTAAGTAATGAAAATAACTAAGTTAATTAAATTGTGAATGTAAATGAAAACACAGAAAAATTAGGAAAATACCAAAGTTGTAAAAAAACTCTAATCACACAGAATATAAAATAAAAACACACACTTCAATAAGAGAATGGATAAATGCACAAACAAAAATCACTTCAAATGAAACAAAATACAAAAATTTGCAATGTGTAAAAATGTAAATTACACCAAACCATTGTAACTATTAGTTATTAGTTTTTACCAAACCACTATTACTATTAGTTATTAGTTGCAACTAATAAAAATATAACAAACTTTACCTTTACCAATTTTCTTTCTGCTGCAGCTTGTTAAAAAAATTCACTAATTCACAGTATTTCACAAAATTAGGTGCTGTTACACACTTTACAATGTCTGTTCAGATACCACAAAAACACTAAATAACACTTAATAACTCTAAGAAATATAAAATCCGAAATCTAAAAGTTACGAGTGACCAGTGTCTAAGTGGAGATGGCACAAAACGTTTTGGGGATGAGAAAGATGATACAATGCTTCCAGAAACTTCGAAAATGACGTAACTTTACAGAAAAAATAGTAAAATCTACATGTGGTTTTGGCAAAGACGTACGCGTATGAAACCAGTCTGCTCAACAAAGACACGGCTCGATCGAGACAGACTCGAGTAAAAGTCCCTATGAGACGTGATGACAGGAATCCAAAGCACAACAGAGATCTCTAATCAAATGTGTTGACAGGTTAGGAAAGCAAAGCAGAAACTTTGGGGTCTCTTATCACAATGCGTTGACATAATAGGGAAATAACTCCAGCTTCGAACGGACAAAGATAATCTCTCTCTATTTTTACATTCTATGTTATATACTCTTTTACATTATGGTATGGAAAATCTGAACACACATTTTAAGACATCCTAGCTAAGGAAGCTGAAAAATGTTGCAAAACTCTATATATAACATCTTATATACTCAAAGAGGGATATATGTATTTTGAAAGTAGCAAAATATAATAATATATATATATATATATATATATATATATATATATATATATATATATATATATATATATATATATATATATATATATATATATATATATATATATATATATATATATATATATATATAATACATATTTTTATATATATATATATATATGTATATATATCATTCGAGCTACAAATGTCCTTTAATATCTAATTCGCTCTACCTCGCAATTGATATATTTTCATATATGTACCAAAGGGGAATTTTTAGTTGATAATAATTTCGTCCCCTCATGGGATCGAACCACCGTCCAACGGACAGGAACAAAATCAGGACTGACATTAACGTTACCGATTCGGCTAATAGAGAGGCTATTAGTTTATATCGATTCTGACCTTACAAATCACCGTCGAACTCGGTTTTTTAGTAATTAGAATCAATATGAATCACCCTCTACCATGTTAGCCAATTCGAAAGTTTGATGCACGTAGCCATGTTATGAATAATTATCACATCACCGTGATTCTTATAAGTCATTCGAGCTACAAATGTCCTTTAATATCTAATTCGCTCTACCTCGGAATTGATATATTTTCTTATATATACCGAAGGGGAATTTTTAGTTGATAACAATTTCGTGCCCTCATGGGATTGAACCACCATCCAACGGACAGGAACGAAATCAGGACTGATATTGTCATTACCGATTCGGCTAACAGAAAGGCTATAAATTTATATCGATTCTGACCTTACAAATCACCGTTGAACTCGGGTTTTTCGTAATTGAAATCAATATGAAAACGAGTTCGATGGTGATTTGTAAGGTCAGAATCGATATAAACTTATAACCTCTCTGTTAGCCGAATCGGTAACGTCAATGTCGGTCCTGATTTCGTTCCTGTCCATTGGACGATGGTTCGATCCCATGAGGGGACGAAATTATTATCAACTAAAAATTCCACTTTGGTACATATATGAAAATATATCAATTCTGAGGTAGAGCAAATTAGATATTAAAGGACATTTGTAACTCGAATGATTTATAAGAATCACGGTGATGTGATAATTATTCATAATATGGCTACGTGTGTCAAACGTTCAAATTGGCTAACATGGTAGAGGGGGTTTCATATCGATTCTAATTACGAAAAACTGAGTTCGAGAGTGATTTGTAAGGTCAGAATCGATATAAACTTATAGCCTCTCTGTTAGCTGAATCGGTAACATCAATGTTGGTCCTGATTTCGTTCCTGTCTGTTGGACAGTGGTTCGATTCCATGAGGGGACGAAATTATTATCAACTAAACATTCCCCTTTGGTACATATATGAAAATATATCAATTCTGAGGTAGAGCGAATTAGATATTAAAGGATATTTTTAGCTCGAACGAGTTATAAGAATCACGGTGATGTGATAATTATTCATAATATGGCTACGTGTGTCAAACGTTCGAATTGGCTAACATGGTAGGGGGGGTTTCATATCGATTCTAATTACGAAAAAACCGAGTTCGACGGTGATTTGTAAGGTCGGAATCGATATAAACTTATAGCCCCATTATTTACAATCATGTTATTTAAGCATGAAACAATACTGATAAGCAGAGTTACGTTCTTGGGCTCCTGATAAAATTTTTCTGCTTTGCAGGTGACGGTACTATAAATTTTAAAGAAATATTATTAATACATTAAGAGATCGTAGAAAAAACATTAAAAAGCAATGAGTTTTTAGTTCATTGTACTATATTCAAATCCTGCTACCGTCCGTCTTTCCGTCCTCACACAGCTTGAATGCAATCATTGTAACAACTGAATACTTAAGTTCACAGTAAAAGACTTAGTCTTCACTTCATAAACAAATGATAGAGAGAGAGAGAGAGAGAGAGAGAGAGAGAGAGAGAGAGAGAGAGAGATGTACAATCTATTTTTTCATAGTAAACAAGTAAACAAAAATCTTCAAATTATCGTGCATTCCTAGTTGGTTATTTTACAATTTCGTGAACAGTCTACTGTCCCAGGCGCGCAGATGATTTGAATATGATGCTTACGAGTAACTTAGTGTCAAATAAAAATGATCGTCTAAGCAAAACGGACCTCCATCAGTATTTGCTTGTGTTAAAAACGTGTTATTTAAACTCATGTTATTCGAGAGGTGACTATATATAATACGTATACAAATATCTAATAAAAGGAGTCCTTAAAAACGCCATAATACAGAGAGTAGGTACTCTATTTCAGACTGCTGCCTCTCTCATCAGGTAGGCAATGAATGAGAAAAATTACAGAGGAGGCGGTATTTTTATAAAGAGATCCATCCACAGGTAGTCGCTTAACTAGGTCATCCCGGTTGATAATTTCTCTTTAATCTTCTTAAGTGTTGGTTGAAGTAAGACTTTTTCTATGATATCTGAATCCCAGGCGCTCTTTGAGAAGTTCATTACCTATCTTTGTTTAATCAAGGCCGACTCTATCATCTGGCTCTTGTTGGGACATTTGCTGCTATAAATTATAAGTCACAAATTCCAGCTTATTTTGTGGTTATGGTTATTTATATGGTTAAAAATAGCTGAGCTCTGTTGTCCATATCTAATTGTCCGTTTATGTTGTATTAATCTCCGGGGAAGTGATTTTCCCGTAAAACTGATGTTATAGATTGGTCACAGTCCAGGCATGGGATTTCATATACTACTGTGTCTTTGGGATTGGCTTTTGTTGGATGTTAATCAGGTCATTTGGCTAAGGTATTTGGGTAGGTAAAGCAAAAGGGTTACATTTTCCGAGAGCCTGTGTCACCGTCTTAATCCTGTCCAGGTGTGGGATTTTTATTTTATTGTTGGGTGTCTCTCTGGTCTTGTCTTGAGTGGGTCGGTTGAAAATTACACTTGCTTTATGCTCCGACGGCATCTTTCATTCCTAGATGGTCCAGTAATTGATTATTCCCAAAGTCCTTTTACTATTTTTTGTCCACCTAAGAATGAATCAGAGAGGTCAAATAATTAATTTTCAACTCTCCTTCACCAAGAACTACGGTGCCTCATGTAGGATTAATTTGAAACTTAACGCCTGTCTTTGTCCTTGCTAGTCTGAAGCGTTGGTAGTCACTTATTCAGTGAGATTAGCTACTGTGTATTCAATGGAAGGCTATGTGTCAGTTAGAACTGTCAAGGGAGGACGGCTTGGTACATGCTATCTACCCTATTGCGTAGACCATCCAACTAAAACGCCCTTTCTCTCTCTCTCTCTCTCTCTCTCTCTCTCTCTCTCTCTCTCTCTCTCTGAATGTATGTATTAAGATATAATGAATAGTCTTGGGTTTCTGTTATGTTTAATAGCTACGGAATTCTCATAAAGGTTTCCGTAATAATATTATCATAATCTTAAATTCGCTAAGCACAGTTTAGTCTAAAAGGGGAAGAAGTGGCCAATTATGTATAAAAAAGGGGGGGAGAGGGAGGGGGCGGGGGTGCTAGAAACTTGTTATTTTTACACAAGTTCTTTTGCCTACAAAAAAGACAATTAATTAGATTTCACAAATGGAGGGAAGGAAGGATTCTATAGCACATAATACGATAGGAATAAAGGATATCCTTCATTACACAAGTAAAAGGAAGGATTCTTGCTGTCATAACACGGTTGAAGAAAGGGATGCTTCTTGTTTTCATGGCACAGTTGAAGTGAAGGAACGAATTTTGATTGTGGTACACAGATGAAGGGAAAGTTTGCTTCTTGTATTCATTATACAGATGGACTGTAAGATATTTTCCATTGCTTAGTTGAAGAGAAGCATTTTTGTGATCATGACACATCTGAAGGCAAATGAAGAAGTAAAGGGAAGAGTTTTCTGTTTTCGACACAGTTTAGACTAGAGGGAGGAAGGCTTCTTGTGCTCATTGCATTGTTGAGGGGAGGAAAGGATTCTGGTGTTCATCATACATTTAAAGGGAAGGATTGTCTTGTGGTCAATACACAGTCGATTGAAAGGATTCTATTGTTGTTGCACAGTTGAAGGCAAGGCTTATGTTCCTCATTCACAGCTGAAGAATGATTCTTGCTTTTATAACACAGGAATGAAGGATTTTTGTGGTCAAAACATAGTTGAACGGAAGAATTTTTCGTTTAGAACAAAGTTAAAGGGAACCATGAATTCGTTGCTTCATAACAGCTGCGAGTAAGGATTGCCTTTTGTGGTCATACATAGTTGAAGGAAGAAAGGATTGTTGTGTTAATTCCTCGTTGAAAGGAGGAAGTTTTGCCTGAGGGACATCTCTGAAGGGAGGGAATAATTTTTGTTTATTACTTGTTCAGTAAGAAGAAAGTATACGTTGACTTGTCACCTGAAGGCGAGGCTTTCTGGGCGCATCGCTCTGTGCATGATGCAGTTGCATTGAAAGGAAGGATTCTAGGGTTAATTATACAAGTGTAGGAAAGATTTTAAAATTCATTACATAGATGCTGGGAAGGATTTTGGTATTCATTAGCTTAGGCATATCCAGCCTTTGCTAAAATATCACGATAACTAAACGAAATGCAAATAGGATTGACAACATATCTAATTGCTTGTGTTCTTCTTGAAACAAAGTGGTGGAAGGATAATTTCTACGAAGTGCTACATTCCGATGCCGGGGCTTAACACCACCGTGGCACCTTATTTCAACTCGTGAAGATACATATACATACCCTCAATCAGTAGTGCTAATAGTTTCTGTCAAGAACGTGCAATACCCCCACACACACACTCACACACACACACACACACAAACGTGCGCATATACATAAAGGAGGTGTGTTGAAAAATATCCGACCTTCATTCATGAAAATACTCGAATTCAAATACAACAATCGTACACTAATCTTCTATAAATATTCCTTTGGGCTGTCACACATTTCTACCAGTGGTTCTGCCACTGTCGGAAGCAGTGCTAGACCGCCTCTTTAACTCTAATGGATTTGCACGCCTCATTTAACTCGATAAATTACTTAATATTGTGTGTAAATGCTGTTTCTTTCTCTCTCTCTCTCTCTCTCTCTCTCTCTCTCTGTGTGTGTGTGTGTGTGTGTATGTGTGTGTGGGTGGGCAGCGAGCGAATGGCAGCTCCATCACGATAACACATCCTCCCGAGAGAGAGGGAGAGAGAGAAAGAGAGAGAGTCATGGAAAAATAACGTCATTCTCATACATGAACGATTCAAATATGAGAAAAGAGAAAAACGAACACAAAACGATACTCGGCTTGTCGCGGTTAGCTCCAAAATATTTGAAGACGTTTCAGCTCTGTGGCTTCAGGGAAAAAATTCACCAAATGACTGGAGACAAGTTGTTTTCAGTCCCGGGCTCTGCAGTTCCTTTTTCGTTGCAGTAATGAATACGTACGTCTATGTCAATAGAAATTAAAGGACCAGGAACTAATTATCCCAGAACGAAATCTCTGGGGAGTTCTGTGGTGTTGGCTAAGAACTAGGGCATATAATATTACATTATGTTTATATTACATATGTATGATATATATATATATATATATATATATAATATATATATTATATTATATGATATATATATATATATATATATAGTATATTTAATTTATATATATATATAAATACATACATATATATATATATATATATATATATTATATATATATATATATAAATACATATTTCTCTATAATATAATATATATATATATTTATACTTTATATTATATATATATATATATATATATATATATATATATTTAGATGATATATTATATATATATATATATATATATATATATATATAATATATATATATGTATATGTATATATATATATATATTGTATATATATTATATATATATATATATATTAATATATATATATATATATATATATATTATATATATAATATCTCACCGACACAAATCGCATGGGCCACAAACAGAAGGAACCACGATGGATGTAATCGAACATGTCAGAAAGAGCCCCAGCTTATCTTAGGAATGAGCTCATTATACTTTTCAATAGTAGGGGAATACCCTAAGAACGAGAGCGCTCACACGCACACACACACACAATAACATATACTATATTATATATTATATTATTATATATAATATATAATATATATATATATATATATAATATATATATAATAAGTATGTGTTATGTGCGTTGGTGTGTATGGAGGTATATACAAAGATATGATAGATAATATAATATATATACGATCAATATATATTTAATATATATATAATATATATTCTTATGTATGGTATATATATATATATATAAATGTAACATATCTTAGATTAATCTATTAGATAATCTATAATATATATATATATACTATATACAAATAATCCGTATTGGCTGTAATCCATGTATTTTTTTTTTGAATACCACGCGTGCAGTAGGCCCATCTCCCACCGACGATGCTCACGCTTAGTTATATTTGTCTTTGATCGGTATGAGTAAAGTTATTTTGGTTATTTTTTAAAACTTGATATTTATTACGGCACGTAAAAACAACCGAAATAACAAAAAAGCAAAAGATCAAAATGACTGGTTGCAACTCATCAAAAAAAATAAAATTTTACTCTCTGCCGTGCAAAAATATTGACTAAAAATTATCATTTCGATAAATACAAATTCTTTTCGTATCATGCGTAACTACGATAAATAACATTTCCAGTAATATTTATTTCATTTCAGTCTATCCTTACAATCAATAATTTCGCATTAAAACTTAAGAGAAGGATGAAAAACACGATTCTCTGATGGAAAATTGCTTGAAGTTTGCCTATCTATTTTATATATTTTGCCGTCAATAATATTAACCTAACGTAATTTTTTGTTCTCTGGAAAACTACGACGGTTTCCATTTCAAATGTTACATATTTTTTGTTTTTGCTTTTCACGCTAGCCATTTATCAGTAAAGAATAATAGGCACAATGCTCTCTTAACTTCTCAAATTCTTTACTCTTTTTTGGATATGCTTGTCACTATAAAGGCTTGAGATCCAACTTCAAAGAAATATGAGGAAATCGTGATGTCCGGCAAGTGGAAACGAACCCACTTTAAAGTCACCTTGCCGACCTGACCACGAGAAGGACAAAAGTCTATTCCCTCTCGTACACACATATACCTGTCGTTTTCAGATATATTTATTAGAACTGGGCTAGCCCCATCACACAATCGTAGTCAAGTGGGAAATCGTTTTTATTGATTTTTAGGCTGAAATATATATGTAGAATCTACTGGTCATTTTTGCAGGATATATATGTAATTGTAATAGTCACAATACCCTCTAATAAATTTATTTGAAAGAGACAGATATATGTGTGTATGAGAGGGAATGGACTTTTGTCCTTCTCGTTGTCAGGTCGGCAAGAAATATGAAGAAATTATGAGATCCGGTAGCGGGAAACGAATCCGCGATACCATAATCACGACGAGGTCCGTCGTGATTATGGTATCGCTGGTTAGTTTCCCGCTACTGGATATCATAATTTCTTCATATTTTCGGATATAATAATTCTTTCATATTTCTTTGAAGTTGGATCTGAAGGCTTTGTAGTAACAAGCGTATATATATATATAAAAAAATAATTTGAGAAAATAAGAAGGCATGTGACTATTACAATTACATATGTGTTTGGTAAAAATGACTAGTAGATTCTACACACACACACGCGCACATAATATATATATATATATATATATATATATATATATATATATATATATATATATAATATAATATATATATATTTATATTTTCTTTCGTCTTTTGATTAATAATAATTTTTTGTTGGGAAAATTTGTGTAAAAATTCATGATATTAAATTGTATATGCTCCCGTGTTGTTTTCAAAATGTACTGTTTTTCTGGAAGAATCACTTGTTTACCGCGGGTATCCTTCAAGGTGTGGCTAGCCTATGACTCCTCCTCCTCCTCTCTGTAGAGTGAAAATCGCCCTTATGGCTAATTTGGTAGTGTCAGTTTGTATATTAAGCCTTCTTTTGACTATGGTGTTCTTTGTAAAACCAGTATGCCTCAGTAAAGGGTCCGAATAGGACCGAAAGTACTCGGCCAACTCGTTTTTTCATTTTTTTCCTTCGTGGCAAAAAAAAAACCTTTATATATTATATATATATATATATATATATATATATATATATATATATATTATATATATATATATATATAGTGTGTTTGTGCGCGAGTGTGGAGATATGTCAAACATTTTTAAAAAGTAATGTATACTAGTTATCTTTTTAACGGCTAAAACTAATGAAAAAGTTTTGATTCACCGTAGTCTAAGTTTTTGAAGAACTGTAATATTGGAGTATCATTTACGAGACGGAGAGAAGGGTGTAAAAGTCACACAAAAATGAGCGAGGTTTATATCCTTCAAAGTAACCTCATAATTACTATGTGGCTCATGTGAATTTCTCGATTTGAAAATAAAATCTTACATAATCCTCACACACTTCTTTCATAAATATTTTTTCAGACAACAAAGAATGTAAGACGATAATCTCATCCTTTAGTTACGTAACACACACCAACACCTACACACGCAGAGAGAGAGAGAGAGAGAGAATGTTTATGCGTATTTAAGCAGTGACCGTTGAGTCTTTTTCTCTTACGTTAGCTCGTTCACTGAGTTGATGTTTACCTATCATATTGGCAAAAGTATTAATTATTAATGTCATGCATTTGGGTCAGGAAACAAGTTTACAACCTAATATTCTTCTTCTTAAAGATCTCATTAAGATGGAGGGAGAGATTATTAAAGACGTCGCAAGTGCTGATAGAAGATAGCTTGTTTCTCGTGTCAGGTGACTCACTCTGGTCGATGCTCCTCCATGTTTAACCGTTGGATTTTTTTAATAGGATAAAATTCATGAAATGAAGCTTTGAAATTAGGACTGTAAATTTGAAGTAAAGAACATTTTATTTTTGATAAATGATGATATAACAGTAAGTAAAGTGTTGAAAATTACATTACATATCAAAGCCTAAGTTATTATTATTATTTTATTATTATTATTATTATTATTATTATTATTATTATTATTATTGTCATTCAGAACATGAACCCTGTTCGTATGGGGCAATGTCATTGGGGCCAGTGACTTCAAATTCAAATTTCCAATGAGTATGGTGTTGGTTATAGGAAATACTGGTAGAGCAAGAAATTAGTTGTTAGAAAAGAAAGAAATAGATAAGCAAATCAATAAATAAGCAGATGAAAATGTAAGCAAATCATTAAAATAAAGGGGTACGGCTTAAGGGCAGTAATGCGTGAAGAGGACAAGGAAACCAATCCTTGGAAGACTTTTGAATTGTGGTCGATCCTCCCACGAACTCGAGATGGACTTCCATCATTTCTGTGCTATTTCTCATGACTCCCATAATTCACAGAGCCACAAGAACCCTATTAACTTCCAAGTCTGTTAAAGAATTAGTCCCAGAGTAACGAGAGGTGCTAATCAAGATAATGCCACTAAAACCAAGTGTCTAGACGGGCAATTCATAAGAGATTATAACGGATTGGTTACGAAGTCACTTGAAATACCAGGGTAAGGTGAAGCCTCTCCACAATTGCTCATTCATTCCGAGGTGTGGTTGTTCTCGATTCAGCAGAGAGAGAGAGAGAGAGAGAGAGAGAGAGAGAGAGAGAGAGAGAGAGATGCACCCTATTCATATGGAACAGGCCTACAGGGTCATTGAATTTAAATTCAAGCTTCCAAAGACTGTGGTGTTCATTTGGAAAATGTTACAGAATGTCATAGGAAATAGAGAAAGAAGAAATTATCTATTAGAAAAAAAAGATGAAATAATAACTTAATAATAGGGAATTGTTGTAGGGTAATGTATTGCTTCTTCGTTTTAACGTTTGAGGTTCTAATTGCACAACCTCCTCCTGGAGACGGTTCCTTAGTCTAACGATGTGAGGAATAAAAGACCTCTGAAAGTTGGACATGCAAACACAATTGCATCGAGTTTAGAAAATGTTTCTTCTTTGAGGACTTTCGCAAGCTAGGCAGGAGAATTAACGACGCTTGCTATTACTGCATCGAGAAAGTTTGGGATGTATTATTTTAGGAGCTTTAGTTGATGTCTTTTTTCTTTTATATATGGGTGAGAATTAATGATGTCACCAAATATTCCTATAGAACCGGAGAGTAAAGATTAAGAAAAGAGAAATACCTGGAAACATGATGACTGAATAGACAACAGAATGTTATGGCTGGGAGTCAGGGTCAAGAAGCTAGTTAAGAATAAGGTAAGAAGAGAAGGAACTTTAACTCGCCTGAGATCGACCCTCAATAAGAGCATATTGCTGATGAGGCCTTTCGGATATGCAGCCGGCTATGAACCCTCGGAACCGTCGTGAATCCCTATCTTTATTTATGTGTGTATGATTGTGGTTTTCAGCAGACAAACAAAATTTGAAGATGTTTTACTCACATTTGTTAAATGACCTACTCAACATTGTCAAGTTTTTGGAAATCTTGGCTAAGATGTTGACAGAGGATTCAAATGATTTATATGACAAAATTTTGTCAATGACTGAGCCAGTTCCTCTCAAAATTGAATCATGTCGATTGTCGAGTTCACCCAGTGGATATCTGTCAGGTTTCATTCACTTCTGTTCGCCTGTTGCTGACATATGCTAGCTCACACGAACACACGGAGGCAGACTGACAGACCTGGGAGGAAGGAGAGCCTCCTTCCACTTTGCTATCTGGGATCACCCTTCATGATGCTCGCAATGGTATCAATTTTCATATTTTGTAAAATATCCATATTATTTTGATTCTGTTAGAAGCTTACTTATTTAACGGTTGTCCTCCTTACCCCATCTTGGAAAACAGATGTGCTAAATCGTCGATTGTTGGTCCACGTTAATCGGAAGGCTTTGTAATTAAATTACTCATTATCCTTGCCCCGTCAAGACACACACACACACACACACACACACACGCAGTATGTGAAAATACAGGTTTAGCTCATAATTATCAGGCACGCTTGTAACCCATAAAAATGAGAGCAGCGCATTTAATGGATGGTATTTTCAATTGTCATTGTAGGTTATGATAATATATCATATCGAGTGCAACGTGATATTTAGGCTCACAGCAATAATTAATTTATGTCTGACGGGACGTCAACGCTTATCAATATTTTTGTGGCCGCAGAAAACATTTCAATAATTCCTCAGCTGGCAGGCCGTTGGAGGACGCTTTGTGGCCAGTTCTTCATTCTTTATATTGCCATGCATTATTCATGTTCGGTTTTAATGTGGGATGTTCATTTTCTTTGACCTAGCTTTGATATGAATTTTTTGGATAAGTTATCTTGTTAAGATCAGTCGATCTTCATGATATTTATCTCATTAGGGAAGTGAATAAGACCGAACTGGGCACGTTATTTTATAACTCAAACCCATTGCGCCTTTGTTGCCTTAAGCAGTTGATTATGTAACTGACAATTAATCGAATGTGAATTTGCATCTACGGTGGAGAAAAGCACGAGCCTAGTAACCTCATCCCACATTCGGTATGTATGTATATAATAGTATATATATATATATATATATATATATATATATAGATATATATATATATATAATATATATATAATATATATGTATTTATTTATTGGCGCATACTTTAGAGGGGAGCAGCATTCGGCTCACTCTTGCTAGGTCCGTGGATCGCTCACGCTCCATCGCCCATCCAAGTGGATATCCGTGTTTGCTGAGGTCAAGAGGCCTCTTGGTGTTAATAACTTTACCTTTACACACACACACTGCATGAGGAAACTACGGCCGTACCCTTCTGGCATCACCCTTCTAAAGGAAAAAGAGATGTGTATTGTAACGTGTGTGTGTGTGTGTGTGTGTGTGGGTGTATATATATATATATATATATATATATATATATATATATATATATATATGAATATGATTAGCCTTCCGGTTTTAAGTAAGATGTTTGAGGTGAGGGTGAGAGCAGCAAAGTCCGCCCATAATATAGTAGATAGTTTTCGATCCAGGATGAGACCCGGATGTAGACACGGAAGTCGGCCATCTTGTAGGTCAGCTGTGTTGAGCAAAAACGACGCAAGCAATCATGAAGAGAACGTGTTTTCGGAAATTTGCGATGATTATGTACCTCTTAATCCTTTCAATATGGTGAACCGTTGTAGTGTGTTTGGATGCCCCAATAGGTCAAACAGAGACGGCAAATCGTATTACTCAGTCCCTACTGTTGTGAGAGAGCAAGATGAGACTCCAAAGATTAGTGAAGGAGCGCACTGCGGATTTCCGGGAAAACAGGGCTAATTTCTAGCCGTCGAGACATATAAAAATATTCTCGGGTCACTTCATTAGTGATGAGTGATATTAATTGTTAGTGTAATTATTGATAATGGTGATAATCAAAGAATCCTAGCGCATAAATATTTCACAAGTAATTCACTAACAACCACTGCGTTCTCTGTCAAATGATGGATGATTTAGAGCCAACAGAGAGTTATTTTGGTCAAGTCTTTAAAACTTGGAGTAGTGGATAGCGAACTACGTATATATTTGTTAAAAAGGATATTAAATATCAAAAGTATTGTCGAAAATACCCCCCTGACTTAGTAGGCTCTGTCCCTGGATGGGGTGGGACTATGATGATCTAGCCTGAAATTAAAGTATGTAGATTTAGCAAAATACATGAACTGAAAGGCAGACTCGCACCAACGGACATCTTACAAAAGGAAATCAACCTGAAACAATTGACAACGCGGTCCCGAACGCACACAAGGGCAAGAATCGAGTTTTAAAAATCCGTGGAAAAATTCCATGATATCAATCTCTAAAAGTGTCACCGTGTTGCTCACAAATTTTTGTGTGTGTGCAATATTTCGCCTATTCGATTTCTTCAATATCGGCATCCACATGAACTACAATATTTCATATGTCCAAAATCGCATCACAAAGTGTAGACAAAGGCAACTATCCCTTTGTTATTTACAAGTTTCAGTTTATTCTTATATATCTTTCACGCACTGCAGGATCCAGAGATTCAGTGTAATCAATTTTCTGTTTGTGAATTGTCCTCGGTTGCCATTTTTCATAATTCCTTGGAATAACAACGAAATTTGATATTTCCTTTGTTTACAATGATTCACCGAAACGATGGCGGCGTCTTATCAGGTGCTCGTCTGCTGTGAAGTCATAGGAAAACTATCTATATCAAGCCGACTGCATTTCATATGTCAGTGGTAATGAATCGGCGTCATGACCAAATCTAGCGTTGCTTACTCCGTTGATCGTGTAACCAGCTACAAAGGAAATATGTATGGCCATCAACACACGCGTACACCATTTATACTAAGAAATAATTTAAAATGTTTTCATTCATATTCATCGCACACGTACACATAATTCGCTTTATGAAGGAAACTTGGATTAGCAATTCCTTCATACTTTCTTCTCTTGGCTTCCATAGACAGTCCTGGTCTCGTCCTGGATTTTTGGACACAGCTACCTTCTTGGTTCACCTACTCTGTAACTAAAATCTTCTTCAAACCATCATCTTATACGAATGAACCACTTCCTTTCTTCCCACACTCATAGTAGTATTATTGTAAATTCATTTCACTTAACTAATGAGTTCTTTCTAGACTTACACAGAGCTCGCCCGAAGGACTCGTCTGGAATGTTAATATGAAAGCTGAAACATAGAGCAAGGTAAAGTTTAAAAAATTGGAGAGCTAAGTAGGAAGAAGCTTAAAGGGATTGATAAAAAATCTAGAAACGAATCGATGCAGCTGCGACTGAAGGTACGTTTCAAAGAACATTTATTACCCTTTACACTGCGCCAATAAAGGATACCGTAAACAGACCCTCCGTAACAAGATATCCCAGGTTTCAATTAACTCTCATAACCTTCCTGTTGGGCTTATCTGTTCTCAACTTTCACTTCTTGCATCAACTTTACTAGTTTCTCTTCAGTTTCCCAGGTCAGGACTAGAAGATGCAGCAGTCAGCCATCCCTCACTCCATTCATGGCTCATTTCTTACTCCTCTAGTTTTCACCTACACCTATTGTTCTCTTGCCCTGGTGTCGCGCATCACTTCAAACGTATAGATACGGAACAGCCAGAGCGCCCCAGTGGGGTGATCGGTATGGTCTTGGCCTGCCACCTCGGTGGCCACTAGTTCGATTCTCGGGCATTCCACTGAGGGGTTAGAGACATGTGTTTCTGATGATAGAAGTTCACTCTCGACGTGGTTCGGAAGTCACGTAAAGCCGTTGGTCCCGTTGCTGAATAACCACTGATTCCATGCAACGAAAAAACACCATAAAAACGAACAAACAAACAAAACTAAACAGCCAGCGGGACGTAATGCAACCTTGTCTTAGAACCGTTTCACTCCAAACCACATACATGATTTTTGGTCTTATGCATACACTTCCACACACACACACATAAGCGAATACCATAGGAACATGACAGGCAGAAGCTCGGCAATGAACTTCTTTCTGTCATTTTCCTATAGTATTCGCTTATATACTAAAGTCACGGGCATCTACTGTAATATTTTAAGCATATATATATACACACACACGCACACACACACATATATTTATATATATATATATATATATATATATATATATATATATATATATATATATATATATATATATATATATATATATATATATAGTGTTTGCACGTGTACATGTGTTTTTATGAAGAGGAGTGGCTCAATAGAGAGGCAAGACGACAAAAGCTGCAGTACAATTCATCTTCTGTCGAATGATGATATGAACTCCTAGTGTAAGATAGTTTCACAGCACCAACATGCGCATATAGATTGCTCATTGGTCAATCTAGAATTGACCTCCACAGTAACTGAGGTGGGATATTGCTGCTGGGGAAGTTGCAAGAAGAGCTTGGAATCCAAGTTACCTCGTCCCAAGGTGGAGAAGTGCTTAAAGGAGATTATGGACTCCTTCACGCGAGGAAATTCCTCATAAATGGCGGTTGAACCACTTTCCTTCAGGTCAGCGGTTGTCAATCTTTGTCTTGCGTATGTTGCCAAGAGGTTGAACAAAAGCCTTTTCATCGACCTGCATGGTGCCGATATTTCTAAATTGCGGGGCTGTGGGATGTGCGGCTTTGCACCATTCATTCATGTTGCGAAAGGACACACACACTTATACATACACACAAACACACTGGTAGACACACGGAATTATTATATTCGTTACAAAAAGATATTTTTATTAAAAGAATGATTGCCGGATTCAAGCACCATTTGCAAATCTGCCTGTTATGTATATAAGAACAGCATTTAACCTTGTAATCCATTTATCAAGCTTCGTTATCCAGCAGAGTTAGTTGACATATTGACCCAAGGTTGAAAATAGCTTATTCGACTTCGATTTCATAAGGGTCAGAGATGGCGTTGGCCGGAGGAGAGTCTTACAGTGAAGGGCGAAAGCGAAAGAGCAGAGCCATCTTTGCTTGACACGCTACAAACACAGCTGTGCTTTCCTTTATCAGATTCTAGAGTGAAGTCACTTGGTGTTTGTTCAGCTGCACTTCTCTGCAGCCAATGGAAGTATCCTACAGCTTGAAATCATCGCGAATAGATATAACGTTCGAACTGTCTGCTTTCAGTTGAGATTTGTCTTCAAAAAAGTATGGAATTTATTTTACTGTGTGGCAATCACTTTCAATAGTCTTTTTTTCACTGTTGTTTTGCAACCCCTTTTGATCCATTTATTGTACCTCCTTTCATATTCTCTTTCTTCCATCTTACTTTCCACCCTCTCCTAACAATTGATTCATAGTGCAACTGCAAGGTTTTTCCCCGGTTACACCTTTCAAACTTTTTACTGTCAATTTCCGTTTCAGCGCTGAATGACCTTATAGGTCCCAGTGCTTGCTTGGCCTTTGGCCTAAGTTCTATATTCAATTAACTGTTGTTTTGTTATTTTTAAAGGCCTTTTTTTTATTATCGTAAGCACTTGAGATGTGTCCATTTCGATAAACTTTATGCAAGTCAGAGTGATCTAAAATGGCATTTCGTGGTATTGACTTGAATCTCTGTACTGTTTCTAAAATTAAAGATTAAAAGAACTAATTCAATATCTTAAAGACGCCATCTTCTGATATTGTATAATGCTCAATATTCGAT
This sequence comes from Macrobrachium nipponense, assembly GCF_015104395.2. NCBI lineage: Eukaryota > Metazoa > Arthropoda > Malacostraca > Decapoda > Palaemonidae > Macrobrachium > Macrobrachium nipponense. Next base: position 108,546,981 of record NC_087201.1, read on the forward strand.
TTCTCTCGTTTGAGAAATAATAACTGTCCTTACAGATTGAAACTTTTAAACCCAGTGGCCGCATTACGATCCTATTCCGGTCATCTAAGTATTAACGGCAAGAGGGTTGATATTAAATAATTTCATAAGTAAATCCTCAGTACTTATTTAAACGACACCCCATTGTGCGAAATTAAGGAAAATAGTCAAGATGTAATGTGGTTTTAAATCTTCTAATTATGTCCTCATAATTAAGCAGACCTTTTTAATCGTACGTTCCCCCTCTCTCTCTTTCAGCATAAATGACTATTAATGTCACCGTATCATAATTAAAAAGGGGAAGACTTCGATGAGCTAATCCTTTATCCCCGTCGGGGTAATCCCTTTCATCAGACGACCTCTCTCTCTCTCTCTCTCTCCTCTCTCTCTCTCTCTGTCTCTCTCTCTGTCAGCAAAAAATTTCAATGCATCAGCTCCAAGATACTACTCAAGGGATAATAACTGTATTTATTATGCAAGAGGATATTGCAGAAACGGAGAAAATTGCAGATTCAGACACAAAATGAATAATTATGATGAAGGAAGATCAAATATTATGGAAAAGTTGGATTTTTTAATGTCAGAATTTCTGGAAATGAAAAAAAGAACAACATACCAGAACAGGAAAGAGACATGGGAAAATCCTTATTACTACCAATATTAAATGAAGGAGAAAACACGCAAACCATCATAGTGATGAATGCGCAGGGTTTAGTTACGAGTAACTCAAAAAGAAAAATAGAGTACTTAGAAGAACTAACCCAAATTGAAAAGAAAATAGATATAATGAATATAAGTGAAACCTGGTATTCCCAAGAGACTGGGAATGATGATCAAATAAAAGGGTTCCAAACTTATAGATCAGATAGAAAAAATAGGAATCAAGGGGGAACCGCAATATATGGGAAAGACAAAAAACAAGGAAAAATATATGAGAAATATAGTAACTCAGAATGTGAACTAATAGCGGTAGAATTTGAATCTGAAAAATTAATGAACATAGTAATATATAGACCTCCTAATACTAAAGAGTTTGACTTAATAATTGAAAAAATTGGATGATATATGTAGAAATCACAAGGACTGGACTATTCTCCTATCTGGTGACTTCAACTTTCCTTTCGTAGAATGGAAAGAACGAATAGGAGATTGTGGATGTACTTATACATATAAAAAAGAGAGTAATAGTAGTGCAGAAGATAAGAGGCAATTCGAAAAGCTATTAGATATGCTACTAGAATACAACATTCAACAAATAAATCACCTGCCAACAAGAAAGGAAAATACTTTAGACCTAGTATTTGTGAACGAGGTGAATTATGTTAAAGAAATAATAGTTTATAATGCGAGTATTTCAGACCATAATGTCATAGAATTAACAGTTCATTCCAAAGCAAGTGAAAACAGAGATAAGCAAGAAATGAAAAAGTGGGAAGGATATGGAAAATACAACTTCTACAGTAAAAATATAAAATGGTCAGAAATAAATGAAGAATTAAACAAAGATTGGGATAACATTTTCGTAAGCGATGACATAAGGGTAAATACGGAGATATTATATAAAATATTAGAGAAAATAGTGGATAAATATATACCGAAGAAGAAAAGTAAACATCATTCATGCATACCAAGAGACAGAAGGATCTTGTTCCAGAAAATCAGAAAGTGGAAAAAAGGTCTTGCAAAAGAAAAAAAATGCATGGAAAGTTATAGAACTAAAAAGTAAGATAGAAAATGCAGAACAAAAGATTATACAATCAAAAGAAAATGAAAAACGGGAATTGGAAGAAAAAACCCTATTAAATATCAAGCAAACCCCAAACTATTATACTCATATGCGAAGAAGATGAATAAAAGAAGAATAGAAATAGGCCCTCTGAGAATTGAAGGGAGATTAACGAATGAAAAAAAGGAAATTTGCAACATACTGGCAGAACGATATAAGAGAGAATTCACCCCTAGAATAGATAATGAAGATAATGATATAGAAGTAAGGGACGAAAATAGTGAATATCTAGCTGACATAGAAATTAATGAAGCTGATATTGTGCAGGCAATTAATGAAATTAAAAATGGAGCTGCTGCAGGGCCTGATGGAATCCCTGCTATTTTGTTAAAGAAAGTAGTTCATTCTATCGCAAAGCCATTTGCAATATTATTAAGACAAAGTGTAGATACAGGCAAGATTTATGATGAGCACAAATTAGCATATATCACCCCTACTTTCAAAAGTGGATCAAGACTTGAGGCAAGTAATTATAGGCCTGTGAGTCTAACATCACATATTATGAAAGTGTATGAAAGGGTAATGAAGAAAAATATTATGAAACATTTAATAAAAAATAATTTGTTTAATATAGGACAACACGGTTTCGTACCCGGAAAAAGTACACAAACCCAACTGTTAGTCCACCGTGAGAACATATTCAAAAATATGAAAAGCGGAAATGAAACAGATGTGGTTTATCTAGACTTTGCAAAAGCTTTTGACAAAGTAGACCATAATATATTAGCAAAGAAAATTAGAAAACACAATATCGTAGATAAAATAGGAAGATGGTTAAAAGAATTTTTACACAACAGAAAACAGATAGTTATTGCAAACGATGAGAAATCGGATGAAACCAAGGTAATATCCGGTGTGCCACAAGGTACGGTGTTAGCTGCAATACTGTTTGTTATTATGATTGAAGACATAGACAGTAATGCTAAATTGTAATAATGGACAAAGACTTCTACCTCGACAAAATCAACCAGCTCCTTAGCGACACAAATACTTACGAAAAACTGACGAAAAATCCCCTCCAGAACGTTCCCACAGAATTTTTTCGGAAAGTAAGATTAATTGGCCAAGACAAAAAGAGTATTGAACTATTAGAGAAATTTAAAGTAATTAATCCTAAATTACCCTACTTTTTATGGTCTTCCCAAAACTCACAAAGACAATCTTCCATTCAGACCCATCGTTTCATGCGCCGGAGCTTTCAATTGCAAAATTTCTAAATGGTTAGCTGGCCTCCTTTCTCCTTTTTTAGGCACTTTTTCTCCCAGTCACATCAAACATTCGGAAGACTTTTGTCACAAATTCAGAGAAGCACATATACCACTTCACAACATAAAACTTTTAAGCCTTGACGTAGACTCCCTATTCACAAAAGTACCAGTACAGGACGTTCTTCAGTTTTTAAGGGAAAAATTATCCCCCTATTCAGATCATTTCCCTTTGGCACTTGACAAAATAATAAAGTTAGTTGAATTATGTGCATCTAATAACGTATTTTCATTCGGGAATCATTCTACAAGCAAAAATTCGGGTGTAGTATGGGTAGTCCTTTAAGTCCTATTTTAGCCAATCTGTACATGGAATACTTTGAAACTACAGTAATAAATGCAATAAAACCCAAAAACATGCTGTGGATGAGATACGTGGATGACATACTAACATTTTGGGATAATAAGTGGGGTAATTTTAATGAATTCCTCTCAAAATTAAACGCATTAGTGCCCAGCATCAAATTTAAAGTGAATGGGAAACAGACAACAAAATTCCTTTTCTTGATGTTTTAATAATCAGAGACACGACAGAATACAAATTTACCATATACAGAAAACCAACGTTCTCACTTTCATATATTCACTACTTTAGCTATCATGACAATACTATCAAGATAAGTCTAGCTAGCAACCTATTCTTAAGAGCCTTACGAATTTGTTCCCCAGATTTCCTTGAAAAAGAATTTGAACTAATTCGCAAGCAACTCTCATCTTTAAAGTATCCTGACCATATAATTGAGAAAGCAATTCAAAAAGCAAACGTAATTTTCTACCGACCCCCTAAAGACAAGACCAGAGACACACCCAACAATAAAATAAAAATTCCCCACCTGGAGACGATTAAGAGAGTTACTCACACCCTTGGGAAATCCAACCCTTTTGCATTTACCTACCCAAATACCTTAGCCAAATCCCTGATTAACGTCCAACAAAAGACATCGCCCAAAGACTCGGGGGTATATGAGATCCCATGCCAGGACTGTGACCAATCTTACATCGGATTTACAGGTAAATCACTTCCCCAGAGATTAATACAACACAAACGGTCAGTTAGGTATGGACAACAGAACTCGGCTATTTTCAATCATATAAATGAACATAACCATAGAATAAACTGGAATATGTCACGTGAATATATAGCAGCAACTGCCGGTACAAGAGTCAAATGATGGAATCGGCCTTAATAAAAAGAGAAGCAGGTAATGAACATCTCAAAAGGGAATTGGACATCAGACATCGTCGACGCAGTGTTCATTCAACCAACGCTTAAGAAGATTAAAGGAAGATTATCAGCGGGGGTGACCTAAATTGGCTTACTTGTGGACGAATCTCTTGGTATAAATACCACCTTTTCTGTAAACTTTTCTCATTCATATACCTGAAGAGAGAGACAGCAGTCTCTGAAATATAGTACTTTTCTCTCTACATTTTGGTGTTTTATGGGCTCCTTTTATTAGATATTATATATATATATATATATATATATATATATATATATATATATATATATATATATATATATCAGTTTATCAGTCGTCGTTTTAAACTTTGCTGATATTCTGGTTAGGAATGGAAACTGTGATTCTATGAAATTGAGAAATTGTGACCGATGAACTGCATAGGTTAGCATAATTTTGCATACACCTGGTGGAAGCACAGCCAAAGGCCATATATACGTCCACTCTTTTCATGCAAGCTTTTTGTCCATAATCTCTCACCATTTTCGGAACCATTTCCCTTTAATATGGGAACTCAGACAGATGCTACGTATTTTTGATAAAGAGATGACCCCTTTCAGTTTGGGGCGTTATTAGGCATTTGCACCGTGGTAAGAGAGAAAAATTCGTTGGTTTCCGTTTAATTTAAAAATGATTAGTTGTCTTTCGCCAAAGAGAGAGAGAGAAGAGAGAGAGAGAGAGAGAGAAGATAGAGAGAGAGAGGAACAAGAGAAGAGAGAGAGAGAGAGAGAGAGAGAGAGAGAGTATAGTTTTGCAGTGATATGAATAAATGAGAAAATGGTCAACTACTGTAATGTTCAAATAAAAAGAAAAAGAATGAAACTAAAGGTAGGATATTAAGATCCAGTATAATTTAAAGATAAATGGAAGCTTTTATATTTATTGATAAATTATGCGTCATTTACGTAATTGTATTATTACACATTAATCAAAATTAGTGTCTTAAACTGCATTAGGTACAGGCTATTAAAACACGAACAATAGTTTTTAACAGGGAGGGAATCCATCTGCTTTTAATTAGTCTGAGAATTTCTTACATGAGAACACTCTTCGGCCATTTAGAGAGATATACGCAAACACACACGCACACACACACATATATATGTATGCATGTATATATATATATATATATATATATATATATATATATATATATATATATATATATATATATATATATACATATATATATATATATATATGTGTGTGTGTGTGTGTGTACTTATATTATATATGCGTAACAGCAAGGAAACCTCGCAGTTGCACTGTGAAAGTGAAACAAATGTTAGGAGCGGTGGAAAGTAAAATGGAAGAAATAAAATATGAACGGAGGTACAGTAACAGGAATGAAAGGGGTGTTGCAACTAGAGGCCGAAGGGAAGCTGCAAAGAACTTTAGTAATGCCTACAGTGCACGGCGCGAGGTTCACAAACGGCACTATGGGGTTAAAGAACGAGTACGGATGATTAATGCTTTGCAAATTACGGTTAGATGCAACTCACTTTGGCCCCGAAATATCTGTTCACTTCAAAGCAACGCTCCGTTTATCTCTGTTCCATTCACTTTCGCTTAAGCACTTTGTAGCTCATTTCTCAAGCACTTATCCTCCCGTCGTTGGGGATTAATGTCGTTGCTGATAAGCATCCATTGCTCAAGCAAAGCTGACGTCTTCTTTTTTATGGGAGTTTAATTAAACTCTCAGGCGATTTATGGCATCACGAGTGTATGCAGAGATTTCTCGTAATTGCCCCAACAGTAAGTGGTTAGAGATGCTAAGTTTTAAGACTGATATTTATATATATATTTTTTTTTTTAATTTCGATAATTATTTTTCATGACTTTGGACTTGGTTATGAAGCTCCTTTCCATTCAAATTTGTATCGAAATTTTCGAACACATTCATAAGTCGGTCTGCCAGTCAAACTTGTTAGTCACAAGGTAACCTTTTTGTAATATCTGCTATAATCCGGTTCCCGTTCCCAAAGTATCCTGTTTCTTCCCGTCTGATGTTTACCATAGCAACAACGACCACAACCACAATAATAATAATAATAATAATAATAATAATAATCATAATAAATAATAATAATAATAAAAATACGTTAGACGAACTTTTTTTTTTTTTTTGTCAAAATATATTAATGCCTGTGCGGTACTTTTGAGGGCCTACTTAGCTCTCTTAATCAATAGTTAATTATAATAACTGAGCCGGCACTCGAACGCTTTGGGTATAATCTCAATATATTTGCCCAAAAAATACATTTCGATGTTTATTATTCTTCTTCTTAATAATAATAATAATAATAATAATAATAATAATAATAATAATAATAATAATAATAATGGAAAAGTAAATCCACAGTAATATGTCTGATCTGTTATTTAAAATACAAAGCAGAGAGCTTTCGAAGACCTGCACGGTCCTCCTTGTCAATCTGACAAGGAGGACCGTGCAGGTCTTCGAAAGCTCTCTGCTTTGTATTTTAAATAACAGATCAGACATATTACTGTGGATTTACTTTTCCATTTTATTTTATTAACTCATGTGATTATGAGGTTTCTTTGAATAATAATAATAATAATAATGATATCCTTCATTTCACGTCATTGCGTCATACAAACATTTCAGACGCAACAAAGGCACAAAAATGCACGAACAAGATAATAACAGTAACAACAACAACGCGTCATCATAGGAAAAGCAGCCATCAAGATTAACGCAATCATGATGATGTAATTGGTTAACGTCCCGAACCATTATGATAATAATCGAGACGACGATCGCGTTGCGCACCCCGTCCAGAAATAATTAATCCTAATCCTCAGTAGATTGGACTTCCAAGGCCAATCTCCCCTTGTCCCCCTCCAGGATCGTCTTCTTTCTTATCTCCTCCTGATACCGAAAGGGAATTTTATTCATCTTTCTCGGGAGGCACCAGATGTCTCTCTATGTACTGCAGAGATGCTAGTTGTAATGATGAAGAAATAAAAAGTAAATCGTTCGCCGAAGTTTCTTCGGAGCAATCCAATTTTCTGTACAGAGTATATTCAAGGCCACCGAAAATAGAGTTATCTTTCGGTGGTCTCGGTATAATGTTGTATGAGCCGCTGCCCATGAAACTAAAACCACGACCCGTTGGTGGCCTGTCCTATGTAGTTGCAAGACGCACGAACATAACTAACTTAGGTTTAAATACAAGGGAAATTACTGAGGCTAGAGGTCTCCAATTTCGAATGTTTGATGACTGGAGGGTGGATGAACAACATACCAATTTGCAGCGCTCTAGCCTCAGTAGTTTTTAAGATCTGAGGACGGATTGACAAATAACCATCTCAATAGCTTTCTTTTACAGAAAACTAAAAACGGGCTGTTTGTAATGCGAAGATTCTTATTTCCACATTTCAACTTGCAGCTTTTGCAGTTACCTATTGTAACGAAACCGATATTCCCACTTCAGTATACAGAATTTCTTACAAGCCCATTTTGACACAGTTTTATTGAAATCTTACTTAACTTATTATAATTTTTATCATTTCTTATTTTACTGATTTTTTTTTTCAAATTGTGTGGATGGAAACCTTAGTAAATGCATTTAATGTATGCGTGCATTTCAGCATAAAGGCACATGCTTCTGTGCATATTTTTTTAGAAGTTTCACTTTCATTCACCATTTGGTCCCAGTGCTTGGCCTATGGCCTAAACCTGGTACTCCATTACGTTCTAATCCTTCGGGCCAGCCCTATATGAGAGCTGATAATCAGCTTAACTGTCTGGTTAAACTATTCCAATAACGAAAAAATATCCGTATTTAGTCATACTAAGATTTGACTTTCCCATTTGAACATATAGTTTCTAAATTTCTAATCTAAACATGTGGAAGTTCTGATATCCTATTTTGGACATTGAGTCTTATGCTCATAATGGGATATACCCAGGTTCTAATGTTCCCTTTGGGCATGTGCTGGGGAGACTGATAATCCCATTTAAATGTAAGGAGATTCTGATGTTCCCGTTTGGACATATGCCGATTCTGATGCTTGTCATTATGAGATAAGGAGATTCTGATATTCTCGTTTGGGCACTGCGCCTGATTTTTCCATTTGGACATAACCAGATTCTGTTCCTTTTGGCACATACAAAGATTCTGATGTTCCCATTTGGGCATATGTTCATTCTGATATTCAAACTTGGGCATTTGAAATTTGGGCATATGTCTATTCAGATATTCAAACTTGGGCATTTGCAGGTTCTGATAATGAAACTTGGGCATACATAGTAGATTCTGATATTGAAACTTGGGCATTTGTAGATTCTGATATTGAAACTAAGGAATATGTAGATTCTGATAATGAAACTTGGGCATACATAGATTCTGATATTCAAACTTGGGCATATGTTGATTCTGATAATGAAACTTGGGCATACATAGATTCTGATATTCAAACTTGGGCATATGTAGATTCTGATAATGAAACTTGGGCATACATAGATTCTGATATTGAAACTTGGGCATATGTTGATTCTGATAATGAAACTTGGGTATACATAGATTCTGACATTCAAACTTTGGTATATGTAGATTCTGATATTGAAACTTTGGCATATGTAGATTCTGATATTGAAACTTTGGCATATGCAGATTCTGATATTGAAACTTGGGCATATGTAGATACTGATATTGAAATTAGGGCATATGTAGATTTTGATAATGAAACTTGGGCATACATAAATTCTGATGTTCAAACTTTGGTATATGTAGATTCTGATATTGAAACTTGGGCATATGTAGATTCTGATAATGAAACTTGGGCATACATAGATTCTGATGTTCAAACATTGGTACAAGTAGATTCTGATATTCATAGTTGGGCACATGTTGATTTTCATATTCAAACTTAGAGATATGTAGTTTCTGATATTTAAACTTAGGTACATGTAAATTTGGGTATTCAAACTTGGACATATGTAGATTCTGATACTCAAACTTGCACACACATAAAATTCTGATATTGAAACTTGGGCATACTTAGACTCTGATATTCAAAATTAGATACAAGTAGATTCCGGTATTCAAACTTGAGCACATGTTGATTCTCATATTCAAACTTGGTCATACTACGTAGTTTCTGATATTCAAACATTAGTATATGTAGATTCGGCTATTAAAACTTGGATATATGTAGATTCTGATATTCAAACTTGGGGATACATAGATTCTGATACTCAAACTTGGGCATATGCATATTGTGATATTCAAACTAGGGCACATGTAAACTGATAAATTTTGGCATAGATATACATGGGATCTAATATTTCTTTTTGTTATACAAAATTAAAATAGAATATACATGGGATCTAATATTTCTATTTGTCATACAAAAATTAAAATATTCTCAATTAGACATACAACGATTGCAAAGACTCCATTTTTCATTCAAGAACTCCAATATTCTGATTAACGATGAAAGAACGCTTATGAGTTATCTGGCTGTGTAATTTCCATTTTAGAAACACAAAGATTCTGACATTCCCATTTAGACACAGAAATTCTGACATTACTGTTTAACCTTTCGGAGATTCCAGGATTCCCATTTGGACTCACACCGACTCAAATATTTAGGCGACAGGCAACAACAGTAAGTAGTGGGCACTTGGGATGTCGGTCAAAGGCTGCTGTTGTGTTCGCAAATCAAAGAGAGCTCTCTCAAGAGCAAGTTTATTCTGCCAGATGAGATGGATCCCGGATGTTCATTTCACTCAGGAGGGAGGAACACACAAACACCACTACATATACAACACGTGCTCCTCCTCCTCCTCCTCCTCCTCCTCCTCCTCCTCCTCCTCCTCCTCCTCCTCCTCCTCTTGCTCTGGTTTCCTTGGAGCTGCTCCCCAGACGCGGCCTCGGCTAGCAAGCACTGTAGGGTGTTGCCCTGCTTGCTTGATGCTTGCTTGCTTGCTTGCTTGCTTGTGTCATGCTTTTTTGATTGCTTACTCACTTGTTTCCTTACTTGCTTGTTCGCTTGCTTACTTACTTGGTCACTTACTTTGTGCTTGCTTACTTGCTTGCTCGTTTACTACCTTGCTTGTTTGATTGCTCGCTTGCTTGCTTGTTTACTTGCTTGCTTGCTTACATACTTGCTTGCTTACCTGCTTGCTCGCTCTCTCGCTTGCTTGCTTGCTTCCTTGTTTGCTTACTTGCTCACTTGCTAACTTATTTGTGTCGTACTTTATTGCTTGCTTGCTTGTTTACTTGCTCACTTGCTTGCTTGTGTCGGACTTTCTTGATTGCTTGTTTGTTTAATTGCTAACTTGCTTGTTTGATTGCTCGTTCGCTTGCTTGTTTACTTGCTTGTTTGCTTACATACTTGGTCGCTCACTTGCTTGCTTACTTCCTTATTTGCTTACTTGCTCACTTACTTGCTAGCTTGTTTGTGTCTTGCTTTAATACTTACTTGCTTGCTTGCTTGTGTCGTGCTCTTTTGCTTAATTGCTAACTTGCTTGCTTGTGTTGCACTTTCTTGCTTGCTTACTTGTGTCGTGCTTTCTTTCTTGCTTACATGCTTGCTTGTTTGCTCACTTGCTTGCTTTATTGTGTCGTGCTTTCTTGCTTGCTTTCCCGTGTCTTATTTTCTTGCTTGCTTGCTTGTGTGGTGCCTTCTTGATCATTTACAGCTCTGTCTGTGATTCCTTTTACGGAGTTCTTTCATTTGGCGCCTAGTTTTCTCCTTTGATATGTACTTGTTTTTTTCTGATATAAGATTTTGGTTTATCTGCTCATTTTTCACAATTTTTTCCAGTATGGTATTTTTGTCTTGAGGAGCTTTCGTATTACTTAAAGTTTCGCTTTTAGGTTATTAAAATATAATTTTTGTTATTCTAAACATTAATTTTTGTTTGGTGTGCGTACTTTACTCACAACACTGTTTACATTTCATCTGAGTTAATTACGATACCGGAGAAAGAGCCCGTGCCAGCATAAGGGTGGCTTAATCTTAAAAAAAAAGGCAAAAATTCCCATTTTTCTTTTATGTGTTTACTTCAGAACGCATTTGTACTCTTTCTCTACTTCCCTCTGTCTGTTTATTTCTCTCCATTGTGCTCTTGTTGACCTTACCCGTGAATTACGTACTTGACAGTCAGTCGACCAAAGTGGGCCGCAGCAAGGATGTAGAGGGCCTAGGGCTAGCAACTTCACCCTATCTTCTTTTCAGTCTCCATTTGGCAACATTTTCATCTTATCTCCCTCTCACTCAGCCTCCATTTAGCAGCCGTTTCATCTTCCTTCCTTCTCACTCAGCCTCATTTACCAGCCGTTTCATCTTATCTCCTTCTCAGCCTCCAGTTCCACAGACTGGAAAAGATGGCTGCACATTCCCATCAGCCTGTGGTTGACTGAACATCATCTGAAATGAGAATCCCCTTTTCCTTATCATTCCACTAAACTTAATCAGATAATTACCGATTTTCTTCGAGAAAGCCAAGGAGCGTCTGGTGGTGGTTTCGTCGAAGTCCCAAAGTGAGGCGAACTCTCTGAAGAGAAGAAGAATATTAAACACGAATCCTTTAAAGGCAGCGCTCACTTGTCGGCTAGAATTAACAGGAGCCCTTTCATCTGGCCAAGCAAAACATTCCGAGAGAAACAAGACGCTGAGGTTTAACAACTGGGGAATTTCATTTATCACTCTCACAGAAACAATCTCTTCGCCTCACTGATGCTATTCTTTTGGAGCACGGCTGAAGGCAATATCTCTCTCTCTCTCTCTCTCTCTCTCTCTCTCTCTCTCTCTCTCTCTCTCTCATTTCTGCTGTATGAATTTCTCTCTCCTTTATGACCTAATGTGTTTTCGCTTTTAGTTAAGATTTATTTTAGTCGTCAGTCTCTTTTCTCTGAGGCACCACGTTAACATAAACAAAAATTTTAATATATGGATTAATCGTTCTCTCTTATTCCTGCTGTAGGAAAGATTCTCTCGCCCTTGCCATATACTAAATATCATTTTGGTATGTGAAAGTATCAGTCCCGTTTCTTCACCTGCCTCTCTTTCTCACCCCTGCCTTATGAATCTCCTTCCTGCAAAGTGAACGCAGCTGCCTCTCTCTCTCTCTCTCTCTCTCTCTCTCTCTCTCTCTCTCTCTCTCTCTCTCTCTCTCTCTCCCAGTATAATCTTCACTGCAGAAGCAATCGAAAGTTGCTCGCTAACTAATACTTCAAGAACTTCGAAATGCTATTAGCAATCTCTCCCTGTTCCTTTGACTTAGTTTTGTGCTTATTTCCAGTTTAAGAAATCTAAGCGAATTAATCGCCTTTAATTTAGTTTCTTTCACATTTCCAGTTCAGTAATCCAAACTTACTTGTCTCCTTTAACTTTGCCTCTTGCACATTTCCAGTTAAGAAATTTAAGCTTATCTCCTTTAACTTAGCTTTCTACACATTTGCAACTTCTTGCATATTTCCAGTTAAAAAATCTAAGCTTTTTATGTCCTTTTAAAACTCAACCTCTTGCACATTTCCAGTTCAGAAATCTAAACAGTTTATCTTCTTTAACTTATCCTCTTGGACATTTCCATTTAAGAAATTTATTTATCTCCGTTAGCTTAGCCTTTTGCACATTTCCAGCCTCTGGCACATTTCCAGTTCAAAGATCTAAGCTATTTAATCCCTTTAACTCAACCATTGCACATTTCCAGTTCAGAAATCTAAGCAATTTATCTCCATTAACTTAGTCTCTTGGATATTCCAGTTCAGAAATTTAAGCTTGTTTATCTCCTTTAATTTAATTATTTACACATTTCCAGCCTCTTGCTTATTTCCAGTTCAGAAATCTAAGCAATTAGTCACGTTTAAGTTATCCTCTTGC
>NC_087201.1:108565149-108625149 GCF_015104395.2 Macrobrachium nipponense
AGTGAACACCACAGAGAGATTTTTATCTCTTAGGTTGAACGGATGTATAGCTATTCTATTGTTGCGCTCTTCACTTTTAATATTATTATCATTATTCTCTACGTTTCTTTTTAAAAATGAGCTCTTTTTATAAGTAACGGCTTCAGCAACTACGAAAAGAATATCTAGATTTGAGAAATAAGAAGCTAACATAGCAAGAGAAAGGTTCAGGTGATAGCAAATATGAGTAAACAACAATTGCATTGCACTGATTTTTTTTAAAGCACACTATTACAGATAATAAGAAAAATAATAAAAAAAAGAGAAGCGCGAACTCAATTCATCCCCAACCGTGCAGCGTAAGATTTCGTTTTCGTTTTGTTTCCTTTGGAATAGAAAGCTGCTCTAATCACCTTCCAAATTCAACTTTATAAATTACGTTCACCGAACGATGCAAAAAGGCCCCGGCTAATCTTTTACGGGTAAAGTGCATATTGTTAATTAAGTGCTGCTCTGCTGCTCTCCCCTGAAGCCTTTAAAAGTCAGCAAAAGGAAAAATAATGATTGTTATAAAAAGTAATAAACTCCACAGACATTGGCTCCTGGTGTACACAGACGCTTGCATCGCTGCAAGGTTTATGTTATGCCCTAACATGCACATATTATATATATATATATATATATATATATATATATATATATATATATATATATATATATATATTTGTTCAAGCAAGCACTGCACCGTTATAATAATTTTTGTATGACAACGTCGCGTGTTTCAATTCTTTATGATCACACAGCGATAACACAAAATGAGGCATGCTCGTAAAGTAAATTAAGTAATATCAACTTGGAGTAATTCATTAGTTTTTATACACGCTACCTAATCATAATGCACTCATCTCTCTTTCGCTCTCTTTCTCTCTGAAATGGTGTGTATATATATGTAAACACACACACACACACACACACACACACATATATATATATATATATATATATATATATATATATATACATATATATATATATATATATATATATATATAATATATATTATATATATACGTATATTTTCATAAATACATATACCGTTGAATGCCAATGCACATGTGGCATTTATCGCTTGAAGATGAAACCTTTTTCAATTTCTTTTTATCCTCAAGGGTAAAACCTTGAAGGAAAAGATGAACATTGCTACTATGTGCCTCCACATAAATGATTGAATTTTGACCGCTATTGCGTTTTAATGACTTTCCTCAGGACTATAATGAAATGGTCGATGCCACATGTGCACTGGCGTTCAAAATTGGAAGAGATAGTTTGGGCACTATATATATATATATATATATATAAGATAATATATATAATAATATATATATATATCACATACATACCATATATATATATATATATATATATTATATATACATACCCATAAATTTTATATATATATATATATTGATATATATATAATTATTTTCATTATATATCATTATATATATATGTGTGTGTACTAGAATATATATATATATTGGTATAACTAGGTTCATGAAAGCAAAAGTTATGTGAAAAACTGAATAGGAATGGAGTTTGTGTGTGTGTGTGTGTGTGTATGTTTGTGTGTGTGTCTGGTGGGAGGGAGGGAGCTATGGTACGAATAGGAAAAGGGGATGTGAGTTACGTTATTCCACTGTTACAGGCCCAAGTTCTACTGTGGTTTATCATATACTTTCAACTAGAAAATACAGTCTCCTATCTTCAAATAAAGTAAACATTTCACTGTTCTTTCTGGAATCTGTAAACTGTAGCTGCCTTCAGTAATAAACCTTTTCCACAGGTAAATCTTACCTTAAAACCAAGATTACCTCCACTTTCATAATATAATCAGCTTTTTTACTGAATTTTCTTCAATATTTTGTATATTTTAATACAAATGACGATATATTTTCACTCTTTTAGCCATTGGGTTTCTCCCCTGGGAAAAACTATGATGTACGTATTTCTTTTGTAGCTCTAATAGTTCAGCTTTTTTATGCATAACTTTGTTTGAAACTCATATATCTGATTCCTCAATTGCAGTTCCTTATATCTTCAACATCTTCAATTTTTTTTTCATATATAGCCAACCTCGCATACTTCACTTTATAGCATCAACCCAAACCATTAAACATCAGGCCTTATGTGATGAACACAAATTTTGTACTGGATTAGCCTAAGGTAAAAATGAAACCTCCTCAAAAATAAACAAACTCCATTGAACTAAAATCATGAGTTTTATTAAGTTAGAGGATTTACGTTGCTGAATTTATCATCCACGGAAACACGGCGCATATTACAATTCGTATAATTTACAGCATGAAGTGTTTAATAAAATCAAGACTATTTTTCAAGTGAAAAATGTTTTGCAAGCGAAAACGCTTCTGTTGTTTAATTGTATGAATCTTGATGCAGATAACGAAAGACGGTTATTAAATTGTATGAATCTTGATACAGATAATGAAAGGCAGTTATCTATTTGTATGAGTCTTGATACAAATAATGAAAGACAGTTATTTAATGGCATAACTTTTGATACAGATAACGAAAGGCAGTTATTTAATTCCACGAATTTTGAAACATAACAAAAGGCAGTTATTTGGTTTTATGACTTTTGAACCAGATAGCGATATATACTTTTTTATTTGATAACGAAATATACTTATTTAAAAGCCAGATAACGAAATATACTTATTTAAAAGCACGAAACTTGCCACAGATAACAAAAGACGGTAATCGGAATGAGCGAAGGAAAGGTCTAAATCTTATACCAGATAACGCAATAGAAATCATAAATAAAATCCAAGGAATAGAATAAAACACAGGGTACAAGGAGGACTGATAATTAATTAGTGGTATAAAATTGTATCATAAATGGAAGGGTGATACAAGCGAACAAACAAACAAACGAACTGCTGGAAAAGATTAATATTGGCGTCTGGGATCGGCGGAATCCTAACCTCATTTGTTTTTCCACTTGCGGCCGGGATCCCTGCTTTGTTATTAGGACCAGATAAACTTCATTCCTTAAATTCTATACATTTAAGTGTTTCCTCTTATACAAATGGGTTAAGCATGCATTATGTACAAATTCTATATTAAGTATATATATGTACAATTATATATATATTACACACACACACACACACACACACACACACACATATATATATATACATATATATATATATATATATATATATATATATATATATATATATATATATATATATATATGTGTGTGTGTGTGTGTGTGTGGTGTGTGTGTGTGTGTGTGTGTATGTGTGTGTGTGTGTACAAATTCATGTACCAATTCCTTTAATTTACCAAGAAAATTATTTATATTTCTGATATAAACAATTTGGTCCGGCTGCAAGTTCTCGGAAAACATCATAAAAATATATAAGATTTGCATAGGATATCTGTTCAATTTTTGTTCAAGTTAGTGAAAACAAACATGCTATCTATTGCTTTTGTAACTAACGTTGTTTTTTCAAATGTTTGTGCTCTTACTTGTTAGTTTCCTTGAGGTGACATATCACATTTTAGTGAACAAGACCACAGTTGATGGCCGAAAGCTTTAATCCTGTACAAGAAATATATATTTTAAACTACAAGAGGATTTTACTTCATTGTGGATTGTATCCCCATTTACTTAGAGGTACGACATAGTACCTGCCTTCTGCATATATATATATATATATATATATATATATATATATATATATATATATATGTATATGTGTGTGTGTGTGTGTGTGTGTGTGTGTTGTGTGTACAAATTCATGAACCAATTCCTTTAAATTTACCAAGAAAATTATTTATACTTCTGATATAAACAATTTGGTCAGGCTGCAAAATTCTCGGAAACATCATAAAAATATATAAGATTTGCACAGGATATCTTGTTCAATTTTGTTCAAGTTGGTGAAAACAAACATGCTATCTATTGCTTTTGTAACTAACGATATGTTGGAAAGACATGTATTTGAATCCATTTACAGAAAAAGGAATATTCCCAAAAAAAAAATATGAATTTCGGCCTATAAAGTATATATAAATAAATTTATATATATATATATATATATATATATATATATATATATATAGATATATATATATATATATATACATACTTTTTAGGCCAAAATTCAAATTCTAATGAAATGTTTCTTTTTCTGAAAATGGATTCTATTACATGCCTTTCCAACATAATTACTAGTTAAAAGAGCATTAGATAGCATGTTTGTTTTCACTAACTTGAACAAAATTGAACAGAAATCATGTGCTTATCTTATATATTTTCATGATGTTTTCCGAGAATTTTATAGGCTGAGAAAATTGTTTATATCAGAAATATAAATAATTTTCTTGGTAAATTAAAGGAATTGGTACATGAATAGAATTCACCATGAAAATGATATAAATGACTGTAGCCTACCTTTTTCGGTTTGTCTGATGGATTTTCTGATGCACAGCGGTGATAATGGGATTTAGCTTAGTGCACGCAGAAAACCTTCCGATCATTTCTATGTGCATTTTAATCTGGGCAGTGTAATTGAGTAAAGAGATCGGGTTTCATCCTTTTTGTAGACAGCATAAAATGAATATAGCCCTGAGTGTATTGATGATGAAATAGATGTAATTAGGAATACATGCGAAGAATTTTTGATACTGTGCTCTGATTCAACGTAAAACAAAATATTTAGAGGGCGGCAAAAAAAAAAAAAAAAAAAAAAACAAAAAAAAAAAAAAAAAAAAAAATTAAGGCTTTACGATATTACCAGAAGAAAAAACATAAAAAAACCTGCTTGTATTACAATATATGCGTAGTTTCAAAGATAATCCAATTTACCTGAAGTCTTCAGAGTTAATGTGCAATTTATGAAAAATAAAACATAATAAACCACCTATAAAACTAACTACACTTAAGAATGTGCTGTATCAAATTACTTGTAAGTCATGCGATATTTTTGTATTGATAAGACTGGCAAGTCATCGAAGAAAACAGAACAGAATAAGGAATGAATAAGATATGGAAAGGATGCCAGTGCAGGTCTTGCACATGTTGGTGAAAAATGTATGACAGGCTGTAAAGAGCTGGTTTATTTTAATGATATGTTGGCAATTAATAAAACTTGATGTAGCATTGTAACAGAATGCTTTTGTAAGAATATGAATAGTAGTCTACGAATGTATGAAGTTAATCTATTAATTTCAAAATAATTAAGAAAAATAGATAGATTTTGAAGGCGTGTAGATTGTCAGGTCTTAATAGAAAAGGCTTGAGCGCACTTAATGCAAACCGCATTTGTTATTAGGGCGTTCAACTCGAGTCACAAATGAGGTTAGGGCTCTCCAACCCCTTTTAGGTGCTCATTTTTTGTTACCTGTCTGTATGTTCTTTTGCGTTGTTACCTCCCCACTAAACGCTTATGTATTACTCTCAACAATATACGTCCTCAGTATCCTCCACAACGCATCTCTGTTAGTTCTCGTAAGTATTTCATGGATCCACACATATCACATTCACCTTTCTCTTCTTTTTTTTTTTTTAAGTTCCTCGTTAGACAAGTCGGTTACGTGCTCGACTATCGATATCAGGTTCCGGGTTCGATTCCCCGCTCTGCCAAGGAGAAATCAGAGGAGTTTATTTCTAGTGATAGAAATTAATTTCTCGATGTGGTTCGGATCCCACAATAAGCTGTAGGACCCGTTGCTATGCAACCAATTGGTGTCTAGCCGCGCAAAAATATCTAATCCTTCGGGCCAGCCCTAGGAGAGCTGTTAATCAGGTCAGTGGTCTGGTTAAACTAAGGTATACTTAACTGTTTTTCTTCACATTCAGCTTCCAGATGAGTGCTTCATAATGCACACTGCTCTCAACTCTCTTCCATCTCAGAGAAGGAATCCTGCTCTTCCCGTATCAATATTTCTGACATCAGTCTTCAAATCCTACCATGCACTTTCCGTAGTACACTACGTATAGTAGATTCACATCAATCGTGCATTTGATGTCTAGGCCAGTCCCTTACGACGCTCCTGATTGGCTGTTAATAAACCAATGACAAGGCTGGAAACTCTCAGTCTCTCTCGATTGTTCACATAGGCAGGATGTATGTTCCACCTCTCCTGGAAGACGTATCCCTCAGGAGGGGTGGAACATTCATCCTGCCAATGTGAACTCTCGAGCGAGACTGAGAGTTTCCAGTGCTGTCATTGGCTTATCAACAGCCAATCAGGAGCGGTCGTAATGGACTGGCCTAGACAGCAAATGCACGGGTGATGTGAATCTATTGTCTCCTTGACGTTTTCTCGTTCCTTTGAAATATTTCCTTCACTCAGGCGTCTGATTTGTATTCTTGTTAACTTCTGATCACTTTTCATTTTTCTTTCTCTTAACTGGACTCCTTACGGTCTCCCTAATCACATCCAAAATCATTTTGAACTTTATGTTGGCCGATTCCACTTTGTCTCATTCATTTCGGTTTTTGTTCTATTTATAGTAAAAAACTTCAGGATAAAAACTTCATCAAGAAAGGACTGTCCATTTCCGGCTTTCTAGACACGCGCGCGAGCACACATACACACACACATATATATATATAAATATATATATATAGTATGTATATATATATACATTTATATCTATATTTCTATATAGTGTATATATATATATATATATATATATATATAATATATATATATATATATGTGTGTGTGTGTGTGTGTGTGTGTGTGTGTGTGTGTGTGTGCTTGTGTAGTGCACGTGAGCGTGTGTGTGCATGAGCCTTTTATTGATCTTTATAAGAATTTACCCAATATCATGATAACTGGTTTACTTGCAGTGGCTTCGCAACATCAAAGGTGATTATTACCAGGAAGCTCAGTTTGCTGGCGCTCTCGAGAATGTGGGTGACGTAATAGGTTGATAATTAGCTAACTACGGAAATATTTCTCTCAGATCCCCATATTTTTATATTTAGGAACCACCAAAAATAGCATCTTAGACACCCCGGCTTATGGTAACGCGATTTGATGGACGGAGAGTATGCATTATGATGAGAAAATTATCGAGAGGATATAAACAGTAGCCTAATAACCTAAACAGGACCTGCTCTTCGCCGTCTCTTGTTCCCCTTTTGAGGGGCTGTTGGCTGCCATTAGCGGAATCCTCCTTCTCTGGAGATTCTCGGGAGTTTTACTAAATTAGAACGTCAAATGCCTCGTAAATTGCAAATGCATGTGCATATGTATTGCCTACGAAGACCACAACTACCCGTTAAATTTCATATTTCTAAATACGCTTTCCAATGGACACCCTGAAATTCGAATGGAAATAAATGGAGAAATTTTCTTTCTCAAGTAGGATTCGAACCTACGATTGTTGGACATTCTTAAACCATAAAATTCGCTCCTCCCCTCCCAAAAAATGAATTCAGATGCTCCTGGGTGGGAGATTTGTTCCTTTATTCTCATTCATATTTTAAGGCTTTCAGTGGAAATCCTTTCTAGAAATATCAACAGATAGAGAAACCAAATGGTCTTTGTAAGGTATTGCAAATATTGAGTTTGTAAATGCGACCATTAGGTTCATTATATGCAAATGTTCGCTAGCGCATTACGTTTGTGTATTGCATATATATAATTTTTATTCCAATGCACCAGCAGAGTTTGCCTATTTAGTATGTCTGTGGCTCACAGGATTGCAAGCATGCACAGACACAAGCACACTAGAGTATAATTTCTTTCGATTCACACGCAGAGAATCACTTTGACTTGTTTTGCTGAAATTTCGAACAACCTTTCGTTGGTTCTAAGACAGCCTTGTTCACGAGTTATACATCTATTGGATTTAAATGGGAACTGAGGATATCATGTTATATAGTCATACCAAATTAATCAGTTAGAGACACACTGAAATATTTAGTTACTAATAGCGACAGAGAGACAAATAAAGTAGATCGGTTTGATCTCGTAAGGAACGGTATCAGAACTGACTCTTTCCTCTTCCAACGTCAACCAACACCCCACACGTTACTCACGCTTCTGTTACCTCTCGGTCTACCCTCATTGAGGACCCGTAAGTACAGGAACCTGGCAATGTTTATTTTATAATATGGTGCACAAACTCGGGGCAATTGAAGCACATGCCACCCCACTGTGCTTCGTCTGACCCAGTTGAATAAATATACACAAAGGCCACTCTATTTATTTTCATTAAACAATACATTGTTTTTCACCCGTACCTTATCTCAGCTAATGGAATATGCAATTTAGACCTAAGGTTAGGCAATGGGACCTATGAGGTCATTCATTGCTAAAAGGGAAATTGAGAGTAAATATGGTTTTAAAGGTGTAACAGGAGGGAAACATCAAAGCAGTTGCACTACAAAACATTGCTAGGGGGGGATGGAAAGTAAAATGGAAGAAAACGAATATGGATGGAATTACATTCAAAGGAATGAAAGGGGTTGTATTTAGGGGCAGAAGGGAAGCTGCAAAGAACCTAAAGTAATACCTACAGTGCACCGCGTAAGGTGCACAGACGAGACGGCACCAACCCTACGAAATCTGCGTAAAAAACACGTTTAGTTTGCTAAGAAATACAGTAGGATAAGATTGTCGACAATATTTTTAATAACTTTGCGACTCTCTCTCTCTCTCTCTCTCTCTCTCTCTCTCTCTCCTTTATATAATATATAAATAGAGCGAATTTATAATTTCGGGAATTGTAAATACTGAACCCTCTACGATATTTAAACCAAAGAAGGCTAAACGTAAACTGCTGACGATTCTAGAAGAATTTATATATAGCATATAAAACAGTGAAAGCTAGTTTTATCTAATTGTTTAATGCATGTACAAGCAAATGCAGATCAGGAATAAAACACCAATAATTTTTCAAAAGTTTTTTGCTCCTCGAACGCACATGACCCTACCACATTGGTAGCATAAAACGGATTTGTTTGTATAACACACAACGTATGTATGCATGCATGTATGCATATATATATATATTATATATATATATATATATATAAAGGATATAAATGTTATGTATGAATGCATGTATAAACGAGCATGTATGTATGTTTCTGTTTACATAATATATTTTACCTAGAGAGTATAGCTCCAGAGTGCACTCCCATTTGAATTCTAAGCTACAAAAGTAATTTTTAAGGAAACGCAAATGGTTGCATGTTTACTTTTGGGAGCACCTGACGTGAATCGAATAATGACCAGCATTTCGTTTCTTTTTTCTCTCTCTCTCTCCAGTGTACGAATGTTTATGAAAGTGATATAAATGACTCAAAATGGGAAGTTCATGTAAAGCAAGATTTATAGATTACAGTTTTTTTTTATCGACAGTTATTTTCAGAACACCTGGTTAGATGAACGGAAAAATCTTGGCATTACTCAGGCCTGCGCCGTGTGTTTTTTTTCCTCCTGAGCCGCCATCTAAGCTTCTTGGCTTAATTAACAGATGAAGAAAGATTTGTGGTCAATTTCAAATGAAAAGCCTTTAATAACATTTATTTTCAAATGATTTATGCTTTTCTTAGGCCTATAAGATTTGTGTAATGATACCAAAACACCGGGTTTCAAGTGAGGTTGATTTTTTTTATATAAATAATTGCTTTAAGAGACTACCGCAAATTTTTTTCAAGATTTTGAATTTTATGGTATATTTTAATTTCATAGTATATATATATATATATATATTATATATATATATATATATATAGTATGTATCTGAGCATGCATATATATAAATATATGTATATATATGATATATATATTCATATAGATAGGTATTGATGTCTGTAAGTGTATGGAACTTTGATAGTGTATCAACATGTGCGATGATACTAGTCTATCGACACTGGAGAGAGAGAGTACTTTTGTTTGCAACAAAGAAAAAAGCGTTTCCTTTCTATTAACGTGTTATTGGGTGTCCTCTCCCTTCCCTTTCCTCTCCTGAATTGTCGCTATCATCGGGAACAGATCGCGGTCCTCTCCTTCCGTCAAGGCCAATAATTAATTAGCAAGGTTTATGAGTGCTGCCATTACCGTCAACCGCTGACAGCAACACTACTGCTGTCAGTCAGCTCGAGGAATCTCCAACTCAGAGAGAGAGAGAGAGAGAGAGAGAGAGAGAGAGAGAGAAAGAGGGAGGGAGAGAGAGAGGGGAGGGGGGGGGGGGGCCGCTTCTCGTCTTGTGCCTCTTTTCTCTGGCTCTGGCAGGTGCCACTGAATCTTTTTCTTCAGAGAGAAAACCATCCCTGGTTTCATTCTCACTGTTTTTTTTCCCCGATGGCCTATAACTGCGCTTATCTCTATTTATAGAGAGAGAGAGAGAGAGTATACAATATTCGAAAGTTAAAGGAGTTACAAAAAGTTGAAAGACAAAGGAAGAAAGGTGTAAATTACCCGCTAAAACTTCAAAATATTGTTAATTTTAGTTTAATTTTCGCGGTTTTTTTCTTCCGGATGGCCTATAACTGCGCTTATCTCTGAGAGAGAGAGAGAGAGAGAGAGAGAGAAGAGAGAGACTATAACTGCGCTTATCTCTTAGAGAGAGAGAGAGAGAGAGAGAGAGACTATAACTGCGCTTATCTAGAGAGAGAGAGAGAGAGAGAGAGAGAGAGAGAGAGAGAGAGTATACAAAATTCCAAAGTAAAATGAGTTACGAAAAGTTTAAACGCAAACAGGAAAGTGTAAATTACCTTCTAATACTTGAAAATATTGAATAATTTACCTAGAAATGATACCTTGTATGATACCAATTCCTGATTAGATTGGCATGTTTACTTTATTCGTAACTTAAAATCGTATTTACCAAACAATTAATATTTTCGTTAATTTTTTTAGGTAGGATCCTCTTTTGGATTTCCTCTTTTGATGTACTTAGGATTATGCCGTGACTAGGCATTCTGTTACGATATAATTCCATACATTTCTTATATCTATATTCTTATGTCAGGTGAGGAGAGGTTTGTTTGGTGCACAGGAATCTCTGTTACTCGAATAAAGTTTACATTGAAAAATAAATCGAGCGGAAGTCTCCACAGAGGGTGAGAATCGGCCAGGCAATATTGGTGTAAAATACCAGCTCCAGCTCTTCCCGTCCAGGCTACGGCCTTCCACAGTCGCGAGGTAGTTAGTTAGTTATTTTATTGACGAAAAATTTACAATTGTTAGTACAAATTTGTTCATAAAAAGACATAATACAAAATAAACAAAGTGGACAGTAATCTCTTCTGTTCTTGCAAGTACATGGCCTACAAAGAATAAATACATCAAGAAAAATACAACTTCAAGCGCAAATAAAATAAGCCCATAAAAAAAAACGAAAAAAAGGGACTTACTACAGAGGAAAAACGTAGTCACATCTCTATCCAGTATCAAGTCGTAACACACATGATGCTTAAAAAAAAAGAGGAAAAGTTCATTTGAAGAAAATACATGAAACAGAAGACAAAGTTGCACATTACTCATAAATATGAAGAACTTCATAAACATTGGTACCCAAATCAACAATATTATCATTTTCATTTCATAAAGTACTCAGAGACTCGTAATTTAAGGTTGGATATTTATGCCTACATGACATTGGCAGAGGACAATTGATCAGAACGCATAATCTACTTAGCCCATATCCAGATTATTTTTTTCTTATGGGGGACTTATTTTTTCCCCAAAACTGGACTTTTCCTTCTATAAATGTCATTGGATATATAGGTATATAAAAGATGACGGTACGCTTGTGACTGACAAAGCGACAATGCAAATTTCAAAAGCCTTCAGTGACGTCAATTTTCTCTGACCAGATTATCGTACCACAGCTTTAAAATGATCTCTTCTCTACTAAAGCCATTTACAAATATGTTGACCCATATCATATTCCTATTATCACTGTATTTCTTTCTACTAAAGAATGATGTTAATGTTTAACAACAAAATTGATAGAAAAAAAAACTCGTCAAAAAACAAGAGATTGTTATTTATAACTTTGTAAGTACAGTTCAATGAAATGGACAGTCACAGAAAAATAGGACTTCCAGATATTTTTTTGGGGGAAGGGGGTGTCGCTCGACCCACCCGACCACCCCTTCGGTACAGGCCTGCTACTACTCTAGGTCAATAGATGACTTCTTGGGGAACTGCCTTCAGTCGCTTTCCTCAGAACTAAAAGGATGACATGCGCTGGAGCCACCAAAGCTACCGAGATATATTTGCTCACTCCCTACGTATTCCATTTTTTGTGGGGGGCGGGCGAGGTGAGAGTGGGTTTGGTTTCACATGGAATTTAGATTACTGTGACTGCCACAGCATATTCTGTCATTAGCACCCTGTCACTCTAAGGCATCATTAAAGGCTTGAATTCTATATTTATTTTTTTCCTTATTTAGCCTGTAAATCTTCTATGTTCATCAGTACTGGCTTTACCCTTCATTGGCCAATTTTACCCATCGCAAAGTTACCAGTTTAATTTCCTTCCTAGTCAACTGTTTAATTGATACAGCATATTGTTATAATTTATGGTCCTACGTCCTGTTGTTTGTCTTGCTAAGTTAGCGCTTACCATCACCTGAACCGGATAACGAGAATTGAACCTCACATCTGAATTGGTTAGACAAACATTTGTACAAATTATTGATGCCAAGGTCATTTCTCAGACGTATTCCACACTCCCTCCGTCCGCCGACATATAGATATGCTTGTTTTGAGGGGAAACATTCAGAAGTCCATAGCGTGACTACATATCATCAAGAAGTCAGTCATACTTCTGGAAATCGAAGGGTACTTGGTTCCCCTCGAAGCCATTAATTTCTGATTGCAACAAGCTGGCGCGATAACAATGGAGGTCACCTACGTCAGCAATACTATAGTTTTTGCTAAACAAGTGAATGTTTGATCCCATAATTTTTTATGAAGGTAATCAGTTACTTTACACATGCTTATGAACACTTGAACAGTTAGAGAACCTGTTCAGATGTCTCTCCGTCTATTGTTCTCTTAGTCTGACTGGCAACTTTAAACTTAGCTAATCTCTCTCTCTCGCTCTCTTTCAATATCTCTTTCATGTTAATGTTTATTTTCGCGCGCTGTCTCGCATACTGTTTTTAGCAATTACCTGATTGCGCGTCAGTATAACTTTGTCGGGTATTTGCAACACAAACGGGCCCGCCCTGTAACATGAACTTGAGATTGCCAATTTGGTTCCTTGCTCTTTTCTTCATTACTTAACTCTGTAAAATCTTTTTACTTGTTTAGATTTAACAGTTGTTTGCTAGTTATAATATTATCGATGGCACTGGTAAAGAAATTAGGATTGTTTTTGTTTCATTGGAATGCAAAATTAGATTGTAAATTTGTCAGTTATTCATTTTATTTCTCAAAAGGGTATCCTTTGGTCCTGTATTTCTTTTGATTGACCTAACTGTGTACGAAACAAGGAAATATATTGGTTAAGTTTCATGGTCATTATTACCATTTCGACTTCGAGAAATGATAATAATGACCATGAAACTTAACTTGCTATTATCCATAAGGCTATTTGCGTCCAACCCGAAATCGTATCCATTAAACTGGTTTGTGTCGGCGTTGCTAGTGCTATCAACGCCAAATTTGGAAAATAACGTCTTTCTCTTATTTACTTCAAGGTTTATTTTTAGGCAAGTTGCGGATCTACTTCTTTCTTAAAAGACTACTATTGCATAAGAATTTTATATATTTATACTGCATTGCATATCGTACACATAGTGTATATTCATGTATAAAACTGATATAGATGACATATATTATTGAGTTGGTGTACAAAGGGTAGTCACCTCTATGGTATTTAATGCTTTGTTAGCTCTTCTTAGAATGGTAGCGGCCGTAACACAGCATCGTGAATATGTAACTACCATTCGGATACTATTATGCTTGGAATCTCGCTGCACGTTAAAGTACTCAAATAGAAAAGAGCAGATATCTGAGTACTGATTTATTGAAAATACTAGTCCTTTATCCTCTCTGCCAATCTTTTCTTCTGTTCATCTTGGCCCCTTTTCTGTCCTAAAGGGACAGAAAGGACAAGTATTTGATTCAATTAGCTGTAATGGAATCCTTGCATAGTCAAGTGTATTCTTGTACCTATCCCAGTTCAACAACACAGACGCACGTTTATCGTTATCAGTAGTAATTAGTTCAATTATTTCATTTCATGGACTCTTCATGTACTATCAGTCTCATATTGACTGCAATAAAAACAAAAGAAATAAAAGAAAGATGCATTATCGTTTGTTTGTTAATGAAAGTGGAGACAGTTCACCAAACCATCTGCCTGTTGAATGTTCTCTGTGGGGTTTCATATTTATAACATATACATCCGCAAATTAAAATGACGACGTTTGCAAATAAAGTTAATCATATACATGGGAAGACAACATATAATTAATAGAGTCTGTGAGAGAGGCGGTAATATTTTCAAAATGTTATATATATATCAAGTGGAATTAAGAGAAAGAAAGAGACCGTTATTGCCCCACTAAATAAGTGATCTGCCGCATGTTGAATACTTCGCTAGTAATGTGATACCTTGCTGGCTGAATGAACTTGCTCCGGCAAACCCTGTATTGCAATAGAGTTCATGCTGGATTACGTTGCATAATTTAGAGGAATGAATCCGAAAAAATAGAGAATTATCCTTTCGTTATCGACGACTACAGTGGTGGCTCGGCTATTCACAGAAATCAGATGCGCCGGCTGAGATTTCTGAGATTCCAGATGGCTGCTGAGAAGGATCCTTTAGGCTCACAAGTGACTTCATTCTTAACACACACATTCATACATAGTATGTACAGTGATGCTCGAATCTCATGCGACATGATTCTTTTTGTATCGTCCAGATTCTCAGACTCAATGTGACGTTGCAAAATGGTGTTAAACTTTTTTTTTCTTTAAATTCTTATGTCATATATATACCTGTCGAAAAGCTTGCGAATTCACAGCTAACCTATTTTCCTCTTGGTTATATATGGTTATATATATATATATATATATATATATATATATATATATATAGTATATATATATATATATTGATCCCTATTATGCATTGGTATAGTTCGTAATCCGTGCGATTTGAGTCGTTTTTTTTCTTTTCTTTTCTTTACATTGCTTAGTTCAAAGTACGGGGTGATATTGTTAGTGGTGTTGTCAATGACAGCGCGCTCGCCATATACTCCTCGGGCTGGTCAACGTAACTACCTCTGCAGCATTATAACAATAGACCTAATAAGCTCAACAGTCATCATAACAACATTTTCAAAATAGGAATACGAATTAAAACAAATTTTCTTTAAATTTTGAAGTTTTAGGCTGTGTTCAAGCTCCCTGAATGTTGAAAAATGATTTATAGGCCTAAAAATTATCCAAACCTTCTGAGATGTAGTAACTAATGTTTATATTTGTAGAGATTACCTGTTCTCTGGGAAATAAAAGATTATGATAATTTTGATTATATGGAAAAGATAGCTATTAACATAAATATCATATGTATTAATATCAAGGCATATGGAACACTGTTTTTCAACTGGTTTAAAATATAATTTTCTTAAAAGTCCTTCTGCTCGCTTTTGGTCTATAATTTATTCTTTCATAAGGTAACTTGAAGTGCAAGAATGTGTAGATAACCTCAGAGATGCGAATGCTAAGTATAAAGTAAAGAAATCTAAAACACCTAGGCCTAGGAAAAAAGTCTTGGTTTTGACAAAAGAATAATTGCATTGTGAATATTAATTAGTATGCCACCATTTTTGAAATATTTAAGAAATATAACAAGTGGTCTTGTATGTAAATCCAATTATTCCTCTAACAGATGTAAAATAGATGTTTTCAAGATAATTTCATTGTCGCTACTCATTGTAGACTTATGATATACCAGGTGGTTGTTGCACCAACTACTCTAATGGTAGCTTCACACACGCTCCCCTCACACGGCGATATCAGTGGACGCATTCTAGTTTTGTATATACATATTTACTTTTTTTCAGCGTTGAGGTGTAAAAGCAATCAAATAGGACTATTCCAAATTTTGTGATTGCTTTGGAAGCAATATTAGTGTTACGACCATTTTTTTCGTTTTTTTATTTAACATTTTAACTAAGGTTTGATGACGACTTCGTTTAGGTCAAATGCATCAAGGATGTGTGAATGAAAGTTTTGAAAATATTTAGCAAGTGTTCTTTCTGAAATTTGGCTACATGTGACATTTTCTTGTAGTTTCGAAATATGACATATTTCACCCTTATGAAACATATTAAGCCCTTATTGTATGCAATAATCGTGTTTCCGCATTGAAATAATAGATAAATATGGAGTATATTCGGTTGTCAGTTAGTGAATTTTGAATGAAATCCTATGCAGTCATGTAGCATGAGTTTTGAGAATAGCTGTACAGATGCAAATATATACCTATATATTTATGTATACATAAATTTGTGCATACATATATATGTAATGTACTGTCGGCCAAACAACTGGTGGCAGAGTTTCATAATTTTTCGTTCACCTGCCTGACGCACGATTCATGCCTTTTTTTATCTATTTTTCTTTTATAAGATGGAAGAAATCTTATGTAGTCACTGATATCTTTTGAACATCATGTTATGTTATTATGTAAAACTATTTTCCATATAGCAAAATTGACGTGAACGAAACAAAGTGATAAAAAAAACGTCATATCACAACCACATTACCAAATAGATAGGAGACACCTATCCCTAGTAGTATCGCATAAACATAGTCCTTACATTATCATTTCAATATTAAGTTGAAGGTAGTTTAACGATTCCATTTGTTAAATTTTACAGAAAACATTGGAAACTCACAAATTGCTATCAAATTAAAAAAAGAAAGAAAAAAGAATGATAACCTAACAGTGTGAACCAATGCGACCTCACTATTGCTTTTGATGGCGTTATGTGCACGGGAATCTAATGTCAATGTGTCATTTATCGGTCTAAGAAACATCCCTCGCTAAGCGAGAGCCAATTATTGCACTGCATTCGGTGCAAGTCCCTGTTGGAGAGATATCAAGAAAGCTTACTATACCGGAGAGAATCATACCTAGATGAATCAAATTGTTTAGAGAACGACAAAGTTTAGAACATGGGCCTAGAGGTGGAACTCCTCGAAGCACCACAAGAGAGCAGGACAATACAGTAGTGTAAATGTTGCTGAGCAACATTCATTTGTGAATTTTGAATTCTAGCTCCTCGTCACGATATTGCTGAACCAGGAATCATGCCTTTGACTGGTGTCTGATGAATACTTTAGATGGAGAGAAAGAGATTTTTGAAAATACACTTGAAATCTTTGATAGGTGTCTAATGACTAAGTCTAATGAATAAGCACTTACCTTTAATGGATAAGATATTCAGTTAGGCTTACTCTTTTTGTTTTGTTTTTTATCGGTGGCCAGCTAATACCACGGGCAGGGAGGGAAACAGATTCAATGATGCATGCATTTTTTTTCTTCAAAATCTAAAGAATACATTTTATTGGGAGATACTTTATTAACATCGGCCTATTCCCTCCATCACTCCTATTCGCCACCTCCGCTCTCTTTCACATCTCAGGCAACTCGATCCGCCTTCTCGCTACGATCTCCATCGCGATGTTGTGAAGTTAGTTTCCTTATTAGGGACTTTCATTTGTAACCTAGAAATTGTTTAAAGCATATTATCATTGTTAAGTAACTGATATTAGCATCGAAACTTAAGCGACTACAAATATTATCTATTCAGTAACAATGTTGAGTTAATTATTCCATATGTGTAATGCACACTTAAATTAGCAGTCATTTCAACACCTCTCATTTGTGTACTTTCAGACTGCGTTCAATTTTGTTCCCAATAAAGAGTCAAGCAAATAGACCAACTTCTTATATGGTCTAAACGCTTTCCCTGGGGATGAGTTCATTACTGAATTTAAAGTGAATATTTCAAAAGAATCTCAATACATAAATATACCCTCCAACTTGACATGGTTATTATGCACTTAGCCACTCACGAATAAGCATTGTCCAGCTGCATTGACTTGATAACTATATGAATTCTTAGTGGAGCAGCATCACTGATTCATGAAATACTCGTGGTACTTTGTACTTTCTTCATAAATGTTAACAATGAATGTACAGACGGCCAACGAAGAATTGGCGTAGTTTCTTAATTCATTGTTCGTTAAGGAAATATTGCCGTATGCAGGTGCCAGATTATTTACGTAACAATAAATAACATTTCCTTTCAAAGGTGCTATACTTGGAATAAATTACATTAGAATTGAGTAGACTTATTCAACGTATTAAAGATAATTATTTTGCAAAGTAAGGAAAATATATACCGATGGGTCCACGATTTCTAATTTTATTCTCAACTCTAGCTTCGTGACAGCATACCGAAGATTTTGAAGTTAGCTTTGCTGCCGCTCGAGTCTTTACTCAACGTATCGTACTGCACTGGGGTGTTGTCATTTCGTCTCCTATAGCCGATAAATAATACATCAAGGCGTTAACATTCTTTGAAAACGATGTTTAATTAAACACTAATTTTGTCCTTTGATCAATAAAATAATTTGCATGACACATTTAGTGGGCCTAAACTGGACTTCTGATTTTCCCACATGATTAGTCTAGGTCTATACTCTCTCAGATACGTAATATTAATGAATATTTAAATCGACAATATATATATATATATATATATATATATATATATATATATATATATATATATAGATATATATATATATATATATATATATATATAATATATATATATATCTATCTATCATATATATATATATATATATATATATATATATATATATATATATATATATATATATATATATATATATATATATATATATTAATCTGCTTTATTTGACTATTCCCGTTATTCTTGTTTTATTTTAGCCCATGTTCGCCTTTCTTCTTATCTTTTCATAAGCTTAACATAATTTAACTCGACCTAGCTATTCAAAGTCAAAAAAAGTAATCATAAAAAAATCAAACGAAGATAATTCAGTCTTATTTTTTAAATCCCGGATGTTCCTCGCCTTCCTTGGATCCCAGTCGGAGACAGTATGTTCGTTCGTTCTTTCGTTCGTTCGTTCGTTGCGTTCGTTCGTTCGTTCGTTCGTTCGGCCTCCTCTCTATGTGTGTCCAGAAGAGCGCCTTCACCTTGGAATTCTTGAGCATTTGAACTTGAAGATCTCTGGAGATGTTGTTATCCTTGACGGAGCCACAGCTCCGTCAAATCCTGCCCCAGAGATCTTCTCCGCTCAAATTGCTACAGAGGAGAGTGAGAAAAGGACTATTCTACTTACGAGAACAGAAGAGAAAGGCTTCTGCAATCCTCAGGAATCCCAAAAGGAAAGCGCCCTTCAAGACACGAAGGAAGGAAGACGAAGGACGAACGAACGAACGAAGACACTGTCTCCGTCTGTCTTCAAGGAAGGAAGGAAGACTTCGAAATCCACAAGAGAAGAATCGAAGCTTTCGTCAGCTTCTCAAAACAACCATCAGCATCAAGCGTCTTTGACTCAGCCTCTCGACAACAGGGTCTGCCATCAAGGGCCAAGAGAAAGTGGATGAAGATTGCATGAAGGTCTGAAAAGGATGTCACAAGGAGACGAGGACCAAAAGGAGGACTGGATACTGGAAGAGGATTGGATACAGGAACTACTAACGAGAAGAGTGGAGAATAGGACTACTTACGAGACAAGAGGAGAAAGGCTTCCCACCCAATCCTCAAGAATCCCAAAATGAACTCGCCCTTCAAGACACACGGGGAGGAGGACGAAGGACGAACGAACACACAGTTCTCCGTCTGCCTCCAAGGAAGGAGAGAAAGACTTCAAACAAAAGAATCTGAAGCCACTCTTGCAGAGCTGTGGCTCCGTCGAATACAGCCACAGAGATCTTTACTGCTCAAATTGCTAAAGAATCCCAATTGCCTCCGTCTGTCTCCAAGGAAGGAAGAAGACTTCGAAATCCACAAGAGAAGAATCGAAGCTTCCGTCAGCTTCGTCAAACCAACCATCAGCACCAAGCGTCTTTGATTCAGAGCCTTCCACCAAGGACTGAGGGAAAGAGGAGAGGAAAGAAGCAAGAAGGTCTGCAAAGGCCGGCACAAGGAGACGAGGACCAAAAGGGGGACTGGACGAATGGAAGGAAGCTATATACAGGAAAAAGACTGACCACAAGTTACTAAGACTGTACACAGGAGAAGAGCTAGTACAGAATAAGACTGGACACAGAAGAAGACTATATACAGGCAGAAGACTGGACACAGGAAGAAGACTGGCCCAGGAAGAAGACTAGATACAGGAAGAAGACTGGACACAGGAAGAAGACTAGATACAGAAGAAGACTAAGAACACAGGAAGAAGACTGGACACAGGAAGAAGACTAGATACAGGAAGAAGACTGGACACAGAGGAAGAAGACTGGACACAAGTGGAAGAAGACTGGACAGGAAGAAGACTATATACAGGAAGAAGACTGGACACAGGAAGAAGACTGGACAGGAAGAAGACTAGATATAGGAAGAAGACTGGACACAGGAAGAAGACTAGATACAGGAAGAACTGGACACAGGGAAGGAAGACTGGACACCAGGAAGAAGACTAGGTACAGGAAGAAGACTGGACACAGAAGAAGACTGGACAAAGGAAGAAGACTGGACACAGGAAGAAGACTAGATAAAGGAAAGAAGTAACTGGACACAGGAAAGAAGGACTAGATACCAGGATAAGAAGAACTAGATACAGGAAGAAGGACTGGGACACAGGAAGGAAGAAACTAGGCCACCAGGAAGAAAGATGCCTAGATTACACGGAAGAAGACTGGATACAGGAAGAAGACTAGATACAGGAAGAAGACTGGACACAGGAAGAAGACTGGACACAGGAAGAAAACTGGACACAGGAAGAAGACTGGACACAGGAAGAAGACTAGATACAGGAAGAAGACTGGACACAGGAGAGAGAGAGGAGAAATTTTATCAAACTACTGCTCCAACCATTTGAGAGAGAGAGAGAAGAGAGAGAGAGAGAGAGAGAGAGAGAGAGAAATTTTACCATTGTTTCAACTATGAGAGAGAGAGAGAGATGAGAAAGAGATGAGAGAGAGAGACGAGAGAGAGAGAAGAGAGAGAGAAAGAACTTTGAGAGAGAGAGAGAGAGAGAGAAATTCTACCAAACTTCTGTTTCAACTCGTTTAATCGAGAGAGAGAGAGAGTTAGAGAAATTCTACCAAACTCGTTCCAACTCTTTAATCAAAAGAAAGAAAGAGAGAGAGAGAGAGAGAGAGAGAGAGAGAGAGAGAGAGAGAGAGAGAGAGAGAGAGAGAGAGAATTCCAATTAAATAAAGGCATAAAAAAAGGCCCCCCCTTTTTTTAATATTATACAAAAATACTCAAAAGAAGTCTAATACAATACTTAGGCTGAAAATAAAAAATATCAATTGTTATTGTAAATCAAATTCGTCCATAATTACATCACGAGTTAAAAACTCTACAAATATTGCAATTTGAGTTTGGTTAAGTTTACTAATAAAGCACTTAACTTCATTCGCACTTTCCTTTAATGAATGAAAGAGCGCAATTCGAGCAGATAATTCAGCATTATATGGCTTGCATTTTTTTAGACGACTAAAAGGACGCACTTGGCATAGTTACTCAATGACTATTGTTTACTTTTTCCTTTCACAAAAGCATGGAGGCAGTGGTGAACCTTGACCCGAACCCTGTTCTAGTTTTTTCTTTCTTTTCCTTAGGGAATAAAGTAATATATATATATATATATATATATATATATATATATATATATATATATATTATATACCTCTATATTTACGTGTGTAGATGAATAATTATATACTATACATATATATACGTATATATACATATACATATATATACATATATATATATATATATATATACATATACTACATATATGTATAAATATATATCCTATATTTACGTGTGTAGATAAATAATTATATACCATACATATATATACGTATATATATATACATATACATATATATCTATATATATATATATAAATGTATATACCTATATTTCTATATTTACGTGTGTATATATAATTATATACTATACATCTAAATATATATATATGCGTATATATATAGATATATATATATATATATACTAATAGTATATATATATAGTTATATATCATATATACAATATATAGAGATATATATAAGATATATATAAATATATATATATATATGTATATATATATTATATATAAACTTTAAAAATCTACCTATTCATTACATCTCCTAGTAAGATACATTCTTTAGGTGTCCTTCAGAACAGGACCAGACACTCCTGAAACAAAACACAGACAGACAAATAGACAGACAGGTAAACAGACTTACCGTCACTCAAATAGAGACCAATAGAACCAAGAGCATAACTTCCGCCCCCACTCCCCCCAGCCCCCCACAAGTTAAATAAAAGATAAGGACGCTGCATATTTGATGGGCGAGACCCCAGTTGAGGTCGGGTCGACCTTATTAAAACCTTACCGTTTTATTGGGCGGGGCTTTTGGGCTAAGTGTCGAACCCATGTCTGCTCTTCACGAGTTTTATTTCATTATTTCCTCTCTTTTTTCAGAGAGAGACGCCTTCAGACGGGACACTCCCAAACGATTAATGAT
Source organism: Macrobrachium nipponense (assembly GCF_015104395.2). Lineage (NCBI taxonomy): Eukaryota > Metazoa > Arthropoda > Malacostraca > Decapoda > Palaemonidae > Macrobrachium > Macrobrachium nipponense. Next base: position 108,587,924 of record NC_087201.1, read on the forward strand.
CTGGCATGGCCAATTAACTTATAATAACTACTAATGAAGTGTCTTAATGTCTCCCCAGTGTCTTTTGAATGTCTCCCATAAAAAGTATACAGTAAGTCCCCTGTCCCTAGTCACCCTCCACCCCTAGCCCCACCCCCCCCTTACCTCATAAAGGTGTCAACGTACAGACGGCCAACGAAGAATTGGCGTAGTTTCTTAATAAATTGTTCGTTAAGGAAATATTGCCGTATGCAGGTGCCAGATTATTTACGTAACAATAAATAACATTTCCTTTCAAAGGTGCTATACTTGGAATAAATTACATTAGAATTGAGTAGACTTATTCAACGTATTAAAGATAATTATTTTGCAAAGTAAGGAAAATATATACCGATGGGTCCACGATTTCTAATTTTATTCTCAACTCTGGCTTCGTGACAGCATACCGAAGATTTTGAAGTTGGCTTTGCTGCCGCTCGAGTCTTTACTCAACGTATCGTACTGCACTGGGGTGGTGTCATTTCGTCTCCTACAGCCGATAAATAATACATCAAGGCGTTAACATTCTTTGAAAACGATGTTTAATTAAACTAATTTTGTCCTTTGATCAATAAAATAATTTGCATGACACATTTAGTGGGCCTAAACTGGACTTCTGATTTTCCCACATTAGTCTAGGTCTATACTCTCTCGGATACGTAATATTGATGAATATTTAAATCGACATATATATATATATATATATATATATATATATAAAATATATAATATATATATATATATATATATATATATATATATATATATATATATATATATATATATATATATATGTATATATATATATATATATATATATATATATATATATATATATATATATATATATATATATATATATATATATATCTATATATATATATATATATATATAATAATGCTTTATTTGACTATTCCCGTTATTCTTGTTTTATTAGCCATGTTTTGCCTTTCTTCTTATCCTTTTCAATAATTGGCTTAACCATATTAACTCTGACCTAGCTATTCAAAAGTCAAAAAGCCAATCATAAAAAAATCAAACGAATATAATTCAGTCTTATTTTTCATCGAATTCCTTGCATATCATCCTGTTTCATTTGGACACGTTGGAGAGCTGTGGGAGTCAAAACTGACGAATACATTAAGAAAGGCTAACTTTCTGTACAGCTTTCTTAGGTTGATCTTTCTGTAGCTATTCATTTCTTCTAAATAGAAATTAATTCAAATTAATTTCACATGTATACCTAGACCTACTACCATAAGCATATTATAAGTAGCTGAAAGGATAAGAAATATGAAAGGTGACGTTCTCGTTTAAGTCTATTTCATGTTTTTTTTTTTCAAGAAAAACCTACTGCTTTAATAAACGGTTGCTCTTTGACGGCTACAGGGTGTAACACGAGTGTATGCACAATTTTTATTTTTTTTTTGGGTGGGACAAAGGATAAAGTTTTCTTTGAACAGGAAAATATTATTATTAAAAACATGGTATTTTAAGGGGGGCTTCCGTCCGTTGTCGGTGCGGGCAATTTTAAAATAACCGTTATCATTAGTGATGCTTTCACGAGATGGAGTTCGTAGTGAGAAGTCTGATCTAGTCGCCTGAGATTTAGAAGAGAGCGGAGGTGGCGTATAGGAGTGATGGAAGAATTAGGCCTATGTTAATAAAGTATCTCCCAATAAAATGTATTCTTTAGGTTTTGAAGAAAAAAATGCATGCATCATTGAAACCGTTTCCCTCCCTATCCGTGGTATTCACTGGCCACCGATAAAAAACAAAACAAAAAGAGTAAGCCTAACTGAATCTCTCATCCATCAAAGATAAGTTTGCCTATTCATTAGACTTATTCATTAGACAACTATCAAAGATTTCAAGTGTAGATTTAAAAACCTCTTCCTCTCCATCTAAAGTATTCTTCAGACACCTGTCATAAGCGTAGAGCTAGTCATGATTCCTGGTTCGGTAATGTCGTGACGAGGCACTAGAATTCAAAATTCACAAATGAATGTTGCTCAGCAACATTTACACTATTGTATTGTCTTGCTTTCTTGTGGTGCTTCGAGGTGTTCCACCTCTAGGCCCATGTTCTAAATTTTGCCGTTCTTTAAATAATTTGATTTTTCTATGTATGATTCTCTCCGGTTTATTAAGCTTTCTTGATATCTCTCCAACAGGAACTTGCACCGAATGCAGTGCAATAATTGTCTCTCGCTCATCTAGAGATGTTTCTTAGACCGATAAATGACACATTGACATTAGATTCCCATGCACATAACATCAAAAGCAATAGTGAGGTCGCCTGGTTCACACTGTTAGGATATGTTTTTTTTTTTCTTTTTGGTTTTAAATTTGATAGCATTTTGTGAGATTCCAATGTTTTCTGTAAAATTTAACAAATGGAAAAGTTGAACTACCTTCAGCTTAATATTGAAATGATAATGTAAGGACTATGTTTATGCGATACTACTAGTGATAGGTGTCTCCTATCTATTTGGTAATGTATATCTATGGTTGTGATATGACGTTTTTTTATCACTTCGTTTTGTTCACGTCAATTTTGCTATATGGAAAATAGTTTTACATAATAACATAACATAATATTCTAAAGATATCAGTGACTGTTTTTAACGTCATTACATATGATTTCTTCCATCTTTGAAAAGAAAAATAGATAAATAAGGCATGAATCGTGCGTCAGGCAGGTGAACGAAAAATTATGAAACTCTGCCAAGAGTTTTTTGGCCGACAGTACAAGCAAAACTGATTTTTCCTTGTGTTACTTTCTTTTATGTAAAGTTTACCATTGAACTTTTTTTTTAAATACCGGTAATTCATTTATTTCAACATAATGCAGCCAAATATTAATTTAGTTTTATATAATTTGCAATTAATTCTGGTTCCTCTGTTTTTCTAAGTATCTTTAAAGAAGTAACCATATATGCTGTTAGTTTTGCAATAATAAAAAGTTAAAATCCACATTTTTTTTTTTCACTAACCTTAAAGTAATAACATTAAGGGAAGTAAAAGGAAAATGTGGATTTTAACTTTTCATTATCACAAAATTTACTGCCAAAAAGGTTACTACTTCCCGAATGATAGTTCAGGAGAGATTGGTTGTCTATGGTACGTCTTTTGTATAGTGAGACTGACTTCTACTATTGCAAGCAAAGACTCAAAGACCATTGGGTCATACGTAGTATATCGTCAACTTTAACACTTAGGTTTTCTATTAAAGGCAATTTTCTATCCAACCGTGGCAATGACTTATTTGCACAGAAGTATATCTTTGACCACTGAGAGTGACACGTGGGAGGGTGGCGTTTCTGGTGTGCCCATGTGTCGTTTTGACGCTGCTCTCCCGCTCGACTCGTGTCTGCACCTCGACGGTTCCCGCGTCCGGTGTGGCCTTACCCTAATGATAACGGTTATTTTAAAATTCCCCGCACCGACAACGGAAGCCTTAAAATGCATTCTTATAAATTATTTTCTGTTCAAAGTAACTTTATCTTTCATTCCCCAAAATATTTGCATACACGTGTTACACCCTCTATGATTGTTGTATCTGTCAAAGAGCAACCCCCTGATTAAAGCAGTAGGTTTTTCTTGAAAAAAAAAAAAAAAAAAAAAAAAAAACATAAAACGAGAATTTCACCTTTCATATTTCTTATCATTTCAGCTACTTATAATATGCTAATGGTAGTAGGTCTAGCCATACATGTGAAACTAATTTTAATTAATTTTTATTTAGAACAAATGAATAGCTACAGAAAGATCAACCCAAGAAAGCTTTAATGAAAGTAAGCCTCTCTTAATGTATTCGTCAGTTTTGACTCCCACAGCTCTCCAACGTGTCCAGATGAAACAGGATGATATGCAAGGATTTCGATAAAAAATAAGACTGAATTATATTAGTTTGATTTTTTTATGATTGCTTTTTGACTTTGAATAGCTAGGTCTCAGTAAATTATGTTAAGTGATTCTGGAAAGGATAAGAAAAAAGCAGAACATGGCCAATAATACAAGAATAACGGGAATGTTAAAATAAAGCAGATTTATATAACTATTGTCGATTTAAATGTTCTTTCACATTACGTATCCGAGAGAGTATACTGCTGAAAATAGACCTAGGCTAATCATGTGTGAAAGTCAAATTTAGGCCCACTAAATGTGTCATGCAAATTATCTTATTGATCAAAGGACAAAATTAGTTTTATTAAACACCATTATTAAAGAATGTTAACGCCTTAATGTATTATTTATCGGCTGTAGGAGACGAAATGACAACACCCCAGTGCAGTACGATATGTTGGGTCAAAACTCGAGCGGCAGCAAAGCTAACTTCAAAATGCTCATGCTGTCACTAAGCTAGAGCTGAGAGTAAAATCAGAATTCGTGGATCCATCGGTATATATTTTCCTTACTTTGCAAAATAATTATCTTTAATGCGTTGAATAAGCCTACTCAATTCTAATGTAATTTATTTCTCGTATAGCACCTTTGAAAGGAAATATTAGTTATTGTTAAGTAAATAATCTGGCACCTGCATATGGCAATATTTCCATGACGAACAATGAATTAAGAAACTACGCCAATTCTTCGTTGGCCGACTGTACGTATACATAATACAGGATGTTATATATATATATATATATATATATATATATATATGTATATACACACCCCGTAGTGGGGTAGTGCCGTCAGTGTATCTCATGCGGTGCACTGTAGGCATTACTTAAGGTTCTTTGCAGCGTGCCTTTGGCCCCCAGCTGCAACCACTTCCGTTCCTTTTATTGTGCTTCCTTTCATATTCTCTTCCATCTTACTTTCCACCCTCTCCTAACAATTGATTCATAACATAACTGCAAGCTTTTCCTCCTGTTACACCTTTCAAACTTTTTACTGTCAATTTCCGTTTCAGCGCTGAATGACCTGATAAGACCCAGTGCTTGGTCTTTGGCCTAAATTCTTGATTCAATTCAACACACACACACACACACATATATATCTATATATATTTATTTATATAGGATGTATATAGTATATATATATATATATATATATTTATATATATTTTATATAATCCATGATATATATATATATATATATATATATATATATATATATATATATATATGTATGTATGTATATGTATATATATGTATATATATACAAATGTGTGCGTGTGTGTGTATGTATGTGTACATAAACATATACGTACTGTAAATGAATACGTAAAAAGCACATTTAAAGATTGATTTCTGAATAGTTTTCAAGAAAACAAGCAAGCTTTTCACTTCTCTCGTCTCACTCTCTCTCTCTCTTTCTATAGAGCAGCAATTTGGATCTGAGCAGCGAATTGACTGGAGTATACTCCTTCTTCGGTATCGTTATTCAACCTCTCCTCGTTTTTGCCAACTAGCCAACATCTTCTCATTGCAGTTTTCGGGGATCATTTCTTCTCCACAGTCCATTGTTATCGACATTGTTACTGGTTGGTGTGCGGCCAATCGTTGGTTTGTATTCACGTGAATATAGTAAAATATTTTGCTTATTATATCAATAACGCTAAGATTGCTGTTATTCTTCTTATACCCACAATTCTAAGAATTAAATTTAGGAAGGAGCTTTTTAAGACAACTCTTGGTTCTAGTTGAAGTTTGTTTCATCGTTAATGCAGCGTTTACTCACTGATGGAATATGAGCTTCATTTAGTACTAACTAATATACAAATACATAAGAAAATCAGAGGTATTACATAACTAGTTATTTCTTTTGTATTGTACAACTACCATTTTTCCGGCCCAGGTATCCTATAGATGATTTTAAATATTGCTGTAAGCACTGACTGCAACACGGATAAGGCGATGACTGCATTTAGTAAGTTCCGCTCTAATTGTTACACATTGTATTTGTTACAATCGTCTGATGTAATAGATTCAATGGTAGTTGCTATTACTATAGACATCATCATTGTGGTGAAAGTCAGTTAATAGCAAGTCATGATAGAAAAAGATTCTTATGCCTTTCCTGAAAACTCCCGGCCTCCATAGAGCACCTCTGTAATCCCTAAAACCATTCAGAACAACCAAAGACTCGCTAACAAAGAGCAAAACACACTAGAGGTTTTATCCGCTCATTTAGGGTTAGGCGCAATGGCATGACCACAATGCTGCTGTCGTTAAAGAGAGAATTGGTTTGAACATTCCCTTATTTTCTATTCGTTCTTGAGCTTTCTTCAGTATTCATAAGCACACTTCGTTCGTAAGCTTTTAGGCCTACAGGGATCCACCTTCCCTAGCCAGTGATCAGTCTTCGGTAGGTCGACGTGCAATATGCGAGATGGACTTTCATGTATCTCAATATCATTTTTTCATTTTTTGCTCATCAAGGTGTCCTTTTCATGCACCTGTGTGAGTCCTGTTGTTCTGTTATTTCCCTTTATTATGTAACTTCTGGAAAGCTTAGTTCTCACTATTCCCTTCACGTCAATGAAGTTCGTCTACAGACGGAGGCCATTTTTCTTATGACTGTTTTGCTTTGTTCTCTTTCACCCTCATTGTTACACTTTCCTCCCACCGGCCGAACTGCTTCCATTTCCATTCGCGTTGTGTTCTCGGTGATCAATTGATAGCCTTGTATATAATGCATAATGCCATTTCCGGTTTGCAAACTCTACTTCAAACCATGAAATCTAGAATGAAGAACTTTCTGCCTTTCGTTATGTTTCCAAGGCAGGGCTTCGAGTTGCGCAGACATGCAGGATGCTACATACTTGCACAGAAAGTGGGTTTACAGAAGTAATTAAAATCTTAGTCTCTTTGAAGGGGTAGTTACAGACAAATAATCAGTAGTTTTTTTTTCAGTATTTATATCACTTGACTCTTTCAATGTTTTCTTTGGTTTTCCTTTTACGTATAGACTGTTCATTCTTTGGAATCTTGCTGGCTTTACTTTTTACTTTTCCCACATGAATGCACTAAAAGTTTAATACGTGTAATAACGATAATTACTGTTCACGAAAACAGAGGATACAATCGGGCAACATCCTTCAGATCACTCAGCACAACACACTAGCTTTTTATGTAGACTCACTGGGACGTGTCTGCATTCTTATGATAGCATCTGGGATTGACAACGACGCTTTGTTGTTGTTAATAAGAGGGCCATTATTCCCCATGATGCTTTACAAGAAGAGGAAATAAGCGAAGCTCTCACAAACGCAGGATTTAAACGAAATTACACTTTGTTATATGTTGAGACTGCGACCTTGCACAGAGTCATGATCTCCCACAAGGAGGTCGTGGTTTTTGGTTCGGTTCAGCGTCTGTCTGTTCGTCCGTGAGTTGATTCGTATAATTAAAAAAACATAGTTTGTCTCTCGCTCGTCATATTGTTTCTTCATTTTCTAACCTGCAGCAGCTTTTGTATCAAATCCAACACGGAAAAGATTTTCTGGCCAGAAACCCATTAAAGCTCTAATTTTCCCCTTGTGAGACTACTGTCGTTAATGGTGATGGGAAACTTCATCCTGCTTAACATCATTATTTTGAGAAGGATGTGCCCTCGAACTCATTTGTTATTTTAGCCTTCTTAATGATACGTTATCACGAAAGACTGGCAGGAGGGACAGACTGCTTCTCTCGGAACAACGAATCTTAATTTGGATTTAATCTGGGTAGCACCAGCGACTGACTGACTTAGCTGTCTCTTCGCAGCGGGATATGAGGAACGGGATGAGGTTGGGGGTTGAGAGGGGTGGGGGGAGGAGATTATAAATATAATAAATTGGCCCGTTGTCAAAATTCTGCTGATGCGTCATTTAACTTTACAACGATATCCGTCATCATCATCATCATCTTTATCTGTCTGTCTGTCTGTCTCCCTTCTTGTTGCTTCTTCTTTGTTATTGTTCTATTCTTAGTTTGTATTGTTCTGCGAAGCGAAAACTTTCTCATTCAGCGACTCCATTGATTTGCAATTCTTAATTTGCTTGATTATTTCACTCGGGTTTCCTCAATGATTTGCGTTAATTTCCTGTATTTTCTTCTTTCTTCTTTTGAGATCGTCTCTTGTTATGTGGTCAATGCGCATTCGCTTCCTTTTCTGCGACCTTACTGCTGGACACATACACACACATGCACACACAAACACACACACAAATATATATATATATATATATATATATATATATTATATATATATATATATATATGCTCCTATGTCACTTAATATCATGGCATCAATAAAAGAAAGAGGTACGTACTTAGCACTTTCAAGATCAGAACATTTTCAAGTTACAATGTGGCTTCAGCTAAATACATACATATATATATATATATATATATATAGATATATATATATTATATAGTATATATATATATATATATATGCCTGGCAAAAATGGTTCTGTAACAACAGAATTCCATCTAATAAAAGGAGCCCATAAAACACCAAAATGTAGAGAGAAAAGTACTATATTTCAGAGACTGCTGTCTCTCTCTTCAGGTATATGACCTGAAGAGAGAGACAGCAGTCTCTGAAATATAGTACTTTTCTCTCTACATTTTGGTGTTTTTATGGGCTCCCTTTATCAGATATATATATATATATATATATATATATATATATATATATATATATATATATATATATATATATATATATATATATATATATATATATATATATATATATATATATATAAGCGAATACCATAGGAAAAATAATATGTAGAAATTCTAACCGAGCGCTTTCGTCCTTTAATGAAACATTGTCTAAGCGAAAAAAAAAGTCTCATTAAAGGACGAAAGCGCTCGGTTAGAATTTCTGCCTATTATTTTCTTCTGGTATTCGCTTATATCATGAAGTCACGTGCATCTACTGTGATTTTTTAAGCATACACACACACACACACACACACACACATATATATATATATATATATATATATATATATATATATATATATATATATTTATGTAGATATATTATATATATGTATAATATACATTAGTATATATTATATATATATATATTATATATATATATAAAATACATTATATATAACATAATAATATATGTATATATATATGTAATATAATATATATAAGGAGGGGGGAGGTAGAAAAAAAAAAAAAAAAAAAAAAAAAGGAAGGAAAGAAGAGTGAAGAAAGGAGAAGAGAAAGGAGAGAGACGGATAGAGGGGGAGGTAGAGATTATAGGCATATAGATTAGATATATATATATTATATATATATATATACATATCATATACGAATATATATCTGTATTGATATATATGTGTATATATTATCAGTATAACTTATTATATCTCTGTTATCTCCTCGTCTTACTTATATAATCTCTCTTTATATAATATATATATCATATATATTTATCTATGTATATCAGCGAATACCACATTTTCCTGTGCTTAGTATATACTGACGTCGCGTGCATCTACTGTGATTTTTGAAGCATGAATATGCATATACTTTTTTCACGTGGCAGAATGTGGCCCTAGAGAATTAAATCAAATTATTGGTTGACTTCAATTCGTCCCACCTTGTGGTGTAAAAAAAGAAAGTCAACTTTTTGGCCAATAAAGAATTTTTTCAACAGGAAGAAGAGGGTATTATCCTGGCGGTAACGGTTTGTTCCTCTAAGCATAAACGTAACGTATGGGTGAGAGCGCCCTAATGATATTAACTCCAACTCGATCTCTTTTTTTTTTTTTTCCTTTATCACGGAAGTAGGTCTTCCTGGCGTGCTGAAATTCATGACTTTACAGGCTATATAAACACTCTACCCTCTTCCCGGACCTCCGCCACATCTCTAAGAAAGGAAAAGTCAAATAAACCTTATAATCTTGACATTTCTGGAAATGAAAGTAAGGAGGAAATTGCATTAACATTCAGCTACTGTAATTGTATCCGAAAGAAATATTGCCACACAGGTTATAGATACACTTATTATACTACACACCCACCCACCCAGCCACATACACACACACACACACACAGACACCACACACACACACACATATATAATATATATATATTTTTTTAAAGTGTGTGTATATGTATGCATGTGTACACAAACACGCACACACACACACATATATATATTTATTAAATATACATCATATATATATAGATACACACACACACACACACACACACACATATATATATATTATATATATGTATATATATATATATATATTATACATATATAAATTTTTTTTATCACATCACCGTGATTCATATACATGCACTAAGCTACAAATGTCCTTTAACATCCAATTTGCCCAGCCTCGGAATTAATATATTTTCATATATGTTAACCGAAGGGGAATTATTTTGTTGATTACTAATTTCGTCCTCTCGTGGTTACCCCATTTTCAACTGAAAAAAATCCCCTCCGGTTAACATATATGAAAATATATTAATTCCGAGACAGAGGGAATTGGATGTTAAAGGACATTTGAAGCTTAATGCATACATATATTAATATATATATATATATATATATATATATATATATATATATATATATATATATAGGATACGATCACAAGTAACGCGTGAAGATTGTACGTATATCAAGAGCCAGCAGGAAAAATGAAAAACAGCAGTACCTAGCGCTTTCGTGTATTCTTGATACACCTCATCAGGGTACAATATATAAAAGAATGAAAAATAGCTTTGAAATCATCAAAGGTAAACATAAAAACAAAAAAGTAAAATACAGAACAATCAAACAGCCTAGTCAAGAAGCAAATGGTCCACAGCCTAGAATTACACTTAAAGGACAACAACAAATGGAAATGGAACTACTAAGCAGTCAATTACATAGTTACGAAGTTGTCAACAATACATTTCGTAAGCCAGTTATCTAGTTTATATTGTCCGTTGCTAATATTAAAAACACTACTTGACTTATATTTTATTATACTAGATTCTATAATATTTCTTTTAATAATGTCTTTACAAAATAAAATTTCCATTGAATTGTTCCAATTAATTGCGTGATTAAAATTATTCATATGTAAAAAGAGACCACTCGATGTACTTCCTACACGTACACAATATTTTTGTTGATTTAATCTTGATGCCAGTAGTTTGCCACTTTGACCAATATATTTTTTATCACAATCTCTGCATGGAATTTCGTAAATGCAACCCGTTTGTAAATTTGGAGAGTTCCTTAATAAAATTGTTCTTACAGACTGAGTGTTACTAAAAACAACGTTAACATTAAAAACTTTAAACATTTTTGGCAAAGAAAGAAACCTGTTGTCAAAAGGTAAAACAAGCAAATTACTTGGGTCAAAAGCCTGTACATGGTCCACTGCATAAAATGTTTTCTTGGCCTTTCTTAAAGCAACATCAACTAAAAATGCCGGATACTTCAATTTAAAAGCAATATCATAAATCTTGGTAATCTCGTCTTCTAAAAATTCAGGAAAACAAATTCTTAAAGCTCTTAAAAACATGGAAGAGAATACAGAGAGTTTAACTTTCAAATGGTGATTGGAGTAAAAGTGAATGTAAGAACATACATTTGTAGGTTTCCTAAAAACCGAAAATTTAAATCTGTTACCCTGTCTATGCTCTTGATATATATATATATATATATATATATATATATATATATATATATATATATATATATATATATAATGTTTGTTTATGTGTGTGTGTGTGGATATGTTTCTGTGTGCATAGACAGATAGATAAATAGATAAAATCCTCCAACTTCACTGAAAAGGAACTAGAGAAGTGAGGGGAGAAGTTTCTGAGTAACTTCCACTCAGTGAAGCCGCTTCGGTTAAGCCTGTGTTTCTCAAACTCTTCCACCTCCTTCTTTTCTCATGTGAGGATCTACACATCCTCGTCTTTCCCTACAGTACTGGAGAAAGTTCCTCACAAATGACGTTCTGGACGAGTTCTAATGCTTGATATTTCCAAGTAGAATTGACATTTTGTTGTAAATAAATATCACAAACAAATGAGGTGGACTGATGCGATGTCCAGTCACTCTGAAAAACATCATGGATAAATTGCGGGGTCCTTTTTTACTTTTAATCAGACCAGAGCTTTATCGTGGTCAAGTTGGTAACGTGACCTCGTTCCAATACTCCGGACGAGGTTTGACCTCGTTCTGATACACTGGATGCAGTTCGAATCCTGCTTACGGCCGTCAGAATTTCTTCATGTTCTTTTATTTGGAGCCTAGGCTTCGTGACGACAAACATACCCAGAAACTGTGAAGGATTAGAGAAGTTGGGAGGGCATTGTACTTATTACAATTACATACATATCTGGCAAAAAGTGACCAGCAGAATCCATATATATTGTTATATGTTCATCATTGGACGAGTGGGTTGCCTACTAGCCTATCAATTCGGTAACCCGAGTTCGCTCGCCGCTGCTGCCAATGCGGAACCAGAGGAATTTATTTCTGGTGATTAGAAATTAATTTCTTGATTTAATGTGGTTCAGATCCCACAATAAGCTGTAGGTCCCGTTGCTAACTAACCAATCTAATCCTTCAGGTCAGCCCTAGGAAAGCTGTTAATCAGCTCAGCGATCTGGTTAATCTAAGGTATACTTAACTTATTTATCAGTTCATCGCCAAGCGAATAGTCTAGATAAATTAATATATGAAAAATGAATAAATTCGGATCTTTGGCTTTGTAGTGGCAAGCGTATCCAAAGAGTGCAGAAATAGGGAAGTTAGGAGGGCTCTGTGGTTATTATAGTTACACGAGATACTTGTAAAATAGTTACTATACTCTGTTTTTTTCCATCTGTCCATCCGCCTGTGGTGTATGCGTATGGTAACACTGCAGCCCAGGCTTTAGATAGTTACATTCAGCCTACATTCAACCATAATAATAACCCTATTTCGAATATTAACGGTGTAATTCGCATACAATAAAGGATTAAAACACTTTTCAGTTGCAAATGTACACCCAGATATCCTTTTATTTACCTGCAACTTACACATACCGTAACTATTTAAAGCCCGGGACGCAGTGTTACCATGCGAAAACACCACAGGCGGATGGACAGATGGAAAAAAACGGAGTATAGTGGATCGTATATCGTATATATATATATATATATATATATATATATATATATATATATATATATATATATATATATGTACACACGCACACACACACACACACACACACACACATATATATATATATATATATATATATATATTATATATATATATATATATATATATGATTACAACTTCATCACCTAGAGAATGATCTCAGTAACCAAACACATAGCAAAACTAATAAATAAATCAGTTGATAATAAACGAGTGCTCGAGCGAATCCTCAGGAACGGGAACTCATAGAGTGCATTATAACCGGAGGTTATTGTTTCTTTATCATGATCATCAGCAGCGTTTATTTTCGTGATAAAGGCTTCTCTGGTACTTTAGCCCTCACCTTCCCGGGAAGAAGGAAGGAGAAGAGAAGTAAGGCTCACGCATTCACGTAGAAAATGGCCAAAGGTTCTTACAGGGCTACAATAGATGATGGCCATGGCTCATTTATCTTCACAAAGGTCTTGAAGTTATGGATTTCGTTGTGATCTTTAATAATTTACCTACATTTCTATTAATTTCATCTAGTAATCTGTTGATTTATTTATCCTGTTCTATTAACTGATCTCTTCTTTCCGTATTTCCTAATACCTTCTGTTACTTCTTTCTAATGATCGCCATAATCTAATTTACTTACATTTTTACTTATTTCATTAGTAATCTGTTGATTTATTTATCCTGTTCTAATAACTGATCTCTTCTTCCCGTATTTCCAATTATCTTCTGTTAATTCTCTCTACTGATCGCCATAATCTTTGGAAGCTAGAATTTCAAGTCAGCGACCCTATGGGCTTCTTCCATATGAATAGGGTTCGTCTTCTGAATAATAATAATAATAATAATAATAATAATAATAATAATAATAATAATAATAATAATAATAAAATAATACCTTTTCCTGAATATTTTTCAAAATCTTTTTATCGTTTTTCTTGCTGTAAATGCTCTGCCACATAGTGTTTGCCATTTCTTTCCTTAATTTCATGTTGCACTTGATATTACGAACGTATGGAATTATTCGCACTCGTCCGCTCTCATACTTTTATCAAAAGAAGTTAATGAGTCCACCAATCACCTTAGCTCTTTTTCTACCCTTTATTTTCACCCATAGTATTCATTCACTAGTGACACTCATCTAAAAGCGAATGCTAATGTAAACTGTGCGAGCTCGTATTTTCTCACCCGTCGTAAGCGCCCTCGTCTCGGTGCATGTGTTGATTTTCCATTACTCTCAGCCTGGACACACGTGTGTATAGGAGCGTTTTACTTACATGCACGACTGTACATAGACACACGTACATGAGTTAGAATACCATATGCAGTGATGCCCGATTATGCCATAGTGCAATAGTTAACTGACAAGTTGTTCGCAGCCAAGGAGAATGGCATAGGGTTATTATTCACCTCTACTAATGGTTTATGTTATTAATAAAATAATAATTAATTATTATATATATATATATTATATATAGTATGTATATTAATTATATGTATAATAATGATATGTATATATGACTGTAATTATATATATATCTATATATATATATATATATACATATATATAGATATATATATATATATGTATATAATATATATATATATATATGTAATATATATGTATATATATCTATATATATATATATATATCTATATATATACATTTACGAGTATAAAAATGCACATACGCAAGCACCGAAATTCATGAATTCTTGCAACAGGCATCTTTATCAAATTCATGTAGTCGTCACTTGTCTTATATTTTTTACTTATCATTTCTCTCTCTCTCTCTCTCTCTCTCTCTCGTCCAGCATCTTCCTTCTCCTCAATCTCATCCCTCGTCAGTCCTCTTCGCCCGGGTCTCTCTCTCTCTCTCTCTCATGAGACTGGGTTATCTTTATCTCAGTTATAGACATTTTACTTTGTTTTGTTTCCTATGGTCCTTTGGTTTCTTTTTGGAAGGGTCCTTGGAACAAGGCTCCTTTTACTATACCTTCGTTCATATTCGCTTTCTTCCATCTTACTTTCCAGCTTCTCCTGACAATTGTCTTAATATTATTTTCAGCTCTAAGTGACCTCATAGGTCCCAGTGCTTAGCATTTGGCCTAAATTCTATATTCCAATTCCAAGAAGCAATACTAATTAACAGCGCTCGAAAAGAATGAGCCTTGCTTGCGATATTTCAGTCAGCCGTTGGAATTTCTCCAAGATAATCAACGAGAACTCTGAAGTGAATTTTGTCTCTCGAAGGAAGGAAAAGAGTTTTCTGACGAATGATTATGAATTAGTTTAACGAGCCCATTGCGTCGTATTTCGAGGCTCTCATAAATATTCCTAAAAGAAGGATGGAAATTGGACCAGTTAAAGTTAAGGAAGCTGAACATCGAGATGGGGCAGCGATGCCGTTTTTTCTTCACAACATTGGCTTTTAGCAGTGTTACCATAAGCAGTTCGTCTGATTTGTTAAAGTTATTTATGATTTAATAGTTAGAATGTGTATTTTCCGATGTAGATTTATTTTTCGTGACGCAAAAAAATAAACTACACGTCACTAGCTCAACATAAAGTATATGACGACGAAAACTAAAGGATTTCAATAACATTCACTTCCATAAATAAACAGGATATGTTTTATAACTTTATTTTCATAATAAAACATAAAAAGGCCAAGGGAAAAATTTCATTCCTCAGTGCCGTAGCCTGTGGTCGGAAAAGCCACGGAGAGTTGCCAGATGTCACCAGAAAGCCACATTAGTAGACGAAATCCCTGGATGGGGGACAAAAGGAGCCGATGCAAATGGAAAGGCTGGAAGTAATGCAGCTGCGGGTACACGGAGGCTGTAAGAAAAAAAGAAAAGAAATAGAATAGTATCTACCGTGCAGCTCACAAGGCACACTGTAAGAGGCAAATCCCCACACACCCTCCCCCTAATGCTGTTCATTAGACTAATAAAGGGAAAGAGAACAAAGAATTATGTTCTACTTTCCTCCCCGGCTATTTTTCTACCGAAGGGATCACAAGTTTTATGTTTTCCTTATAAGTTTCCTTTATGATGATTACTTTTAGACTTAGAATTATGTGCTTTTCTTCATTTTACATGAAATTGGTTATCCGCCACAGGATTTATTCACCACAGGATATTTCCTAATTTCTATACACACACACACACACACACACACACACACATATATATATATATATATATATATATAGTATATATATATATATATATATATATAGTATATATATATATATATATATATATATATATATATATATATATATATATATATATATATATATTCGATCAGTGTTGTGGTTGTCACCAAAATGTAAACTTTCAATACTATAGGTCTAGTGATTTCTTGCCTCTCCATCAGAGTTTTCTTCTTCTAAATGGTGATCCCAGAAAGAGTCCCGACCGCCACTCTCCACCTCGTCTCAGCCACCGGAGGCTTGTAATTTTCTAATGGAGGTTATTCACGGGAGTTCTTAAGGGAGCCATAATTTAGGTTAAAATATCATAAAGGGCTTTCCCAGGACGCCCATACCCTAATAGAGGGTCTCATGTTACAGAAGGAGGACTCCTCGAGATGTATCCGGTTGCTTCAAGAACACCTTGTAACCGTTCTTCTCTGTAATCTGAGAAGGCTTGGCTGCAGTTCAAGTGCACATGCACTTGTACAATAACTCTTCTCTCGGTGTTGGATATCGCATTAGATTCTTCGTACAAAATTTTTTTTTCTCTCTCTCTCTCTCTCTCTCTCTCTCTCTCTCTCTCTCTCTCTCAAATGTCATTTAAATGAACAGGTCCAGTATCAGATAAGTATGGCAGTTAAATCGTTTGGATTTGTTTGTCCTTCCAAATATGACGATCGTCAGTGAAGGTACACTTATACAACTGTCTAGTCCGATAGACAACATATTATATACCCTGAATTATGTTATCACTCTAAATAAGGAGCCCAGCTGAGTGTTTTGTATATTTACGTTACAGCATCCTTAATCAACGCTGTAAAATTTGTATCCATATGGTAGCAAAACCTAAGATACGAAAGAAAATTACTCTCTCTGCAAGTAATCGTTGGTTGTTAGTCAGTCATTAGACAATTTATGATCTCGAATGGGATATAAGAAAGTACATATGATGGGAGAGTGAGTGACGCATTAGTCTAGAAAACTGGAAGAAAATCAAGGAAGACTGTACTGCTGTCGAAGAGATGATAACTTTGGGTCTGTCTTTTGAGCTTAACGAGCGAGATATTTCTCTCGGTTCCTGTGACCCAATCACGGCAAAGAACAAGTTAGAGAAGAGTGCAAACAACTCTGACCACAGTTATTTTTTTTTTTTTTTTTTTTTTTTTTAGATCTCTCGTCTATCCCCAGGAAGTATCCTTCATTGCCTCCGTGCAGGTACTATTTCAGCCACTATTCCTTAGTTTTACAAACGTTCTCAGACTTCACAATGCGGATAATGTACGTATGTGTGTTAGTATTTATGTAAATCTACACATATACATATGTGTATAATATATATATTATATATTCAATATATAATATATTATATATATATATATATAATATATAATTATATATATATATATATATATATACTTACAAGCATAACAGAAAATATCCGAACTACACAGTCTGAGAACCTCTGAGGTGATAAGGAGCAACGGCTGAAATAATATTATATACGTATTACTCTTATTGCCAGAAGATTTTGTTGAATTGCAAAATTAAATCATTGTAAGATATTTCTAAGCGAAAAGGATGTATTTATTTGCCGTTACATCATGGTACCGGGTTTTATAGCTGTTACACAAGAAGATAAAAAAGTAAAACAATAAACATTAGTTTGGTCATCATAATCATCTGAAAACAAAAATTACCATTCTATGTTGATTAAAACCACAAAATAATTTTCATCATAATTTAGTAAATACAACGCTATGATTAACCTAAATGTGAATCTGTATCATAGTAACAAGCTATGCACACCTTATTTACATACTCCTTCATGTGATAACATCCAGGCCCTTAACATTTCTCACACAGTTTTTCTTACACAGATAGTGAAGCATCTAATCGTAAGGACCAAAATCTTCTATCCACTACATATATCTGCAAATGAAAATGACGTAAATTAGTTGGGTGAGAAATTTCAATTCCTTATCAAATTCAAAATTATCAATCTAACACTTAAAACATTTTAATATATATATATATATATATATATATATATATATATATATATTATATCTATATATATTATATATATATATATATATATATATATATATATATATATATATATATATATATATATATATAGATACACACACACACACACACACTATATATATATATATATATATATATATATATATATATATATATATATATATATATTATATATAATTCTTCACACTTTTTGAAAACGCTTGTCACTACAAAGACTGAGATCCCAAAGCTAAAGCATGGAGAAATTCTGACCTCCGCGGCAGGATTCGAACCTGCATGCAGAGTATCAGAACGAGGTCATGTTGCTGACCACGAGAAGGATGGAAGTCTATTGACGCTGATACAAACACATATGAATTATATAAAGACATATAGTAGTATCGTGATATAGGTAAGTATATATATATATATATATATATATATATATATATATATATATATATATAAATCATGAAGTTCAAAGCGTTATGCATGTATCTTTCTTTTACTACCTCCCCATGTATTTCCTTTTTCTTTCCTTCTCACCCATTCCCTCTGAACTCAGCAAGTCAGCGCAATGCTGTTCCATCCCATCCAAATTGATCCGAACGTGCTGATACAAAACATAAAGCAAAAATATTTCACGGCCATTTTAGTCCTTTGTGATTCTACCTTTCCCGGTGGCCGCCTACTGGCTGGGAAATTCAAGTGATTACGATTTGTACAGTCATTTGGTACCGGCAATTAGTCGAAAAAAAATTCGTGGAAATCCAAGCGATGCATGAAATGAAATTCGATTTTTATGCAATAGAACCTTTGTTTTCTATGGAAAATAAAAGTTCTGTATGGTGAAATTAGTATAGATTATTTTTGGAGGGAGGGGGTAAATAGCCTAACTCGTTAGTGCTATTCAGGGGCGACATCTATTTTCTAAAAGTTGGGGGGAGGGGGAGGGTGGTTTATTACTGGCGAACGAAGAAATGAACATGAAATATATATATGGATGATATTAATGGAAAAGGATGACTGAATTATCAATATTAGTCAACCAGTTCATAAGTCCACAATTGGCCAAAATATGATATAAATCTTCTGTGACATAAATATATCTACAGTTCCACTTAACTCTAGAGACTATGATCAGTATTTAATATTACAAAATTTACAGTATAAGAAATGATGATAAAAATAAACGTATTATTTTATAGTGTGCAGTATATTAAAAGATTTAAAGGATTCGGTTGAGATTCTAAGATGATAGTTTCCTATAACATTGAAAGCCTTCGGTGCTATTACAGTTCTTTGTTTTTAAATTTATGTATATACTGTATATGTTACATATATAAATAAAGGTTTTTTGACACGAAGGAAAAAAATGAAAAAGCGAGATAGCCAAGTACTTTCGGTCCTGTTCGGACCCTTTACTGAGGCAAACTGATTTTACAAAGAACAACATAGTCAAAAGAAGGCTTAATATACAAACTGACCCTTCCAGATTAGCCATAAGGGCGATTTTCACTCTACAGAAAGGAGAAGCCGCCAGAGGCTAGCCACACCTTGAAGGATACCCGCAGTAAACAAGTGATTCTTCCAGAAAACAGTACATTTTGAAAAAAAGCACGTTGTTCTTTTTAAAATCAGTTAGCCTCAGTAAAGGGTCCGAACAGGACCGAAAGTACTTGGCTATCTCGCTTTTTCATATTTTTCCTTCGTGGCAAAAATCCTTTATTTATACATAGCATCACGTTTTATATACTTCGTGATCAAGTTATTCATGTTACATATATATGTATATATACAAATATCTAGTACTCATGTATATATATGCCTTCTCCGATGAGGAAATCAACGTTGCATATACGAAATGCAAAGATCGGATACCAGAGAGCATTCTCAAGGCGCGATCCGCGAAGAACTTGTCCTCTCACAAGAAAATATCATATATCACTAAGTGGCTAAGGACCTGCTCGGTGGAAATCTACGCCGATGACCCTTACAATCTGCCTCCAAAGGTGCCTGCTGACCTAAGCCTACCTGCGGTGTACCACACGGCAGAAAATGCCTTCCAAACAACAAAATCCCTCTCAGAAATAATGGGAAAAAACTCAGAAAAAATCGAGGAGACAAATGATAAATTATCAAGTATCTGGGACGTGATCAAAGGACTTCAGGAATCCCTAGACAGTCTTAAAACGGTGGAAACAAATAATCTCACACGGATTCTGGGAAGTGATCAAAGGAGTGCAGGGATCGATAGACAATCTCACAGATAGCCACCAGATTCCTATGAATGCGGCATCCAGTTTTTCCTCGCCTCCCAGCAACACGGAAGTGCCCCATTCACCTATAGGCCGTTCTGAGGGGATTGTTGGTCTCCCAACCTCCCCTCCCTCCCCAGTGCCTCGGTAGAAGATAGACCTCCGGTGAAGATTACCAGCCCTCTGATCCTCCCCACCCTATCTCTCCCCCCCAACCCCCCATCGTAGATGCAGATGAGAGTGATCTTGAGGGGCCTGGCGGCTGGCAGATACAAATAAGCAGAAAGAAGAGAAGAACCTCTTGTTTGGCCGCTGGACCAGAGCCCAACATTCGTGTTTCACCTCGCCCGACACCTGAGAAGAGATGTTACGTAGCAATTCACAATCTGCGCTCATCGGTGACGCTGTACGCCATAGTGGAGAGAGTCAAGTTTCTCACTGGCTCTGACCCATTCATCTCTCACGAACTCCCATGCAGAAGTAAACATAAAGTGGCTTACAGGATTACCTGCCTATTTCAACACCTTGATGTTCTTAAAGACGAGAATTTCGGCCCTAATATATTAGTTTCAAGATATAACCTAATCCGGGACCAACCACCCTCAGGGGAACTTACTGACACTCCAACCAGGGTCATTTCCACCGCAAGTGCCAGCCAACCGCCCACGGCGAGTGACTGCCCACTCCCCCTGGCTAACCCCCCATCCACCCAAATGATCAGCGCATTCATCTCCCATCTTCGTGAATAGCCATGGATACATTAAACATAATCTCTTGGAATATTTTTGGCCTCAAGCAGAACATTCCTCTCCTAAATGTTCTGCAAAAATTTCAACGGCATCATTGCATTGCAAGAAACGCTCCTCTGGCCACATGACCTTGTCATCTGTGATTCAATTCATGAAGACTACGGAACCTTCTAGACTTCATCGATGCAAGTTACAGATCAAATCATAGCTGGTCGCCCGAAAGGGGGACTTTCTTTCCTGTGGCACAAATCGTTAGACGATATGATAAAGGTGATGACCTACAGGAGTGACAGATTGCTGGGGCTTCAAGTAGGGAACTCTAAAATCCTAATAATTAATGTTTATATGCCATGGGAAAATAACAATAATTTTTATCATTACCGCATGATCCTAGGGGAGTTACACAGTATTATTCAAGATTCTCCTGCTGATCATATTTGAATAATAGGGGACCTTAATTCTCACTACACAAAACAATTTTATAATGAACTTACTCGCTTCTGTCAAATTCATGCCCTCCAAATTAGTGATGTAATGCTCCTCCCTCCCTCCTCCTATTCATATGTACATAATAGAGCGGATGCAATTACAACCTCCTGGCTGGACCACAACATCACATCTCCACAACTTCATGATTCTATTATGGCCTGCAATATTCGCTACGATCTTACAACGGGCTACGATCACATCCCATTACAGGTGTCATTCAGTACCCCATCCCTCCCTACCGTGAACCCACTAACTGACCGCCCACAAGCGGTAAACTGGGATTTTAAAAACCAACAGAAAACCGGATACTTTAGGGCGACCACGGAAACCACGTTGCGATCAATAGTTCAACCGGCAGGCGCCTTACTTTTTACCAACACAAATTGTAGAAATGACCTCCTAAGGAGGGATCTGAATGAATTCTATTCGAACATAATCTCCGCTATGCTTGCTTCGGGCAGGACTGCCTATAGATTTCGTCAAGGTAATTCTTGTAATATAACTGGTTGGAATGACTTGGTTAAAGATCTGTATACATACTCACAAGAAATGTTTTCACTGTGGAGGCAAAATGGTAGCCCGAGGGAAGGACACACTGCATTACTAATGAGGCAGGCGAGAGCGCAATTCAAACTTGCTCTTAAGCACTGCAGGTTAAATGAAAAACAACTAAGAGCCGATGCAATGTCTAGAAAATTAGAATCTGGTGATTACCCTCGTCTTTGGAAAGATAACCAGTCCTTAAATCCCAAAACTAAAAAGCTATCACAGAGAGTAGGGGAAGCAGTCGGAGACGAAGCTATCGCAAGTATGTGGGGCGATCACTTCAACAATATCCTGAATTGCATAAATGATCAAGCTTCCCGAAGGGATGTAGATAACCTCCTTACTGACAACATTCAATTTCATTTTGCAGACCGTATTACGCCAGGTAACATCAGCGATGCCATAAACAGCCTACCTAATAATAAATCGCCCGGGTGTGATGGTCTTCCCGCAGAGGCTTTCAAATTCTGCCATCTAATAATTTACATTTTGCTAGCTGCTCTATTCAGTGCGTGCATAATTCACTAGTTTCTTCCAGACTCCCTACTCTTAATTCACTTGATACCATTAATCAAAAACAAGCTAAAGGATGCAGCTGACCCTGGCAACTACCGGCCGATTGCAATCACAACGATCGCATCGAAGATACTTGAGTCGGTTTTTCTTGTGAGACTTCTCCCCTTTCTACACACCACTGACAACCAGTTCGGGTTTAAAGCAAACCACTCGACCAACACCTGCATCTACATACTGAAAGAATTGCTGAACTACTACCTATCATCAGCCTCTCCTGTTTACCTATATTTTGTAGATGTGAGAAAAGCACTTGACAGAGTAAACTACCTGAAGCTCTTCCCGAAGCTGCATAAAAGAGGCACACCCCTATATCTAATTGGCATTTTACATTGCTGGTTCTCCACACAGCAATTCTGTGTCAAATGGGGTAACCTATTATCGTACACCTTCGGCTCCCTAAACGGGCTTTGGCAAGGGGGCATTCTCTCTCCATACCTGTTTAATACGTACACAGGTGCCTTGAATGTCAAACTGAACTCACTCCCAATCGGATGCACTGTCAATGAAACAACTATAAACAACCTCTGTTACACCGACGATATGGTTCTGATTTCCCCATCAGTGCATGGCCTCCAACGACTCATCGACACTTGCCGCCAATATGCAGAGGAATTTGATATAATCTACAATGAAACCAAGACCCAGTGCATGTCGCTGCTCCCGAGATCGCTTAAGCATATTACAGAACCACAAATTTTCCTCGGAAACACTCTGCTGGAATTTGTGCGCGAATTTCCGTATTTGGGTCACATTATCACCGACGTCCTAAAAGATACGGCAGACATTGAACAGAACAGAGGCGTCGTAAACTATGTGAAACTGGCAACATGATTGCAAGGAGGTTTGCCTTCTGTCACCGAAACGTGAAACTGCTGCTCTTCAGCTCGTACTGCTCCCACTCCGCCACACAGATGTTCTTAGAAAACCACCTGGACAATTTAAAAATCATTGTAAGGCGAACAATGTCCAGTCTGGTAACCCGAGTGAGAAACAGCAGCAACTCGCTCATACAAAGCATCCTAAGGAGTGAAGCAAGAAGAAGATCTAAATTGTGGGAAAGATGGGAAAATGAGGCCTTTGTCCCCTAAAGGACTTAATCTATGTACTGGCAAGATGTCATCTGCAGATTTTGTCATTATTATATTTTTTGCTGATATTTTATTTTTTCATTATTACTGGGATTACTATCAAGTTAAAGTTTTTTTCCTACATTCAATTTTCGTATCTAGCCCTATGGACCTGACTACTGTAACCACGTAAGGTCTCTAGTTGAAATTTAAGTTACGTAATCTGTGCACTAACTGTTATAACTCTCAATGCATTTTTTTTCTCACCAATATTACTACTGTTAGTATCTTTTATGCTACCTCAGCTATTTTGTGGATAAGTGCCGATTACTCATTTTTCTTATCATGTTGTCTCATATATCTAGATTGTGTATGTTACTGTGTATTTTGTATATTCAATGTATATAGCCCTGAGCTGAAATAAAGGATATTATATATATATATATATATATATATATATATATATATATATATATATATATATATATATATATATATATAATTTTGATTCTGTGAAGTGAGATTAATTATAATTTAACGTAATCATCCAAAAAGCGATGAACTTTTTCTGAAATTAGTGTTATACTTTAGAAAAAGTCTCTTCCATAAAATGAGCTTTCTCTCATATGAAATTAGTAATAATTATGACGAGGTTAGTCTTGTGCGAAATCGGTCTTTGGCTTAATAACAGAGCCTTGGATTTTCATTGAGCCTCTTTGTACTACATGTGCATATTTTTTTTGTAATTGCAAGGTACATGTTTAATTTTTGTGAACAGAGCCCCTTTTTCGACACATACACACGCAAATTCCAATTCAACTTTGCGTATGTGTTCGCAGTGATCCTTTTTTGTGGGGGGTGGGGGAAGGTCAGTTATGGGTAGGGGCTGGGCGGGGGGAGGGGGAGACGAGAGTGAAGGAGTGTCAGTGTTATCTCTGGCACTTATCACCACTGTCAGTGCCTCATTCACCCGAGAAGGATCCGTTTCACCTCGACACAATGGACCGAGTGTTATGTATCTGAGCCCTTGGGGGGTTTACTCTTTCCGTTCGGGCTTTATCGGGCTTGTCATCGAGACAAAACAATCATCGGATAGCCTAACCAACCCTCCCGAACAAGGGCCGTGGAAGGAGGGACAAACATTTCTTGGATGTTGCAACAAGGCTGACCGCCTGCAGATACCCAAATGATTCGAAGTCAAGTGCTGAAATGGCCGTCCATTTTCCACTTCGTATCACGGCCATCGAGCTTTCACGCGTGTCCGTTCCGTCTTGCAGGTCCTCCGTGGTTCCCCGGGCCTTCCCTACTCATAATGCCCTTATTCAAATGTGTATATGTGCAACTTTACATATGCCACAAAACCCCAATGATCTAGTTATGCTCTAGCAAATACCATTAGTCTTATAAATGGTCCATTTTTTTTCTGGTTTCTGTACGGCCTCCTTTGGGGTTATATGGCTCTTTTTCTTGTTTTTCTTCGGCCCAATTTAGGCGTCTAATTGCCCGACCAGAAGCTCTCGGTTTCTACGCACACACACACACACACACAAACACGCACACGCACCCACACCCACATGAAAAATATGCCCTGTAATTAAGTTTTCCCAAAGTTTGTGAACTAATAGGAACAGGTAATTACTTACAGACAAGAAAAAGCATGTGAGACCTTTGTTTATCTGAGGAAAAAAAAAAAAAAAAACTCTTATACATGTAGGACTTCCCATATGAGATCGTACTCGCACGCGCATACACACGCCTCATAATGAATTGTGCACATGAATAATTAGATATATTACTTTATATCTCTACTTACGTTTGCTTTCAGAGCGTGCCTGTACTCCTTTGTTCATTTGAAGATGATCAGAATAAAGGACAACCAGTTTTAAAAAATCGTTATACCATTTCATCCACGGGAAATAAGAATGGCAGTAAATAAAAAAAAAAAGAGAATGAAACTAGTATGAAAAAATATCTACAATACGAAGCAGAGGAAGGTCTCTGAAACGGTTTCCGGAATGAATATTATCAAACTTTCTCCCAGTTCAAATGGGTTCATTAATCTTCGCGCTCGAAAAGCGGTTTTGTCTCTCTCTCTCTGTTAAAAAAAGAAGGAAAAAAATAGAAAGCCGTTTAGAAGCGCTTTTATCTTCCACCCACTACTTGTCACTGCTGTTGCAGTTGGTCTCAAGACGTTGCATGGCGGATACAGGAGCTTTAATTAGAGCGATTTCCACCTGCAACGTGGGTTTCAGGACCACACGCAACGACTAGTTTCGTTTGCATAATCTTGAAAATCTGTTCTGTGAATGAAATCATGAGATTCCTGCTCCCCTCAGAGGCTAACTGAGATCGATGGCTTTTAAGTGCCTTGAGTAATCAATTGACATATCTAGTGTTTATGTTTGATCCTGCCACGTCAAGTTAGTTGGACTCAAGGACAGATCACTATTAAGATAAATCTTCTTGGCTATCACTGTACATTATCGTTGGCCACACGAAGAAAGAATAAAATTATCACTGGCTTGAATAGTCAAGTAAGAATATTTTCTTGTGTGGTGACCGTTCTTCCCTTAGCTTCCAGCCTGCGGATTTGTGACACGTTGAAATCTGAACATATCTATGTACACACACAGACATAGTTAAATACATACATATACATGTATATATATGAGTATATGTATGTATGTATACCACTTTTACATGCGAACGAAAGAAAATGTTTGCTGCTAGGGGGATCGAAATCATGTCTTTCCAAATGCCTTTCACAAAAGAGACCCAGTTCTTTGATATATGTTTCATAGCAGAGTTACCAATGACCCGACTCTCTTTCTCCCTTGGCAGCATGCAGATCTTTCAGTATTTTTCCAGAACACTACTTGTGACTTTCAGCGAGAATATTGCAGAAAGTATTGTGAACCGTAAAACCTTTTTCCTTTTTCGAGCAGGTTCTGTATAACATCGATACGGGGAAAAATCAGACCCAGGCTCAGTCAACTACGGAATCTTAAACAGCTTCCAGCAAAAGTAAAACGTTCGTTCATGGGTTTGTTGCAAATGGCAGTGTCTTTATATAGACACACGTAAAATTTCGCCACTGCGGAGCGTAGGTCTCCACTATGCTACCCAATGTTTGCTTTCTATAAATATTTATACATGGATTTTTTAAATATAAATGTCAACTGTAAGAGCAAGAAACATTAGCTAGCAATAAAACACACATTCATCAGGAAATCTGCAGAACTCAAAATTATGACCACTGCTATATATGCTATAATTTATCATGGCGTGACTCGGCAAATTCATTTGTCAGCAAATAACTCTGGCATCAGAGCAAACATTGTTGAAATGAACCTAGCCTTTATTGGCGGGGTCATGAAGACGTCTTCGATGCCTTCTGCAGGTGATGTGATTGCTGAAAATAGAATAAACAAACATAAACCGCACTGCGCACAACTTCACAGGTTCTCTCTCCTCTTACTTCATAAGAAACGATTGCATTCTCTTTGCTTCTCTTTATCAGTGCGTAAGACTTTATTGCGGCTACAGAACCTACACCAGGCGACCCACACCTGCGCTGGTTTGGTGCCTGAGTCGAGATGAAAATTGAATGCCTTTAATCCTTAGGGAGTAGGTCTGAGATTAATTGATTCCTTCTCTCTCTCTCTCTCTCTCTCTCTCTCTCTCTCTCTCTCTCTCTGTGGATATGTGTATGTCTCAGCATCGGTACACCTTTGGGGCACTTTATTGCAAATTCTATACTTCGTATTGTTTCTTCTAATCCAATAGCATTTTTTCTGGTTAGTGGAAAAGATTTGCCAATGCTATAAGACTGATGAAGTATTGAATCTTTTGTCTGCAGCCCTTGCGTATATAACTTACATCCAGACAGCTACTCACAACCATTATACTTACATGAAGCAGCTGGGTACTTGCGACGGCCCTTCAGATATGATTAATGACGTCGAAGACAAAACCTTGATAGTAGATGTTTACTACTGCAAGTAAAGTCAAATTGACTTTAGGATTCTCTTTGATTTGGTTTGGCCAAAGGGCGTCATATTTAGACGGTATAACATTAGTTTTCAAAGTGATCGGCATCAGAGAATCGTTGCTGATGGTAGATTTTAATGACCAAAGACCTTTCGTGTCCGGCGTTCCAAAGAAATTAGTTCTGGTGACTTTGTACCTTCTGTTCTTGACTTTCACATAATCATTATCCTTGAAAGTAAGATGGCTGCGTAAACAGGTGATCCACATCTTTGTTTCGGTTAACTGTTCTTCCCCAGATACAAAATAAAGTGGCCAATAGCCCAAATTGAAATGGAGAAATCCATCACAGTTAAATCCTCATTGAACAGTCGATCTTGCACCACGTTCATCTTCCACGATTCCTTATATATACTATATATATATAATATATATAGTATTATATATATATATATATAGATATATATATATATATATATATCGTATATCTATATCTATATCTATGATCATATAATATATATATATATATATATATTAATATCTATATATATAGATATATATATATATATATATATATATATTAATATATATATATATATATATATATACTATATATGTGTGTGTGTGTGTGTGTGTGTATGTATGTATCTATATATATAAATATAAGGAAGACTGTTCTTACGGTTGAGTTGGCGATACTTAGTGTTGCTTGTCTTTACGCTTTTTTTTTTTTTATCGCTTACAAACATTACAGTTTAATGCTGCCAGATAACTTGGCATTTTTCGCAAGCTTCCAACTTCTCTCGTGATAGTAATATGATTTACTAACGCTAGATTTAGTTCTTTTTGGGGGTAATTAACGATTCGGTTATGGCTTTTTCTTCTTGATAGCAATTGTGACTAAGAGATACACAGCTGTTCTACAAGCCTACGTTAGATGTGCTAGGAATACTGGTTAATTTAGTAGCACTTAACATATAAACGTCTAATGTGGCCATGATAAAAGTAGCCTATAATAAAATCAATACAACAAAGAATTGGCAATACTGCTTGGAGACGAGAAAAGGGGAACAGCCAACAATTTCATAGATGCAAGGAAACTAAGATTAGGGTTGTTATTGCAGTAACTACGATTGTTTGAAAACTAAAAACCGGGGAAAAATACAAGGTTTTCCTATGGGTCGCTCAGCGAAATGACTTCCATTCACGTATCTGGAGCCAAAAAGCTATGAACAAAAGGAGAATTCTTTTTGACAGGGAGCGCATGAATGGAAACCCTTTTGCGAAGCGACCTATCAGAGCAGTTGGTGTTTTTCTCTTAGAATTATTTTGTTGTTTCTGTTTATTGTAACTGCCTTTGTAATGAATAGGCCTATTTTCGTCGTTAACGTTTCTCCAGTTTAGTTGTTTCAGGCGCAGCATTTCGGTGATGGTTCGTGAGATCTGTTTTCAAAACGTTGAGCATTTTGCTAGTGCAACAAAACAGCTTTGAATTCTAGAATGAAGCATAATTAGCATAAAATTTTGAAATTATTTCTGGTAAGAGAAGAATAAAACTTCCTCGAAAAGAAGAGCAATAAAGCATGTAGGTCTTTAAACAGTTATGCGTTAAAGTATAATATCATGTTCAAACATTTAGGCAGCTGAACGGATAAAATGTAGGAAGGGAAAGAAAACTACAAGTGACTTGATTTGTGTTGAGTTTTGGTTTTAACACATAAATACACATATATATATATATATATATATATATATATATATATATATATATATATATATATATATATATGTATATATGTATATATATATATATATATATATATATATATATATGTATATATATATATATATATATATATATATATATATGTGTGTGTGTGTGTGTGTGTGTGTGTGTGTGTGTGTGTGTGTGTGTGTGTGTGGTAGTAGTTGCTTCTACACACAGGCTAAGGTAACGTGCACCGATTTGGAGGCTGTAATTTGGGGAAATAGAATGATCTAATTTTAATCTCACCTTGCTGAATGTTCTTATGAAATTATCTTATTAGGTATATAGTTTGGGAAAAATTATATTTATGTGTCCTTATATGTGTTTATTTTTGCTAAGGGTTCTTATAATTTTCCACCTTCTGTTATCTGGGCTCTTGGACTAATAAAACTTATTTCTTTGAAAGGCACTTTGTTGCAATTACGAGTTTGTAGGCACGAGGGAATTTTACTGAGTACGATAGTCACTTATCACTGTCTATTGCACACCACACTTCTGCACTTTCCCTCTATACTGTTTCTTCTTCTTCTCGGTTCTGCTACTGCGCCACTCTTCTGTTCTCCCCTCAATTCCCCTCTGTCTTTTTCTCTTCTTCTTCTTGGTTCTGCTACCGCGCCACTCTGCTGTTCTGCACTCGTTCTCCCCCTTCTCCACTCTGTCCTTTTCTCTTCTCTTCTCTTCTCTTCTGCCCTTCTCTCTCTCTGTCTGGCCTTTTTATTAGGATGATATCTTCTTAGCACCGCCGTTGGATTTTTGGATTTTGACTGGGTGTGGCATCTTCTGAAAGAATTCTTGTGTCTGAGTGGCTACAGACTTTATACAAAGCCGCCTTCCTGTCAATTCTCCTATAGTGATTCGTAGACTCTAAATTAGGAAATGCCTCTTGTTCATGTCCTGGCTTTTTGGGGGTGTACCTTTGGTAACCTCATAGGTTATTCATTGAGACCCCTTTTTGGGCTGTCCTACGATCTGGCACCGCTGGTTTTGATTTGCCAAGACTCTAGGCCTAGTTTTGGAAAGGGTGGAGCCAAGATTTTCACACGATCCACCTTTGAAACAAGGAAGCCTTGAGTTTCCCTCCATTATATTAAACAGAAGGCCCTTGAGAAGGTCTACCTTACATTAATTCTCCGACACTTCAAGTGTCACAAAATGTTGGGCGCACCAAAGAGTCACTTAATCTTCGGAGATGAGGCTTACAGAGTTTTGGGAGATACCAGCCAGATGCCTGAAGGCTAAAAGACCTGGTCGTCGAGTAACGCTATCCTTTTTCTAAAAAATCATTATTCGTTCCTTTTCCCATTTCCGTGCCATTCTCTCAGCTCTTTATAAGTTAATGCCTTTTTGGAATAATTTCCTTAATTCTTTAACGACCTGTAACATATATATATATATATATATATATATATATATATATATATATATATATATATATATACATATATATATATATATATATATATATATATATATATATATATATATATATATATATATATATATATATATGACTGGTAAAAATGTTCTGTTACAACAGAGTTCCATCCAATAAAAAGAGCCCATAAAAAAGCCAAAATATAGAAAGTACTATATTTCAGAGACTGCTGTCTCCCTCTTCAGGTGGGTGATGAATGAGAAAAGGTACAGAAAAGGCGGTACTTATACCAAGAGATCCATCCACAGGTAAGCCTTTTAACTTCTGAAACCCAGTCATTCTTTGACATGTTCACTACCTGTCTTTGTTTAATCAAGGCTGACTGTATTTTCTGGCATTTGTACCAGGTGTTTCAAAATTAGAGCCCCCCTCCACAGAACAAATGGAAAGTTATGAAGTTTTCTGCTATAGCCTATCTCCTAGTACTATCTTAAGTTTCTATTAAGCTATTTTTCTTTTTAAATTTCTTGTATTTTCATAACGACTCGGAGGAAATCAGATGGATTGACCGAATCCAGGCTATAACCTTCAGAGAGGCCATGGATGCTGGCGCATCCTTCATTTCATGTTCCTGGATAGCTAAATACATTAAAAGAGATGAATCCTTTGTTAAATGAAACTGGAACAAAAATCCATATGATTGTCATCGCGAAAAGAGTGAGAATCTTGGAAGGCCTGAAGTCCTTTCTCAGCAGTCAAAAGATATCGTAGCTGAGGCAGTGGGTAGACCAAGAAAGTCTTTGCGTAAATTGGTGCTTGAGGTAGAAATGAAAAGGGGAAAGAAGAGAAGTTTTAGTGCTGTATATCGTGAGTTGAAAAAATCTGGTATCAAGCCATTTCATGTTATCAGCAAGCCCAAATCACTCAGCAACAGAGAGAATATCGTGTGTGGTTTTGTGGTTCATTTCTTAAAGATTAGGATGAAACTGACTTTCTCCATGATGCCGCATCAGATGAATTCTTCATTACACAGTCAGGAAGCCAAATCATAAAAATGACATCATTAGGGCTGCAAAGTTGGATGATATCAGCTGTGACGTATGTAGGTAAATGAAAGAAACATTCACTATAATATGTGAACCTTTACACATATGTAATGTATTCTTTATATGTCGTGTTCATTTATATGCCTCCCTATGTATTTAATGTGCCTCATTCTCATATACCATGTACGATATGTAATGACTGAATCTCGCCCGTCTGGCAGTCATGTTTCGCCAGTACGGCACTGCTCTGTTCTCCTTGCTTGCACATTATTTTGCACCTCTGCGATTTTGTGTACTTCATTAGACATTAAGAACCTACTTTTAGTATTTCGGTGTTTCCTTCATCCCCAACCTTTAGTGATAAGGATAACACGTCAAACACACACATGGCGCAGTGAACTGAAGTGTGAGTGAAGTTTTTATTTCAAGAGGATTTTTCTGCAAGTACGTCTTCCGCCGCCATCAATCATCGACACTATCTTCTGTATGCCGCCTTCGCCCAGCATCTTATCTGAATTTATTGTGCTGCAAGTGAATAGTGATCAGTGGTTAATGAGTGAAGTGTTGTACTAAGTGTCTTGCAATTTAAGTGCCTTATTTTGTACATTTCATTTAATTTTTGGTGACATGCAAAATTCTTTCTGCTGCCCTCATTGAGAGCAGATACCCATACATCCGGTCCCCTTTATTGCTTCCGGGTTACTGACTGACCATCCGTCTCCATGCAGAGCAGACACACACTAACGTATGCACACACTCACTCAATTATCTAATAACTCTTATTCAAACTGTAATTTTATAAGGAGGAATTAATATGTGTCATTCATTGCACATTACATGTAATGGATGAGTTAGAAGATTTCGTAGGCCAACCAAAAGCCACCACTAACCAAGGACTCCTAAATGCCAGTAGTGTGGGAGCGTATGCACGCAGTGGTAGCACCGTGGGAGAGGAGGTTGCCAGGATGACACCACCCTCCTGCTCCTATCCACCACTCCTTCGCCCTCACTACCAGCCCATCCCCTCCACCCAACCGACTGCGACAGATTTCCTCCAACTTATCAAGTTTTTAGAAGAATCTTGCCGGTATGAAGAAGAGAAAAGATGACGTGAAGATGAAGAAAGAAGAGAACAAAGAGGATGTGAAGATGAAGAAAGAAGAGAACAAAGAAGACGTGAAGAAGAAGACAGAAGAGCGCAAGAGGAATTACGCAGAAGAGAGGAAAACATGCGCAGAGATGAGGAAAATGCAAGATTTACTGCCCTTATCCAGGTGCTCTCATCTGCCCAACTCTTCCACTCAGAAAACCCAATACCAGATACAGAGATGGGTACCTCTTCCTCCATCAACCTTCTCTTCCCCCACCACAAAAAGCGACTGCGCAAACGCCGCCCCCACTTAAGGCTGATGCAACATTCCAAATGTTTAGAGAATGGAGACTCCGGTGGGATGATTATGCCATTATGGTGGATCTTTTCAAGCTTCCTAGGGAGAAATAGATGATCCAGTTGTGGATGTGCCTAGCCCTTGAAACCCAACGCGTGTTGGAACACACCTTGCAGATCTCGCCTTCCACAGACAAGTCTGTAGACGAAGTGTTGGATGCCCTGCAGTCTCATATAAAGGGTCTACGCAACAAAGTTCTTCGCTGTAGGGAATTGCTTAGTTGCAAGCAGATGGAAGGAGAACCTTTTGCTGACTTCTACGTAAGGCTTCGACGCATCGCAGAGGAAGTCGACTTGTGCCCGGGGAACGCAGCTGCATGTGAGGAGACCCAGTTGAAAATGATAATTTTAATGGGCATCCAAGATGCAGAGTTAGTGCAGAAAATAATCTCCTTGGACGCCGCCTTCTCATTACAAGATGTCATTACGACCTGCCGGTCATATGAAGCAGCTAAGAACGCAACTTCTGCCATATGTGCCCCACCCAACCAGTTGCGCACCGTTTCTGCCTACAAAAAGGTTAAGAAGAAAAGGACAAGTGAAACCTTACCTTCACAACTGACTTTGGCACCAGCTGCTTTATGCCAGTCCTGTGCTCGACAGCACGGCCCTAATGAGTACCCTGCTACTAACAGCACCTGCAAAAGGTGTGCCTGCCTTGGTCATTGGTCCAGGACAATTAAATGCCATGCCAGCAAAGCCCAGTGCCGCCTTTGCCACCGCATTAAACACTTTGATAAGTGTTGCAGAGAGAAGAAGAGGAACCACCAGGGTGGATCTCCATGCAACACTACCACCCACTCCAGCAAGACCCAAGATGGACGTCAGAACAGCTGCCGTCGTCTAGGATACCCTTCTTCCCCAGCACCAAAGACACCCCAACCTCCTCTGCCGACTACAACGTTTACTGCAGATGGGTCCAAAATGGCACCTGGTCTTGGTATGTTCCAGGCTACTCTCACCTTAGGCAAGCAGTCTTGTTCTGCTAGGATTCATGTCCATGAGAATGTCCAGACTCCACTTCTGTCCTATGCACATTGTCAAGAGTTGGCCATATATCTCCGAATTTTCCTAAGCCCATTGCTGAAGTTAGACATGTCAATAGATGCAAGGAGCTACCTATTTCAGCCATCACGTCGCCTTCGGCCGCCAAGGAATATTACCTCTGGGAATTTGCAGATGTCTTGGTTTCCAAAGAAGAACTTGAAGTCAGCGCCTCTCAAGCCCATGGTTGGTTCTCCCATGAGGATTCATCTCAAGGATGGTGCTGTGCCCTTCGCCATTCACACCCCAAGACAGATTCCTCTCTCCTTCAGGGACCAGGTCAAGGAGGGGCTTGAATCTATGGTATCCCAGGGAATAATCAAGCCCACCGGAGATGACCCTTCAGAATGGTGTCACCCTCTCGTCGTCGTCGACAAGAACATCACAGGAGTATGCATCACTGTTTACCTCTCCAAGCTGAATAGCCAAATTTCCCACCCAGCCCACCTTTCACCCACACCCTTCACTGCTATTCGTAGTGTGGACCCGAAGGCTCGGTTTTTCACTACAGCTGATGCCCTCTGCTGGTACTGGCAAATGGAACTTGCCGAAGAGGATCAGCATTTGACTACCGTCATTATGCCGTATGGTCGGTTCAAACACTCCGGTAGCTTTGCAGCTACTGGAGATGCATTCTGTCTACGAGGCGACATGGCCCTTCAAGGAATCAAGAACTGCGTGAAGGCCGTCGATGACATCCTTCTCCATGACGAGGATTACCAGTCACACCTCTACCGTATCCACGAGATGCTCACCAGGATTACCCTCAACAAAGACAAGTTTGTGGTTGCCGCACCTACTGTCAAGTTCTGTGGATACACGTTCTCAGGAGAGGGCATTTCAGCTGATCAAGAAAAATCAGTGCCATCAGGGATTTCCATTCTCCAACTAACCTGACTGACCTCAGATCATTCATGGGCCTGGTCAACCAATTGGCAGAGTTCACCCCTTACATTGCCGCTACAGCCCAGCCTCTACGCCCTCTGATGAGCCCCAAGAGAACATTTGTTTGGAACCCTGATCATGATAATGCTTTTCAACGCGTCAAGTTAGCACTCCTACGTCCACCTATTCTCACTGTCTTCGACCCAGACCTGCTTTTTGTCCTCCAGACAGATGCCTCACGCCTTAATGGTATTGGATATGCCCTTCTGCAGGACCATGGTAATGGATGCCTGCGTTTAGTTCAGTGTGGCTCTCGAATCCTTACAGACGCAGAGACGGGATATGCCAATATTGAGCTCAAGATGCTGGTCATGGTTTGGGCAATGTCAAAATGTAGGTTGTATCTCGCCGGCCTACAGAATTTTATTCTGACGACGGATCACTGCCCCCTCATACCTATCCTGAATTATTACTTGCTGGACGCCATCGAGAATCCTCGCCTCCAGCGACTGAAGGAGAAAATTTTGCCTTATTTGTTCACAGCTGTGTGGCATGCTGGCAAGTCTCTGAACATTCCTGATGCTTTGTCTTGAGCCCCAGTTAGCCACCCCACACCAGAGGAGGAAATTGCAGGTGCCCCTTCCACCACCCATCTTCGAACATTCATGGCTGTATGTTCTGTCACCTCTTCAGGAAAGTCTCCAGCTCAAGATGCTGACAGGACTCTTCAGGATCTACAAGACGCAGCAAGAACAGACCCTGTCTACACTCGCCTACTCGACTGTGTCACCTCAGGATTCCCCTCCAACAGATATGATCTGCATAACTCCTTACTCCCATACTGGAAGATACTGGACGAGCTCTACAGTGATGGTGACCTCGTTTTGTATGGAGCAAGAGTTATAGTTCCTGCTGCCCTCCGCCGCCGCACATTGTCCCGCCTACATGACAGTCATAGGGGCGTGGCAGCTACGAAGCGCAGGGCAAGACAGGCTGTTTTTTGGCCTGGTATCAACTCAGACATTGCCAACACAATTGGAGCTTGTGAGTCATGCCAGGTATTGCAGCCAACCCAGCAGCAGGAACCATTAATGAACGACGACAATCCCACAAGGACCTTTGAATCTGTTTCAGCAGACTTCTTTATCGTCGTAGGAAAATCCTTCCTCGTCATAGCTGACCAACTTTCAGGATGGCCTGTAGTTGTCCCATGCAAAGGTGATACTACCGCCTCTAATACAATCAGGATCTTCTGTCGCTACTTCCGGGAATTTGGTGTGCCCCTCCGCCTCAGGACTGATGGAGGACCACAGTTCACCAGCAACGGGACTTCATGGAGCGATGGGGAGTCCGACATGTGATAATCTCCCCATATTATCCACAATCGAATGGTCATGCCAAGTCAATCAAGCATCTTATCCTGACAACAGTACCCTCTGGCAACATTGATTGTGAAGAGTTTGATCGAGGCCTTTTAGAGCTTCGGAATACTCCCAATTTCACAGGATGCTCCCCCGCCCAGATCCTGTATGGCCGACCTCTTAGGTCATGTATCCCTGCACACCCAAAATCCTTTTCAGAGGAGTGGCAGGCCAAGACCGAGGAC
>NC_087201.1:108630149-108632649 GCF_015104395.2 Macrobrachium nipponense
ACATTATCTAAACAATTTAAACAAAGTTACGTAAGTCTCAAAGTTTTAACGTAAATAATATCGATCTCGGTACTAGTATCTATCGTTCTGCCAGAGAAATTAACGTAATTCGCCTTTAATAAGAAACTAAAAGTTCGTGTTGTAAATTACCTTCGCATTTACAGAGAATCAGCTGTTTTGAACGACATGCTGTGCGCTAGCAGCGCTACCCAGCTCGCTCACATGTTTCACCTCGCATCGCTCACTCACTCGCGCGCTGAGCGAAAAATTTCCATTTCACTTCGCACTTAACGTAACCTCATTTACAATTGTTTGCTAACATCGTTTTCAAATCCTTACCGTAATTTTTCACTTGTCCTTACGTAAAGTTAACGTAAATCTTAAAAGTAGAGTCACTTGCAAGAATTGTTAACGTAAAACGCGTCTTTGTAAATTTCATATTGAAACGCAAATCATTTCATAAGCGCGAGCCGCTACTAGTAACGTAAAAATCGTTCACCACGAGCGCGTTATCATTTTCATAAAATGTTATCCAAAGCAATTCTTTCACAAAAAACGTTAACGTAAGTAGATAATTTAACGCAAGTTGCGTCATATTAAACGAACATTAGTAGTTCAATTCAAATATAAGGGAGTTCATTCATATATCATTTTTCACCCTCTCCGAGAGAGAGAGAGAGAGAGAGAGAGAGAGAGAAAACCAGAACACAGTATTCACGAAGCCAAGAGTACTACATCTTACCATTAATTATAGCATGCCGAATTAACCTTATTTTAGTCTCTTGTGTCTTTCATTTACACAGCGTGATACGTACGCGCATGTGTCCAGTGCAGTTTGCAAACATTTATTTGTTTCATTTATCGAGTACTTCAGCGAGTGACTGAGCATTTCTAAAATTTCCATTACCTGTCGTTGCCCGAGTGGTCTTTTCATTTTCTTTATCACGAAAGACTTGCGTATACCGCAAGCACAATTCGCACAGTGTGCCACGCCAATTCATTACTTCCAGACAGGGAAGTCGTTACCAGTTTAGGACTGGCCACCACCGGTGCACGTCAGGTCTTATCATTTTACAGTGCCACTAATTCTTGACACTGTTCACCGACTGGCTGCTGAAGTACTCCCACCTTTTACTTTCTCTCCTCCACTATTACCCTCTGCCATGAGCAGTGCCATTTCACTTCAGTATATTTAAGTATACTGCATGTAGTGTCCGGGACACACCAGCACGATACCAGTGCTCCAAGGAACGCCTCCATAAATGCCATTGCACCCGTACAGGCCGTACAGGTAGCCATTAAACCTGCGTGTCCGTCCTTACGGAACGCCCAAATAATTAGTGTGTCCGTACAAGGGTCAGTGATCCTTCGGAACACTCACAAGGGAACGCCTCCCAGAAGTGCCGCAATACCAGCCCTAAGTGCTGACAAACCTGCGTGTCCGTCCTTACGGAACGCCCAATTCATTAATGTCCGTGTACGAGGATCAGTGATCTTTCGGACCATCCTAAGGGAACGCCTCCCAAAGTGCCGCAATACCAGCACTACTAGTGCTGCCCAAGGAACGCCTCCTCATAAGTGCCGCGCACCTGTACAGACATACAGGTAGCCCATTCCAGCGTCTCCCAACTTAGGAACGCCCTTAAGTGTGACGTACGCCGTACACTCCATTTGATTTTTTCACCTCTTTAGAAGGTGCCAATCCAGAAGTGCCACCAACTTACGGGACACTTCCCAAGTGCCACAGAGCACCCAGTCTTCTCAGACTTTTTCTCTACCACGTCACAGAACACCTTTCCAAGTGAGTGCCACTTTCCACAGTAGGCACTCCTATTCCATTCCGTACCCTTCCTGGCCATTATTTTCATTTTCATCAGCCTCTACTGCAGCCTAAGGGAAATGTCTTCCCCTGCTTCCCGTGACTTCTTTGCCGTAGAGCTCGAGAGGCTCCGAGTCCTCATAACTCTGGGCAAGGAGGCCGGTTACACTGGACCAGCACTAGACCAGTGGATAAAGGCGCAGCAGGCTGCGCGCCTGCAAGAAAAGGAAGAAAGGGAAAACCAGAGAAAAGCCGGAGAAGCAGAGAGAAAAGAAAGAGAAGCAGAAAGGAAGGCAAGGGAAGAGGAGCGAAGCATGAGCTCGCTCTCAAGGAGAAGGAACTCGACATCAAGCGGGAGAAGGCCCGTAAGGAGAGTATCCTAGCTCAAGCCACTCTGCCAGCTTCCAGCCCTGCACCCCCTGTCTCTCTTAGTCCCGCCGTCTCTGGTCAGCCTGACATCCTTTCTATTTGTGAGCCTGGTCCTGATCCAGTGCCGGAGATAGAAATTCCTGCCGCATCCTGCCAGCCTTTTACCTTTTTACCGCCTACCTCCTCCCTTTTGGAAGAGGTAAGCCCACCAGTTAACCCCGAAATTGCTTCCGAGGGTGATTCAACGGAGGTTCCCTTAACCTCCCCACGGCACATCACTGCCAGAGAGGACTCTTCACCTGTGCCAGAGCA